>NW_024704747.1:12348969-12712338 GCF_018977255.1 Callorhinchus milii
CTCTCTCACTGTGTCACACACTGTCTCTCTCTCACTGTGTCACACACTGTCTCTCTCTCACTGTGTCACACACTGTCTCTCTCTCACTGTGTCACACACTGTCTCTCTCTCACTGTGTCACACACTGTCTCTCTCTCACTGTGTCACACACTGTCTCTCTCTCACTGTGTCACACACTGTCTCTCCCTCACTGTGTCACACACTGTCTCCCTCACTGTGTCACACACTGTCTCTCTCTCACTGTGTCACACACTGTCTCTCTCTCACTGTGTCACACACTGTCTCTCTCTCACTGTGTCACACACTGTCTCTCTCTCACTGTGTCACACACTGTCTCTCTCTCACTGTGTCACACACTGTCTCTCTCTCACTGTGTCACACACTGTCTCCCTCACTGTGTCACACACTGTCTCTCCTTCACTGTGTCACACACTGTCTCTCTCTCACTGTGTCACACACTGTCTCTCTCTCACTGTGTCACACACTGTCTCTCTCTCACTGTGTCACACACTGTCTCTCTCTCACTGTGTCACACACTGTCTCTCTCTCACTGTGTCACACACTGTCTCTCTCTCACTGTGTCACACACTGTCTCTCTTTCACTGTGTCCACACTCTCTCTCTCTCACTGTGTCACACACTGTCTCTCTCTCACTGTGTCACACACTGTCTCCCTCACTGTGTCACACACTGTCTCTCTTTCACTGTGTCGCACACTCTCTCTCTCTCACTGTATCACACACTATCTCTCTCTCACTGTGTCACACACTGTCTCTCTCTCACTGTGTCACACACTGTCTCTCTCTCACTGTGTCACACACTGTCTCTCTCTCACTGTGTCACACACTGTCTCTCCCTCACTGTGTCACACACTGTCTCCTCTCACTGTGTCACACACTGTCTCTCTCTCACTGTGTCACACACTGTCTCTCTCTCTCACTGTGTCACACACTGTCTCTCTCTCACTGTGTCACACACTGTCTCTCTCTCACTGTGTCACACACTGTCTCTCTCTCACTGTGTCACACACTGTCTCTCCCTCACTGTGTCACACACTGTCTCTCTCACTGTGTCACACACTGTCTCTCTCTCACTGTGTCACACACTGTCTCTCTCTCACTGTGTCACACACTGTCTCTCTCTCACTGTGTCACACACTGTCTCTCTCTCACTGTGTCACACACTGTCTCTCTCTCACTGTGTCACACACTGTCTCTCTCTCACTGTGTCACACACTGTCTCTCTCTCACTGTGTCACACACTGTCTCTCTCTCACTGTGTAATAACACTGTCTCTCTCCCACTGTGTCACACACTGTCTCTCTCTCACTGTGTCACACACTGTCTCTCTCTCACTGTGTCACACACTGTCTCTCTCTCACTGTGTCACACACTGTCTCTCTCTCACTGTGTCACACACTGTCTCTCTCTCACTGTGTCACACACTGTCTCTCTCTCACTGTGTCACACACTGTCTCTCTCTCACTGTGTCACACACTGTCTCTCTCTCACTGTGTCACACACTGTCTCTCTCTCACTGTGTCACACACTGTCTCTCTCTCACTGTGTCACACACTGTCTCTCTCTCACTGTGTCACACACTGTCTCTCTCTCACTGTGTCACACACTGTCTCTCTCTCACTGTGTCACACACTGTCTCTCTCTCACTGTGTCACACACTGTCTCTCTCTCACTGTGTCACACACTGTCTCTCTCTCACTGTGTCACACACTGTCTCTCTCACTGTGTCACACACTGTCTCTCTCTCACTGTGTCACACACTGTCTCTCTCTCACTGTGTCACACACTGTCTCTCCTTCACTGTATCACACACTGTCTCTCCTCACTGTGTCACACACTGTCTCTCTCTCACTGTGTCACACACTGTCTCTCTCTCACTGTGTCACACACTGTCTCTCTCTCACTGTGTCACACACTGTCTCTACTGTGTCACCTGTCTCTCACTGTGTCACACACTGTCTCTCTCTCATTGTGTCACACACTGTCTCTCTCTCACTGTGTCACACACTGTCTCTCTCTCACTGTGTCACACACTGTCTCTCTCTCACTGTGTCACACACTGTCTCTCTCTCACTGTGTCACACACTGTCTCTCTCTCACTGTGTCACACACTGTCTCTCTCTCACTGTGTCACACACTGTCTCCCTCACTGTGTCACACACTGTCTCTCTCCCTCACTGTGTCACACGCTGTCTCTCTCACTGTCACAAACTCTCTCTCTCAATGTGTCACACACTGTCTCTCTCTCACTGTGTCACACACTGTCTCTCTCTCACTGTGTCACACACTGTCTCTCTCTCACTGTGTCACACACTGTCTCTCTCTCACTGTGTCACACACCGTCTCTCTCTCACTGTGTCACACACTGTCTCTCTCTCACTGTGTCACACACTGTCTCTCTCTCACTGTGTCACACACTGTCTCTCTCTCACTGTGTCACACACTGTCTCTCTCTCACTGTGTCACACACTGTCTCTCTCACTGTGTCACACACTGTCTCTCTCTCACTGTGTCACACACTGTCTCTCTCACTGTGTCACACACTGTCTCTCTCACTGTGTCACACACTGTCTCTCTCTCACTGTGTCACACACTGTCTCTCTCTCACTGTGTCACACACTGTCTCTCTCTCACTGTGTCACACACTGTCTCTCTCTCACTGTGTCACACACTGTCTCTCTCTCACTGTGTCACACACTGTCTCTCTCTCACTGTGTCACACACTGTCTCTCTCTCACTGTGTCACACACTGTCTCTCTCTCACTGTGTCACACACTGTCTCTCTCTCACTGTGTCACACACTGTCTCTCTCTCACTGTGTCACACACTGTCTCTCTCTCACTGTGTCACACACTGTCTCTCTCTCACTGTGTCACACACTGTCTCTCTCTCACTGTGTCACACACTGTCTCTCTCTCACTGTGTCACACACTGTCTCTCTCTCACTGTGTCACACACTGTCTCTCTCTCACTGTGTCACACACTGTCTCTCTCTCACTGTGTCACACACTGTCTCTCTCTCACTGTGTCACACACTGTCTCTCTCTCACTGTGTCACACACTGTCTCTCTCTCACTGTGTCACACACTGTCTCTCTCTCACTGTGTCACACACTGTCTCTCTCTCACTGTGTCACACACTGTCTCTCTCTCACTGTGTCACACACTGTCTCTCTCACTGTGTCACACACTGTCTCTCTCTCACTGTGTCACACACTGTCTCTCTCTCACTGTGTCACACACTGTCTCTCTCACTGTGTCACACACTGTCTCTCTCTCACTGTGTCACACACTTCTCTCTCTCTCACTGTGTCACACACTGTCTCTCTCTCACTGTGTCACACACTGTCTCTCTCTCACTGTGTCACACACTGTCTCTCCTCACTGTGTCCACACTATCTCTCTCTCACTGTGTCACACACTGTCTCTCTCTCACTGTGTCACACACTGTCTCTCTCTCACTGTGTCACACACTGTCTCTCTCTCACTGTGTCACACACTGTCTCTCTCTCACTGTGTCACACACTGTCTCTCTCACTGTGTCACACACTGTCTCTCTCTCTCACTGTGTCACACACTGTCTCTCTCTCACTGTGTCACACACTGTCTCTCTCTCACTGTGTCACACACTGTCTCTCTCACTGTGTCACACACTGTCTCTCCTCACTGTGTCACACACTGTCTCTCTCTCACTGTGTCACACACTGTCTCTCTCTCATTGTGTCACACACTGTCTCTCACTGCACACTGTCTCTCTCTCACTGTGTCACACACTGTCTCTCTCTCACTGTGTCACACACTGTCTCTCTCTCACTGTGTCACACACTGTCTCTCTCTCACTGTGTCACACACTGTCTCTCTCTCACTGTGTCACACTGTCTCTCTCTCACTGTGTCACACACTGTCTCTCCTCAATGTGTCACACACTGTCTCTCTCTCACTGTGTCACACACTGTCTCTCTCTCACTGTGTCACACACTGTCTCTCTCTCACTGTGTCACACACTGTCTCTCTCTCACTGTGTCACACACTGTCTCTCTCTCACTGTGTCACACACTGTCTCTCTCTCACTGTATCACACACTGTCTCTCTCTCACTGTGTCGCACACTGTCTCCCTCACTGTGTCGCACACTGTCTCTCTCCCTCACTGTGTCACACACTGTCTCTCTCTCTCACTGTGTCACACACTGTCTCTCTCTCACTGTGTCACACACTGTCTCTCTCTCACTGTGTCACACACTGTCTCTCTCTCACTGTGTCACACACTGTCTCCCTCACTGTGTCACACACTGTCTCTCTCTCACTGTGTCACACACTGTCTCTCTCTCACTGTGTCACACACTGTCTCTCTCTCACTGTGTCACACACTGTCTCTCTCTCACTGTGTCACACACTGTCTCTCTCACTGTGTCACACACTGTCTCTCTCTCACTGTGTCACACACTGTCTCTCTCTCACTGTGTCACACACTGTCTCTCTCTCACTGTGTCACACACTGTCTCTCTCTCACTGTGTCACACACTGTCTCTCTCTCACTGTGTCACACACTGTCTCTCTCTCACTGTGTCACACACTGTCTCTCTCTCACTGTGTCACACACTGTCTCTCTCTCACTGTGTCACACACTGTCTCTCTCTCACTGTGTCACACACTGTCACACACTGTCTCTCTCTCACTGTGTCACACACTGTCTCTCTCTCACTGTGTCACACACTGTCTCTCTCTCACTGTGTCACACACTGTCTCCCTCACTGTGTCACACACTGTCTCTCTCTCACTGTGTCACACACTGTCTCTCTCTCACTGTGTCACACACTGTCTCTCTCTCACTGTGTCACACACTCTCCTCACTGTGTCACACTTCTCTCTCACTGTGTCACACACTGTCTCTCTCTCACTGTGTCACACACTGTCTCTCTCTCACTGTGTCACACACTGTCTCTCTCTCACTGTGTCACACACTGTCTCTCTCTCACTGTGTCACACACTGTCTCTCTCTCACTGTGTCACACACTGTCTCTCTCTCACTGTGTCACACACTGTCTCTCTCCCACTGTGTCACACACTGTCTCTCTCACTCACTGTGTCACACACTGTCTCTCTCTCACTGTGTCACACACTGTCTCTCTCTCACTGTGTCACACACTGTCTCTCTCTCACTGTGTCACACACTGTCTCTCTCTCACTGTGTCACACACTGTCTCTCCTCACTGTGTCACACACTGTCTCTCTCACTGTGTCACACACTGTCTCTCTCTCACTGTGTCACACACTGTCTCTCTCACTGTGTCCACTCTCTTCACTGTGTCACACACTGTCTCTCTCTCACTGTGTCACACACTGTCTCTCTCTCACTGTGTCACACACTGTCTCTCTCTCACTGTGTCACACACTGTCTCTCTCTCACTGTGTCACACACTGTCTCTCTCTCACTGTGTCACACACTGTCTCTCCATCACTGTGTCACACACTGTCTCTCTCTCACTGTGTCACACACTGTCTCTCTCCTCACTGTGTCACACACTGTCTCTCTCTCACTGTGTCACACACTGTCTCTCTCTCACTGTGTCACACACTGTCTCTCTCTCACTGTGTCACACACTCTCTCTCTCTCACTGTGTCACACACTGTCTCTCTCTCTGTGTCACACACTGTCTCTCTTTCACTGTGTCCACACTATCTCTCTCTCACTGTGTCACACACTGTCTCTCTCTCACTGTGTCACACACTGTCTCTCTCTCACTGTGTCACACACTGTCTCTCTCTCACTGTGTCACACACTGTCTCTCTCTCACTGTGTCACACACTGTCTCTCTCTCACTGTGTCACACACTGTCTCTCTCTCACTGTGTCACACACTGTCTCTCTCTCACTGTGTCACACACTGTCTCTCTCACTGTGTCACACACTGTCTCTCTCTCACTGTGTCACACACTGTCTCTCTCTCACTGTGTCACACACTGTCTCTCACTGTGTCACACACTGTCTCTCTCTCACTGTGTCACACACTGTCTCTCTCTCACTGTGTCACACACTGTCTCTCTCTCACTGTGTCACACACTGTCTCTCTCTCACTGTGTCACACACTGTCTCTCTCTCACTGTGTCACACACTGTCTCTCTCACTGTGTCACACACTGTCTCTCTCTCACTGTGTCACACACTGTCTCTCTCTCACTGTGTCACACACTGTCTCTCTCTCACTGTGTCACACACTGTCTCTCTCTCACTGTGTCACACACTGTCTCTCTCTCACTGTGTCACACACTGTCTCTCTCTCACTGTGTCACACACTGTCTCTCTCTCACTGTGTCACACACTGTCTCTCTCTCACTGTGTCACACACTGTCTCTCTCACTGTCACACACTCTCTCTCTCTCACTGTGTCACACACTGTCTCTCTCTCACTGTGTCACACACTGTCTCTCTCTCACTGTGTCACACTGTCTCTCTCACTGTGTCACACACTGTCTCTCTCCACTGTGTCACACGTCTCTCTCTCACTGTGTCACACACTGTCTCTCTCTCACTGTGTCACACACTGTCTCTCTCTCACTGTGTCCACAGTCTCCACTGTGTCACACACTGTTCCTCTCACACTGTGTCACAACTGTCTCTCTCTCACTGTGTCACACACTGTCTCTCTCTCACTGTGTCACACACTGTCTCTCTCTCACTGTGTCACACACTGTCTCTCTCTCACTGTGTCACACACTGTCTCTCTCTCACTGTGTCACACACTGTCTCTCTCTCACTGTGTCACACACTGTCTCTCTCTCACTGTGTCACACACTGTCTCTCTCTCACTGTGTCACACACTGTCTCTCTCTCACTGTGTCACACACTGTCTCTCTCTCACTGTGTCACACACTGTCTCTCTCTCACTGTGTCACACACTGTCTCTCTCTCACTGTGTCACACACTGTCTCTCTCTCACTGTGTCACACACTGTCTCTCTCTCACTGTGTCACACACTGTCTCTCTCTCACTGTGTCACACACTGTCTCTCTCTCACTGTGTCACACACTGTCTCTCTCACTGTGTCACACACTGTCTCTCTCTCACTGTGTCACACACTGTCTCTCTCTCACTGTGTCACACACTGTCTCTCTCTCACTGTGTCACACACTGTCTCTCTCTCACTGTGTCACACACTGTCTCTCTCTCACTGTGTCACACACTGTCTCTCTCTCACTGTGTCACACACTGTCTCTCTCTCACTGTGTCACACACTGTCTCTCTCTCACTGTGTCACACACTGTCTCTCTCTCACTGTGTCACACACTGTCTCTCTCTCACTGTGTCACACACTGTCTCTCTCTCACTGTGTCACACACTGTCTCTCTCTCACTGTGTCACACACTGTCTCTCTCTCACTGTGTCACACACTGTCTCTCTCTCACTGTGTCACACACTGTCTCTCTCTCACTGTGTCACACACTGTCTCTCTCTCACTGTGTCACACACTGTCTCTCTCTCACTGTGTCACACACTGTCTCTCTCACTGTGTCACACACTGTCTCTCTCTCACTGTGTCACACACTGTCTCTCCCTCACTGTGTCACACACTGTCTCTCTCTCACTGTGTCACACACTGTCTCTCTCTCACTGTGTCACACACTGTCTCTCTCTCACTGTGTCACACACTGTCTCTCTCTCACTGTGTCACACACTGTCTCTCTCTCACTGTGTCACACACTGTCTCTCTCTCACTGTGTCACACACTGTCTCTCTCACTGTGTCACACACTGTCTCTCTCTCACTGTGTCACACACTGTCTCTCTCTCTCACTGTGTCACACACTGTCTCCTTCACTGTGTCACACACTGTCTCTCTCTCTCACTGTGTCACACACTGTCTCTCTCTCACTGTGTCACACACTGTCTCCCTCACTGTGTCACACACTGTCTCTCTCTCACTGTGTCACACACTGTCTCTCTCTCACTGTGTCACACACTGTCTCTCTCTCACTGTGTCACACACTGTCTCTCTCTCACTGTGTCACACACTGTCTCTCCTCACTGTGTCCACACTGTCTCTCCTCTCACTGTATCACACACTGTCTCTCTCTCACTGTCTCACACTGTCTCTCTCTCACTGTGTCACACACTGTCTCTCTCTCACTGTGTCACACACTGTCTCTCTCTCACTGTGTCACACACTGTCTCTCTCTCACTGTGTCACACACTGTCTCTCTCTCACTGTGTCACACACTGTCTCTCTCTCACTGTGTCACACACTGTCTCTTCTCTACATAGTTTGCCATTGATATCACTGTCTGGCAAGTTTCCCGCTGCTTGTTCAACTTGGACCACCGCATTCATTGGGGCTTTGGCTTGCAGGGTTAACAGTAGCTGAGTGGGAAGCGTCCCTGCCCCCAAGTGCTGCCGATGAGCCAGGCTGGGCTGTCATCAGCAGTGCCCTGGAATACCCCACCGAGCTCAGGAACCAGACCAGAGACTACCAGAGTGTAGGCTCAATTGTGACATTCTGTTACCAAACATGTGACCCTACTTCCCTCACTCCCAAGGAGGATAGGAGGGAGGGAGGAAGGGATACACATTTAAAGGGTAAAGCTTTGACAGTGTGATTCACTGTGATGTAGACACAGACAGCTTGGGGCTGCGTTGATGGTATACCAATTGACTTTTGCAACAACTAGCATAACACAGTATCAGAGTGCTTTACTGTCACTTGCTGAACAATGGTGATTTGGGCGCTGGCGTGGGAAGTGAAAGTCTCTCTATTACCACTTTGCAATGGCTGGATCCCCCCCACAGATGGTCTCTTGCCGATGTAGTCCACCTGACAAAGTGAGAACTGCGATTACTTGGTAAAAAACACACTAAATAATGGCTCATGCATATACCAGTCATAGTGCATAGTGAAAATTATGCTGCATTTGTCTATACAGAAATATAAAGTTGATATATTTTGTACAAATTCAGTTCATGGAAGACCCCCAGCTCGTTTACAATCAGTGCTGTGGTCACGGTTATTTCACAGATGTCCGTGGTTCTGGGTTAGATTTATCCTCCCAGGACACGTGATCGAGACAGTCAGTTCCGGGGCACCTCTGGGTCCATTCTCCAACATTCCTAATATTCATAACAGTTTGCTGTGGCCACAGTCTCAAGAAACAATCCGGCTCTTTTGGGGAGGGTGGAATAGGCCAACAATCCAGTCTCGTCAATCAGAGTATCGGGCTGCTGGAAGAACAGAACGTCAGAGATTGGGGCTCACCAAAATACAATCCGTCCATGTTAAAAGATCCCGCGGCACTATTTGAAATGAGAAGGGAGCTTCTCTCTCTCTCTCCTGGTGTGCTGGACAACAATCTCCCAAATAAAATTGGTTATGTTGTATTGATTGGATTGTGGTTTCCATGATACAAAGATGTGTATGACTTTGTTCAGTGTCTCAAGATACTGAAAGAAGTAAGTCATTCACATCTTCGCTCATATCACGGAAACTATAATGCAATCAATACAACACAATTTACATTTACACAGCTCTTTCATGTTGGGAGGCGTCTCAAAGTACCTAATACTGCTGGCTGGGCACCCGAACTGGGGGTGGGAGTTGAGGGGGAGAAAATGACAGAAAGTGTGGTCAAGGAGGATATAGGTCTTGAGATGGACCTTGAATGCACTCCGGATGCTAGCCCATGTAAAGGGCATTATATAAATGCAAGTTGTATAGTGAAGTCCTGTAGCTCAGTGTCTGTTAGGGCGCTCGCCTCGCATGCGAGAGGGTTCAATTCCCAACAGGGCGAGACCTTGGGCAAGTTTCCTTACTCCACATGCCTGAAGTATTTTTTTGAATTCCTCAAAAGAAAAAATAATTTGGTCACTTAATCCACAACTGTTTGTAGGACACTGCCGTGGGCAATTGGCTGCCGCGTTTTTCACTTTGCAGTATATTCTGTGAAGCATTTTGAGACATCACAAAGACGTGAAAAGCGCTTCATCAAATGCAAGGATTATTATTTATTATGTTGTCACATAGGCATCTTGTTTGACCCTCAACTCTCTTTTCTCCCCCACATCCATGCTATGATCTGCGCTACCTTCCCGCACCTAACACAACTCCGCCACTGCCTCACCCCTCAGGCCGCTGAAACCCTCATTCACGCGGTCATCACATCTAGGCTAAACTACGCCAACTCCCTGCAGCTTCTTCCCTCCATAAGCTACAGATCATCCAGAACTCTTTAGCTCGTGTCCTTTCCCACACCAGGCACTGTGACCCCATCATCCCCACCCTCGCCCGGCTCCCATCCCTCAGAGGATAGAGTTCAAAATCCTCGGCCTCACCTGCAAGGCCCGCCATGGCCTCGCCCTTTCCTACCTCTCTGGCTTGCTAACTCTTTATCAACCCGTCTGCTCCATCTGCTCAGCAGGCTCTGGCGTGCTCCACTTCCCCACCTGGCCCACCCTACCATCAGCAATCGGCCCTTCAGCCTCTCTGCTCCCACCCTCTGGAACTCCATCCCACATTCTCTCCACCTCACTCCCTCCCTTGCCTCCCTCAAGGTATGTCTCAAGACCCTCCTCTTCGACCATGCCTTCAGCCATCCTCCTACTCTCCCTGCCCTCCACCTTCCACCCTCCCTTATCCCAACCCCACCACACCCCCCCCCCAGCTCAGGTCCAAACCCCCTGACTGTCCAGCGCTTTGGGACATCCTCCTGACGTGAAAAGCATTTTACAAATGTAATTTCGTATTGTATTCTTGTTGAATGAGGGGAGAAAGGGAGGGAGGTGGTCAGAGGGACTCCAGGATGAAGATCCAGACGATGGGGGCAGAATGGATGAAAGCCTGACTGACGACGATGAGGTGGGCAGGGCGGAAAACGTGAAGCAGGCAGGTTCGTCAAGTATAGGGTGCGGGGGGGAGGGGGAAGGGAGAGTTGGGGGAGGTAGGGTTTGAGGAAGTTGTTGTGTGGGGCCAGATTGTGAAAGGATTTAAAGGTGAGAACAAGGCAATGATAACAGGAGATGATGGCACTGTTTCAGTGCACCAATGTGCACTGAAACAGTGCCTTTCACATAAAGGGAACATCTTAGAGCGCTTTACACAGTCAGAGTTTGGTGTGAGATCAGCGGGGGTGGGGGGGGAGAAGAGTAAGATTTTGAGGTACTTTTTAATAGATTTCTTAAGTAGGGAATCTGATTGGGGATTTATCTCTCTCTGGATGCATGCCACACATGTGACTCCAATAGGAAATGTTCATGTTTCAGTGGCATGCGTGTGCCAAATTCTCAAACATGGTGATGGGTATATGTGGTGATGGGTCAGTCACCCAGCGGACGACAATAGAATCTCTGTCCAGCTAACAGTAGATCCCTTCAAAAATAAATCAAAGTGGAGTGGCTTCGTCCTTGAGCACCGTAACGCTCAGTGACAGTCATTGTTAATCAATTTGTAGATTGTGACCAATTCCCCATTTATTTAGTGTCTTGTAGTGTATTGGTAAGAGTACTTGCCTTGCAAGTGAGAGGACCCAAGGTCAATTCCCAGGCGAGGCAGAGGGAGGGAGGGAGGGAGGGAGGGAATTTGGTCAAAGTAATGTCCTACAAACAGCCATGGAGTGAGCGACCAATTTTATCTGGGGATTGGTGGCCAGGACACTGGAAAAGAGAAACTGCCTTCTTTTTTCAAACAGTGCGGTGGGATCTTTAACATCCACTGAACGGGCAGACGTCCCTTGGTTTAACGTCTCATCCGAAGAGCGGCACCCCCGATAATGCAACACTCCACCCAGCACTCCATTGGAATCTCACCCTAAGCTGAGCTCAAAGTCCAGACGTGGGTCTTGAACCCACAATCTCTGATTGAGAGGCTAGAGTGCTACTGACCTAGCTGGTTATGTTACTAAAGTAAAACTCACATAAGGCATATCAGTCAGGACCATAACATTTAATATGATTTACGCAAAGTCCAAGTTGCAGACAAATTGTAGAAGTTGTATAAAATCCAATTTAATCAATAATCTTCAATGTGCATGTGTAATTTAATGCAGCCAGTAAGTGCGGATGTTGTGATGGGTCAAGACTACATTTCCTGCAATTCAAAGCATTTTGACCCCTTCGTCGAATGCGCACTTACCGACAGACGGAATCACTTCGACTTGCGGGAAAATAAGTTCTTCTGCACATGGGTCAACAGATCAAGACAGTTTCCCGCGATTGAATGCAGCCGGTAAGTGCAGCAGTAATGGAAGGTAGGGGAGCAGCATTATGAGCTAATACGACTAGTGCAAAGAAAGCTAAGTGGTTTTGATTGTAAACTGAATAGTGACTACGATGAAAGGAATTATAAAGATAAGACTAATGCAAGTTTTACTGTATATAACTGACAGGTTGTGGTCTCCTTACCCTTTCGTTGTACTGTCCATTGTAATCCCACGATACTGGGTCGGTCGCATTCCCACAGGCAGACTCTGCGGTGAAAGGTAAGGGCGGGAAACCTGTCTTGAACTGGCAGGAAGGCTGCTGCGCATTGACCTCACCGTTGGGGAAAGGCGAGGAGTGCAACAAAAGGTTGACGGCGTTCTTCTCAAAATAGCAGGACGCCTTCAGGGGGCTGTGATCAGGTGACTGTTTCATTTTGGAGCACCGGGGCAGAGCAGCAATGGGGCTGGTGTCCGGGAACGACAACCCATTCCTGGGGAGAGACCCACCCCTCACGTACTTGCATGACGGCAGCTGGAAGCCGTTGCTCACCGAGGGGCACTGCCCTGCCTGAGGCTGGCCTGCCACAGCACTGTGCGGAGATGCCATGCTACAACTGTACTGCAGGCATGATCCATTGCCCTGAGAGGCAGTGGACAAGTGTTCCTGGACCGACCTGCACGGTGCCTGGGGGATGTGAAGCTGCCGGCACCCTTGGCCTTGGAGAGGCTGTGTGAGATCGGGCTGCCCGTTCTGCCAGGTCGGCATGCGCTGAAGCTGCATTGGCTGCAAGTCGGCTGCGGAATGCAACCTCGCCTGTCCCTTCTCCCCCAGGTGCCAAGGTCCCTGCGGATCATCACTGAGTGCTTGTTGTGACGGAGTTGGCTGTGTGTTGAGTTGCTCCGTCTGTGGAGCAGGTCTGGCTCGGTTCTGAGACATATGCAACGGATTATGCGGGCTGTGAGACAATGGGATTTGTGGATCAGTCCAAGAGCCAAGTGGATTATGAACCCTAGCTTCCATGCTGTTCTGTGGTCTGGCTTCCGTTGTGCCCTGGAGTCTAAGTGCTATTTGCTTCTGTTGTACATCCATCATCGAGTTCATTGGGGCAAAGACCATTGAGTCCTGTGGACCAAGTATCATTACAGTGTGTAGACTAGGCATTACTTTGCTCTGGTCTCGAAACACAGTTGGATTCTGGAGACAAGATGACATAGAGTGGCAGAGACCAGATGTCATTGAGTTCTGTAGATTACATGCTGTTGGGTTCTGGAGCCCAGATTCCATTGGGGTCTGGAGATTAGGTGTCACTGGGGTCTGGAGACAGGATGACATTGGAGATTGGAGACCAGGGGTTATAATGGCTTTGGATCCAGACTTCATTGAAGTTTGATGGCAGAGCAGCATTGCATTCTGTTGACCCATCATTGAGTTCTGGGCACTATGTGCTATTGAGTTTTGACAGCTTGGCCTCATTGGTTTCTGCCGGTTGAATCCCAGCCCATTTTGTGTATGTCCAAACCAGTTCTGCTGGGGAGTTTCTGGTAAGTTTTCTTCTCCAGAATCCAACCTGCCCTGCTGGAAAGTACCAACACTTGGACCATCCTTTGTGGCCAGCACGTCCTCAACATAGGACAATAGAAAATCATTGCTGATAATGTTGTTCAGGTCATCTGGGAGGTTTGGGCCGATATCCATTTTAAGTAAAGTCTCTTCCCATTGTTCCAACTCCATGTTCTCCACATCAACATCCAGTTTTTGGAGCGTTTTGCAGAGCTCTTTCTCATCATCATTCTTTTGGGATAGAATATCCATTAGAGCCGACAGCGAATCATCTTGATCCAGGTCTGACTCCTGTTTAGGTGCAGTCACTCCATTGCTAGCCGACTGCCAGCAATCTTCCTGTAAACCGAAAACCTCAATGTCATTTTCAAGAGTGTTACTGAGTGAAGGATTGGAGTGTGAATCCGCTTGAGACGCATATATATGAGACGCACTCTGAGAAATGATGGCACCCAGGATCGAATTGGGATCAACACCGTTTATCTCCAGTGAAGTGTTCTTGATCTTCACCCCTTTCCCTTTGGCCTGGAACAGATCCTGAAGTCCAGAGGTGAACAAATTATTCTCGTACAGAACCGCTTCACCCGTGGCAAAGTTGAACGGCAGCTGCATTGTTCTCTTCCGCAAATGTTCTTCACCTTCCTCATTCCTGAGAGAGATGGGTAGGGAGACCATTGGTTAACTTGGGTGTTGTTCATACATGCTCATATAAAGCACACTTTGTGGCCACGGACAAGCAATCACACAATTTTGACACTGGGACGAGAGACATAAGTACTTATATCGGAGATAGCGGTAGAGTCATAGGAGGTCGCAGAGGTAAGGTGAGGCGAGACTTTGGAGGGATTTCTAATAGTAATACTCATGCATTTGGTATTGCTCCTTATCTCATCACCAAGACATTCCAAAGTGCTTACAGGATTTACTGTGAAATGGAGTGACTGTGTATTTGTAGGCAAACATGTCAGCACAATTGTGCATAGTAATGTCCCACAAACACCCATGCAATGAGTGACCAATTTTATTTGGGGGTTTGTTGGCCAGGACACTGGAGAGAGAAACTCCCTTCTCTTTTCCAAATAGTGCCATGGGATCTTTATTGTCCACCTGAACAGGCAGACGGGACAGGACCTTGGTTTAATATCTCATCCAAAGGATAGTACCTCCGATAATGCAAAACCCCACCCACTGCTGCATTGGAGTGCCAGCTTAGACTATGCAAGTTCAAGTGCTGATGTGGGATATAGGCAAGAACGAGGATTTTAAATTTGAGATATTCAGTACAAAACAAAGTCTGGTTGAGGTCAGGATGCTGGACGTGTTTAAATAAACTACTAAATACTGTATTTTTGGGGGGATAGTCAGCCGGGTGTCTGACACATGCGCAAACCCATCATCGTGCTTGAGGCTGGACTTTGCAATGGCTTCCTCTGACCCATTTGATGCTGTTCTGGGACAGTGGAATGAGTATTTAGGAAGGTGCAATCAGATGAGCTGAAGGCTTTCTTCATCGCTGCTATTAGAATCCTATATGAAATGGGACATTGACACACAGCTCTCAGTGAGTGCAAACCACTTTTAGTGACTTGTCCTGACCCAACTGTACAGCGCCTTGGGACGTCCTCCCGACGTGAAAGGCGCTCAATAAATGGAATCTTGTTGTTGTTGTTGTCCTTAATTTAACGCCAAATTGTTTTTTTCCATGTAACAGTTTACATCTAGCTCATACAGTAAAATTTTCATAAGTATTTGTAAGTAAAATAAGTAAAATTTGCCTAAGTCATAAATGTTTAAAGCGCTTCACAGGGATACAGTAAAGTGGAGTGACTGTTTTTTTGGTGAACTTGGCAGCCAATTTGTACTCAGCAATGTCCCACAAGCAGCCAATTGGTCAATTGACCAATATTTTTATCAAGGATTGTTGGTCAGGGACAAGGAGAGACTATGCTCTCTTTCACCTTGGGATCTTTAACGTCCACCTGAACAAGAAGATGGGACCTTGGTTTAACGTCTCATTCGAACGACCGCATCTTCAACGACATCCCAATTGGGACTGTGTCCAATATTGGAGTTAGCTTATATTATATGGGTCCCATGTCCCAAGTTGGTTTGAGTCCACAACCTTATGACTCACTAATAAGAGTGCTACCAACCAAGCTGGGCTGACCCACTCCAAGCCGGGCTGACCCACTCCGAGCCGGGCTGACCCACTCCGAGCCGGGCTGACCCACTCCGAGCCGGGCTGACACATACTGCGCTGGGCTGACCCCACGAGATACGGTAAGTAAATGAGCAGCTTTACTTACGTTAAGGCTCTTTGCCTGGCAATGATGCAGTCAGGTTGGCCACCCTTGTAAACCAAGCGAGCGTTAGCCTGGACCCAGACCCAGCCACTCTGCTTGGTCAGCAATCTGAAGACAGTCATCCCAGTCTCCCCAGTCTTAATCACTGAAAGCAAACAAGTTCCCATTGAGCACGGAAGAGCCTGACATGAGAAGGAGTCATTGGCAACCCATCCAGCTCATCGCTTCTACTGACCATGTCCACCCACCCATTGATTCTATCCAACCCACTCTGAGCTTTTTCAAGGCAAAGTTCCGTGACGATTCCAGTGAAGTCTCCCTTGGGCAAATATCAATGATTAATCCTTGCCTTTCATATAGCCTCTTATCACGTCGTCACAACATCTCAAAGATCTTACCATGATTTATTGTAACATGCAGTGACTGTGTGTTTTGTAGAACGTGGCAGTCAATTTGCACACAATAACCTCCCACATACAGCTATGAAGCGAATGACCGATTTTAACTGGATAGCCAGGACTCCGGGAAAGAGAAACTTCCTTCTCTTTTCGATAAGTGCCACGCGACCTTTAACGTCCACCTAAACAGGCAGACGGGACCTCGTGCTAATGTCTCGCCTGAAGAATAGTACGTTTCTGTTTTAGAAGATCCTCAGTGAGCCTTAACAGCCTCAGCCTTGATAGCATGGCTGCTAAATGTCACCAATTTAACAAAAGATAATAGAGTGGACTTTGGAGTGCCAAACCAGAGACCAGAAGGACCCAGGGATATGTCCAATCTCCATTCACCACTTATTCTCAATCTGATTGAAAGGGAAATGCAGAGTGGAGGGCAGTTCTCTCTTTCAGCCTAGAAAAAAGACACAAAGATGTGTCAGCTCCTGCCTCTGAGTCAGAAGGTTGCGGGTTCAAGCCTCATGTCAGGACTTGGTATCACATAGTCTAAAATGACAGCCCAGTGCAGTGCTGGGGGTGTTGCATTGTTGGAGGTGTTGTCCTTCAGATGAGACATTAAACCAAGGTCCCATCTGTCTGTTTAGGTGGATGTTAAAGATCCCATGGCACTAGTAAAGAGAAGAGAGTTTCACTCTCCTGATGTCCTGGCCAACAATCCCCAAATAAAATTGGTCACTCACTCCATAACTGTTTGTTGTTGTTGTGCACATTGTTGTGCACAAACTGTCTGCCGCATTTCACCCACAAAACAGTCACTATACTTTACAGTATAATCTGTAAGGAGCTTTGAAATGTTTCAACGACGTGATAAGCCATAGCGAGGATTATTATTATAAGATGTCACCAATTTATATCTGGCTAAAAGGGCCAGAGTCATTCCTTTCACCCCTTGCCATGGTGTAAGATACCTGGAGCATGAAAGACACTATATTACTTGTAAGGATTATTATGACTGTTATTTAACTGCTCAGAGTTTCGAATCAAGTGTAAGACTGGCTTTGTGACATAAAGGGATCTGAATTGCACACAGCATTAAAATGCTAACATGTCAGTTTAATCTGCTGCAGTCTTTGTTGAAGATGTTACCCCAGTGTTCGGTTCTACTCACTCCTGACGTGATTGTCAGCGCAGTTCATCATATCCGCGGCGTGGATGAACTGGTAGCCTGACCCTCGCATACACAGTTCTGAATCCGTGTAGCCCAGCACAAACTTCCCTCTGTAACAGGGAACACACCCAGTCACTAAAAAATCCCAATATTTCCCAATCACCGGAAATTCCCTACATTCCTGAGTCTTTGGAAAATCCCGATGATTCCCAGTTACTGGACAGTTCCAACAATTCCAAGCTATAGGATATTCTTAAGTTTCCCAGCAACCCTCCACGCACACACCTTCACACACACACATCCACACACACCCCTCCACAAACATCCCTCACACACATCCCTCACGCACACCCATCTTCACACATACACCCACCCCTCCACACACACACACATGCACACACACACGCGCGCCCACACCCCTCTGCGCGAGCGCCCACCGACAGCCCTCGTGCAAACACAACCCTCCGCACTCGCACACACACACCACTCCACGCGCATACAACCTCTCCACACGCCTGCGGCACACACACCCCTCCACGCGGGTACACACCCCTCCACGCGCACACACCCCTCGCGCACTTGCACACACACACACCCCTCTGCACTCACGCACACACATACATCTCCACACAGACGTACATACTTGTTGTCACAGGCCGTGGGGGTGAAGTCCAACTTGTGCTTTGTCTGAAAGATGAGGGTCTTGGTGCGGATCTCCAGGATGGATGGGGGCTGGAGAGGTGTAGCCACCGCGAACAGTGCCAGCTGGGGTGGTATGGCGCTGCCGTCATCAGCCTTCTTATTCTGCCCGTGCAGGAACTTCAGACGCCCCTGGAACTCAGTGTCTGCAGAGAGACCATAGGCAGTCAATGGTGAGCAATCGTGGCCAACTTGTGACCCGCGTGGGCATCAGGGAGTGCTTCCTCAAACATTTGCATTGATGGCGTACAGCAAGAAATATTCAATCAAGAACGTTTATTTTGTTGGCCGACCACAAAGGTTGACAAAGGCTGGTGTAGAGTGTACACACAACGCTATGGTGTACTCATGCTCTTCACATACAGGAACGCACACGCTCATTTTCATTGTGAGGTGCTTACAGAGATGGCGGTAATTATTTGAGAATATCAACTTATAAACATATGAAAAACCCACACCTCAAAGCTCCTTACACATTACACTATAAAGTGCAGTGACTATGTGTTTTGTGGGTGACACTGCTGTTAATGGTTATAATAATTATCCTTGCATTTGATATAGCGCATTATCACGTCGTTAAACTGTTTCAAAGGGCTTCACAAAATATATTATAACGCAGATTGACTGTATTTTGTGGCCGAAACACGGAAGCCAATTGCACGCAGCAGTATCCCACAAACCATCGTGGATTGAGTGACCATATTTTTTTGGAAGGATTATTACCCCAGAAATTGATCTGCCAATCGACTGCCACCCAAGTTCTTACTTACTGTTAGGTAAACAAGAGGCATATGGAGTAAGGAAACTTGCCTACGGTTGCGCCCCACCCGGAATCAAACCTGGGTCCTCTTGCTTGTGAGGCAAGCGCACTAACCACTATGCTATAGGACTCCCAAGGTCGGGTCCATGTCTCAGACCCTTCCCAGAGAGAAACATCCCCCATTCCCAGCTTGCCTCCCAGTCGACTCTGGGAAGCGCTCTTGAGACACCATAAGCTTCGGAACCTGGTTGAACTTACAACAGCAACAACGGAAGGGAGGCTCTGGACATCAGTCAGGGAAAGTGGGGGCATGACAAACAACAACAACAACAAGATTCCATTTATCTTGTTGTTGTTGTTTGTCATGCCCCCACTTTCCCTGGCTGATGTCCAGAGCCTCCCCTCCGTTGTTGCTGTTGTAAGTTCAACCAGCTGAGGAACTCACCAGGAAGCCAGAGGAGTTGTCCAACAGGCACCGAAAGCGGCATATGAAGCTTCGTTCCATAAAGGAAGAATTCTCGAGGGGCAGCCGTTGGGGATCGTACGTGATCATGTTACAGGGGCTGTCTGAGGACCCTGAGCCAGAGACAGTGAGGCAGATGGTGAGATAGAGGCGGACAGAGATAACAATTTACACAGACTGTGAAACTCAGAAACCAGACTATCTTATGCCCCCTGGCTATGGACTCCCCAAGCAGTGGAAACAGCCTATTTTTGTTAATCATATTATAACTCTTTATAATTTAAAACACCTGTAATAGGTCCCCCACTTAAACATCTCTTCTCTAGTAAAAAAAGACGCAACCTATACAGTCTGTCTGGATAGCAGCACCTATCAGCCGTGGTATCATCCTCGTACATAGTTGCTATATCCTTTATAATGTGAAGACCAGAACTGGGCACAATATGGCCGCAGGGTGAGAGGAGGGAGCAGTGATCCATTGTTGATTGATAGATTGTCCCTTGATTAGTCAGCTATCATAGAACATTTACAGTTTAGGAGGAAACCATTCACCCCATCGTGACTGTGCTCGCTCCCTACTGGAGCTCTCTAATCTCATTCCCTCCTCTCTCCCGATTCTGTCTATTCTGGTGCTTGTTTCCTACTGGAGCTCTCTCCTCCAATCCCCATTGTGTCTGTGCTGGTGCTCACTTTCCTACTGGTGTGCACTGCTCTGATCAGGCTCTTTCTCCTTTTATCTAATTGTCTTTTTAATGCTGTTGAGGTATCTGTACACTAAATCTTGATGCCTAAAGACTGTGACCTTTCCCTGACATCTCCTCCTGTATTGCAGGCCAGTCACTGACTCTAGAGAATGTCATTCTCTGCAGTGGTCAGGTGGCATACACACACCACACACATTGACCAGCAAGGTGCTCTGTGCAATGTTGAGAAGCAATGAGGCCAAAGGAGGCCCCTTAAACCAGACGCACTCAAGCCAACTTAAGTGTCTCCATGCCTCGTCTGAGGACGGGAGTGGTCTTCATCGGGACAATAAATAAAAGGACACTGGGATAGCACTTTCTGGACACCTCTCATACACTTCCTGTTAGCTTCCTTCAGGCTGCTGACCACATTACAACTTCTGATAGCCTTGGAGCCCAGGGTCTCCTTGGAACTGAACTTACTCTAAGGTGATGTGCCTGGCAATAGAATGATGGGAGTCGATTCCACCATCTGTCACTGTCTAAACCAGTTCCTGAGCAAGGTGGGTCTGCAGTACTCCAGGACACTGCTGTTGTCAGCCCAGACAGCCTGGCTCATCAGCAGGATAGACCAGTCACTAAAGGCAGGGTCTCTTCCCATTCAGCACCCATTAAACCTGCAAGCCAAAGCCCTAACACGTAGGAAAGTCCTAGCCAGACAAGCAGCGAGAAAGCTTGCCATACAGTGCTCTCAATGGCAAACTTTGCAGGTTTGGCTGATTAGACTCAATTTGATTTGGATACTCTTAAGCATGATGATGGGTTTTCGCTTTGACAAGACACCTGGCTGACCAAAATAAAAATACTCAGTGACAGATGGATTTAGTGGAGTGCCCATCCCACCCACCAGGGGAGCTATGCAGAGCAGTGTTTTGATGTGAAATTGCCCAGTTGACTTACCATCCCCCAGTGGATTGGATTCATGGAAGGCAGGCGGATTGAGGGCCCAGTGGAGCTGCTGATGAAACATTGGACGGTCGTCCGTGTGGATCAACTGAAACACACTCTGGTGCACCACATCCGACTACAAACAAACACAACAATAAATTACATTTGTATGGCACCTTTGGACAGCCCAAGCCACTGGACAGTCAAGGATTTGGACCCAAGCTGTGAGATCAAGAGGGTAGGGATAGGAGGGTGACCAAAAGCATGGACAAAGAGAAGGGTCTTGAGATGGGCCTTGAAGGAGACAAGGGACCGGGCAAGGCAAAGGGACTGTGGGATGGAGTTCCAAAAGTTGGGGGCAGGCCCGACCAGCGATGGTGGGGCAGGCAGAGCATGAAGCAGGCTGGAGGCCCCTGAGCGGAGGGAGCAGACAGGAAGGTTTTGAGCAAAGAGTCAACAGATACCAAAGAACCAAGTGCTAGGGAATGAGTGCGGCAACTACAGGACATCCCTTTATGAAGTAAAGGCAATTAAGAAAGAGCCAATGAGATGAAGACTGGAAGTACAAAAGCGGGCCAAATGGTGTGGTTATGGTTTGGAGTGTACCAAGTTGAGAATAAAAAATATTACTGAAACACATAGGCCTTTGGAATGGAGAATTGACAACAACAATTGCATTTATGCAGTGCCTTTCATGTCAGGAAGACATCTCAAGGTGCTGGAGTTCTTTGAGGATGTAACTAACAGGTTAGACTGCGGGAAACAAATAGATGTAGTGTATTTAGATTTTCAGAAGGCATTTGACAAGGTGCCACATAAAAGGCTTTTACACAAGATTAGAGCCCATGGAATTAAAGGCAATATATTAGCATGGATCGAAGAGTGGCTAACGGGAAGAAAATAAGAGAGTAGGAATAAACGGGTCCTTCTCAGATTGGCAAGATGTGACTAGTGAAGTACCACAAGGATCAGTGCTTGTGCCTCAACTATTTACAATCTATATCAATGATCTAGATGAGGACCTAGAACTTAAAATATCTAAATTCACTGATGATACTATGCTAGGTGTGAGAGTAACCTCTGAGGTACACCAGTCACAAAAAGTTAATATGCAGGTACAGCAAGCAACTCGGAAGGCTAATGGCATGTTGGCATTTATTGCAAAAGGGTCAGAATACAAGAGTAGGGAAGTCTTGCTGCAATTGTATAGGGCCTTGGTGAGACGGCACCTAGAATATTGTATGCAGTTTTGGTCTCCTTATTTAAGAAAGGACATACGCGCCCTAGAGGGGGTGCAACATAGATAAGTTGGTTCCTGGGATGAGTGGGGTTGACCTACGAGACGAGGTTGAGTAGACTAGACCTATATTCTCTAGAACATAGAAGAATTAGGGGTGATCTTATAGAAATATATAAGATTGTTATGTGGCTTGACAGGGTAGACAGTGGGAGACTGTTTTTCCTGGTAGGAGAATCTATAACTAGGGGTCACAGTCTTAAGATTAAGGGTCAGCCTTTTTGAACAGAGTTGAGGTCACTCAGAGGGTAGTGAATTTATGGAATTCTCTACCCCAGAAGGCTGTAGATGCTCAGTCCTTGAACATATTCAAGACTGAGATTGATAGACTTCTAAAAAATAGAGGGATTAAGGGATATGGGGATATGGCGGGCAGATGGAGTTAGGTTAGAAGATCAGCCATGATCTTATTGAATGGAGGGGCAGGCTCGAGGGGCTGAATGGCCTACTCCTGTTCCTATGTTCCTATGTTTCTAGAATGAAGACTGAAGGCCCAACCACCAATGGCAGAGCAGACATGGCGTGGGATTTGGAGCAGGCCAGTCAGTGCCTGCAGAGCAAAAGGAACAGACATGTTGGTAAGAGTTTTGTAGGTCGCAGCGGTAGGGAGGAGCAATAGCATGAAAGACTTTAAAGGCGAGGACAAAGATCTTGAACTTGATCCTTTGTGCGACAGAGAGCCAATGAAGTGTATGACTAACTAAATATGTTTTAGGAAAAAACAGCACGGCAGCCACCTGTAAGTGCTGATGGCAACTCACCAAAAAAAATTGCTTATCCATATACTATTTGACTGCTATAAACTGTACAGCCTGTGTGCTAGATGAGGGTTGGGGGTGATCAGCTCACGGAGTTTAATGCAGGAGGATACAAGCTACAGTGTTCTACTATATCTGGCGGGTGGGTCAGTAACCTGAGGACACCGATTTAAAATAGTTGTTAAAAGAAACAGAGGGAAGGTGAGAAGAAATGTTTTCACACAGCGAGTTGTTCGGATCTGGAATGCGTTGCCTGAAAAGGTGGTGGAAGCCAATTCCATAACAAAGTTATTCCATCTGAATAGCTCTTTTCAAAGATCCAGCACAGACATGATGGGCTGAATGGCCTCCTTCTGTGCTATATAATTCTATGATATTGTCAATCCTCAATCACAACTGTACTGCCAATTCCGTCCCTATTAACAATAATTTTATGCACATCTCAAATGCTTTTCATTTACTGTGCCTTTTGAATCTTGTTATTGTGCAAGGTTTTGTGCAAAAAATGTGTTTTCTCAAATGTGGTTTGTCAACTGTACAGAAATAAATTAAAACCATTTCAGATGTGCATTTATTTTTTGTAACTAAGTATTTTTTTACGAAAAGCTAGCACAGCAGCCACCAGTAATTGTTATAATAATATATTGAAATGTTTTTATTTGAGAACCACTGCTAACAGACTGTGATTCCAAGTCCCGATATGGGGCTCGAACCTACAATCTTCTGACTCTGAGGAGAGAGTGGCCAGGCTGACACAATTTCCACGGGTTGCTGAGATCAGACTGCTTCAGTCTTCCCAAAATCTGGAATGTTAAGCAGTCTGAAAACAACAGACTTGCCAGAGTGTGGAACAGACCTGGCACTGAGGGAACATCTCCCACAGAGAGCACAAATTCCCAACCAAGTTCTTGTGACCCTATGAATTCCCCCGCCCTCAATCTACATGGCTGCTGACCTGTCACACAGAATGCTAAGCACCCGTTTCTCCATTAACAATGGATTCACTGATGGTTGACCCAACAGCGAGCAGACCTCATTTCCTGTTTTGGTCACAGTTTTGAAGGTGTTGTGGAGAAGAGCATGTGGCAACAGCAGGTAGCTGGGCAGTCTGATCACGGCACACGCTAGACACAGCTTTCAGCCAACGCTCGCTCAGTGTTTGATTTCACCACCTCTGCAATGTCCTTCCTCCCTAATAGGCAATCCCCCCATAATCCAGTAAGATTGTTCCTCAGTTTTTTTAAAAAATGGGATGGAATTTGAGTTTTAAGATTGGCCTGGCCTTTGGTGGCATTAAGTTGGCAGTAGACCAATCCTAGTGATAGTTTTCACCACAAATAAGATAGAAGTGAGATCCAGTTGATGCTCTGGACACAGCAGACTAATGCTCCTTCCTCTATCTCCGTTTCTCTTCTTGCTTGGCAATCCTAGCTTGTTCAAAATCATTAACTCCCTACCTGCATCGGATCACCACAGTTTGTGGTCTTTGGAGGTTTCCTCCAAAGATTTGTGTAACAAACACTATGTATTAGTGTCAATATGGCTCCTCCCAGCCGAGCCAGCCTGTTTCACTGGCCTGTTGTTCAGCCATTCTACCTCCACTTGCTCGAACTCTGTCCATGAGGCCCTCCACACCCCCACCCCTCCTCTGAGTCCCTCTGTCTCACCCCCTCCACAGGTTAGGGCCGCGGGGAGTGGGAGTCATTGATTGCCACCATACCTTGGGTGCACTGACACTGACCTGCTGAAAGCCAAGGTAGTCCAGGATGGTTGGGGAGGCATAGAAGACAAATCCCTCAGCCGTCACCACCAGGATAAATCCGTTCAGAGCCTGAAACACACGAGAGGCCTCCTGTAACCCCAGCTCCGAAACACACCACCCACACGTCAGCAACACACTACCCACAGGCTACCCACATGCCACCAACATACCAGCAACACGCGCTAGCAGCATGCCATCCATACGATAGCAGCATGCCCCCCCCCCACACACACTAGCAACACACTAACCACACACCAGCAACATGCCACCCACACACCAGCCACACGTCACCTATACAACTACAACACACCAACCACACTCCAGCAACAACCCACAAACACAGAAAACATCAGAATTAGATCCCACCCCCCACCGAGCTCTATCAGTCACCGTCTCTCCCCCTCCAACCATCTCCTATGGTGTCTATCTTTGCCTTATGCTGGTAGATTCTCCAAACACTGTCTTTTAATTTAGTGTTAAGAGCTCTGAGACGCTACCGTGTGGAGGGCGCTATATAAGTGCAAGTTGTTTTTGTTGTTAATCTGGCACCACCTCACTGATGCTGACACGTGTTATAACAGGCTGTTTGGGATACATAAACTACCAGCCCAGGTTACAGTCAGGGCACAGCAGGGACTTTGAGCTCACAGATTATTAATGATAATAATTCTTGCATTTGATATTGCACCTTATTTAGTCGTTAAGCGTCTCAAAACACTTCACAGAATATACTGTAAAGAGGATTGACTATATATTTTTGGGGCAAAGTGCGACAGCCAATTGCACACAGTAGTGTCCCATAAACAGCCGTGGAATGAGACACACCACTGCATCTAATACAAGGACAATTATTGTAATTATTATTCATAATAAAGAACATTCCTTTCACATCTTATCTTTTTGGACCTACAACCACCCCTGCAGTCTCTCGTTCTCTCATATTAAGGATTAAAAATAATGATAATGATCCTTACATTTGTAATAGCACCTTATCACGTTGTTGAGACATCTCAAAGCGTTTCACAGAATAATAAATGACTGTATTTTGTTCTGGCGAAATATGACAGGCAATTGCTCACAGCAATACCCAAAATCAGCTATGGGTTGAGTGACCAAATTATTATTATTTTTGAAGGGATTGTGATCTGCCAATTGACTGACAACTAGGTTCATAAGTACTGCTGGGTAAACAAAGGTACGTGGAGTAAGGAAACTTGCCTAAGGTTTCAGCTTCAGGATTTCTCTAAAAGCTGAATACTTTTAGGGTAATGTGGAGGGGGGGGGTGGGGGTTGTGGAGGGCGTGTTGGAGGAGAGAGGCGAGGATTTAAATACTGAGGCCAGTATTGCCTGTAAATAATAGGTTCCAAGCTCTGTGTGAGGCCCCACCCACACAAACCTGACTCATGCCAAGATCCCTAGCCTCTCTGGAGCCCGATTTGGATTACATTACATTACAGGCTGCTCTCAGCTCAGCAATGGACTCCAACACTGACCTCAGGCTCCTGCTTCCCCCACCCATCCACTCTTCCTCGATGACTCAGGTCTGCCACAAGAGGTTCCCCCCCGTTGTACTCTCTTCCCCCCTCTCCTCCCAGGGTGCTCTATCTCCCCTCTTTCGGGGGGCTCTCCAGTCTTGTTCACTCGGCCTCCCCCATTCTCAGGCCCCCGCCTTTTTGGAGTCCCGCTGCTCTCTACAAAGCTCTGCAATGCTGCCCTCATAGCTCTCTTTCGCCCCCTCCTGACCTGCAGCAGTAAGTCCCCCTCAGGAAACGTGGTTGGGTTGCAGATCCCGTTACTGCGGAAACCCTCCGCTTTCTCCGCCAACCAGGAAGAGCGCTTCTTCTTCATGGTCGCTGTGAGAGAAAGGAGCAAAGGAAAAAGGTCACAGGGCATCCAGCACACAGGAACCTACCACCGTGCTCAAACTGTCCAAACCAAACTATGTTCATCACCTACACACAGGAATACACTTCTCGCTCTCTCTCTAGAGGGACACATCATCCTTACCCAATTGCAGAAAGTATTAGGCACATCTTGGCAAGATCCAAGGCTTGGAGACCCCAGTGTGTACCTTGGGGTAACTGCTGGGAGTCTAACCAGATAAAACCACGTAGCCTAACGGGTAGAGTGGTCCTCGCTGGACAAGGAGCAGGAAAGCTTGCCAGCAGTAGTCACAATGGCAAGCTTGCAGGGTTAACAGGAACTGAATGGGAAGAGTCCCTGTCCCCAGTGATTAGTTTACAATATTCTGCAGTACACAACTCCTGCCTCGTACTGCTCCACCCAGTAGTACTCTGCCTTCCCCTGTGCCCCTCCCCAAGTGCGCCTTTGAGATGTTGCTTTGGATGAAACGGGAATTTTTATTTCTGAACTCTTTCTCCCTGTGTCGGGGGGAGCAGGGGGAGCTGAGCAGGGGGGAGCCTTTGTCAAGGGGGGCGGGGGAGGCTGAGCGGTAGGGACCTGTGTCAGGGTGGGGGAGGCTGAGCAGAGGGGCCTGTGTCTGGGATGGGTGGTAGGTTGAGCAGGAGGGCCTTTGGCGGTGAGGGAGGCTGAGCGGGGGGCCTGTATCTGTGGGTGGGGCGGGGGTGGCTGAGCAGGGGGGCCTGGTTGGGGCGGAAGTTGTGAATAGGCAGACGGGACCCCAGCTCAACATCTCATTTAAAGGATGGCACCTCCAACAATGCAGCACCCCCGGCCCCAGTATCGCACTGGAGGGTCAGCCTAGACTGTAGTACCAAAGTACCAACTTGGAGCTTGAACCCAACCTCCTGACTCGGAGGCAAGAGCGCTATCAACTGAGCTGGGTTGACTGCAAGTTAAAGTAAAGATATACCTCCAGTGAATGAGGTGCTCAGAGCATAAGGTTGCAGCAGATCCCGGAACATCACATTCACCTGAAAGTTTCAGCTACCAGCTATAATAATAATAATAATAATAATCCTTGCATTTGATATAGCGCTTTTCACATCGGGAGGACGACCCAAAGCGCTTCACAGAACACACTGTAAAGTGAATTGACTGTATATTTGTGGGCGAACGCGGTAGCCAATTGCGCACAACAATGTCCCACAAAGAGTCGTAGATTGAAAATGACCAATTTATTATTGTTTTTTGTTTTGGAGGGATTATTATTAGGCTCTGTGTGGAGTAAGGAAACTTGCCCAAGGTTTCGCCCTCTGCGGGAATTGAACTCAGGTCTCTCACTTGCAAAGCGAGTGCTCTAACCACTGAGCTACAGGACTCCACAATGGTTGAGGTGAAGAAAAGAGTCCGATTGTGGATTGAGACTAAGGCCCTCCCTCCCTGGCCTGAGTGACTCGACCTCACACACACTCAGCAAATCGTCACTCAATGTCAGGGAAGGGGTTAAAATTGGGCAAGAGAATGGAGCACCGGTGGGGGGAGGGGATGGGCGGTGTACGAATGTAGGAAGTGAGACAAACCTCTCTCCACCCCCTCGCCAACCACCTCCAGCCCTGATCAATGGAGTATTCCACTCAAAATTAACATCCGCTTTGAATCAGTGGATGCAGCGGCCCTGAGGCAGAACAGGTGTGACCGTGAGGCAGATCCTGACAATGGAGATCAGTCTGTGTGTAGGAATGGGGGGGGTTCGAGGCAAGATCAAACACACCACAGCTATAAATGAAGAGCTTTTATCTTCACACAATGACGCTGCTGAGGTCTGACAGCAGCACCCCTGCACACAAACCAGACACAGTGAGGGGTGGGGAGCTCTACCCAGTGATGTGCCTACGGTCACCTCCCTTCCCCTAGCTCTGAGTCTCTACCCCACGTGAAGCCTCGTGCAATGGTAGCACTTATGCCTCTGAGTCAGAAGGTTGTGGGTTCGAGCCCCATGTCGGGAATTGGAATCACATAGTCTAAACTGACTATGTGATTCCAATTCCCGATGCAATGCTGGGGGAGCGCTGAATTGTCGGAGGTGCCGTCCTTCAGTTCAGGTGGATGTTAAATAGCCCATGGCACTATTTGAAAATAGAAGGGAATTTCTCTTTCCCGGGGTTCTGGTCAACAATCCCTCAGATAAAATTGGTCACTCATTCCTTGATTGTTTGTGGAACATTGTTGTGTGTAACTGGCTGCCGTGTTTCGCCCACAAAATAGTCACTTCACTTTACAGGATATCCTGTGAAGCACTTTGAGACGTCTCAATGACGTGATTAGGCACTATTTCAAATGTAAGTATTATTATAATAATGGAATCTACTTTAGCTGGATGCTGGTTAACCCCGGTCACTAGGTAAAGGATTATAATTATTATTATATAAACACAAGCTGTTGTTGATGTGAGGCTGTGCCAATATTCCCCACAAAATGGACCTCCCTATACTGCGCGGCGTTTTGAGACTTCCTCATGCGTACTATCAAATGCAAATTATCTGTTCGATTGGATGTTAAAAGAACCTTTGGTGCTGTTCGAAAAGAGAAGGGAGTTTCTCTCTGCCGATGTCCTGGCCAACAATCTCCCAAATAAAATCGGTCACTCACTCCATGGCTGTTGTGCGCAAACAGGCTTCTGAGTTCGCCCACAAAATGCAGTGCTTTGAGACATCTCAATGACCTGATAAGGCACTATATGAAATCAGAGATTATTTATTACTATTATTTTAAAGTATCGTCACTATATTCAAGAGCACAAGAGCCAATTTGCACATAGCAGCCACGGAGTGTGTGACCAAATTTATTTAGGGATCTTTCCCCATTCTCTATTCGAATAGTGATGTCAGGCTCCACCACTGTAAAGCGCTATGAGACACTATCCTGCTTGAAGGCCGTATAAACACAAGGTGTTGTTGTGTTGGTGAAAGGGGGGTCTCTAAATGTGAAAACATGGGGAGGTGAGAGCTTGGCCAAGAAGGAGGCGAGGGCGATGAGAGAGGAGTCTCTCTTCCTGCCCTCACAGTGCTCATCATGCTCATCTCAGCAACAGGTCCAGTCATGAGTCTAGACTTCCCCCTGGTGGAGTCCTGTGGTGTAGTGGTTAGTGCACTTGCCTCACGAACCCGGTTGTTAGTTGATTGGCTGATTGCTTTCTGGGGGTAATAATCTCTTCAAAAAACAATTTTGGTCACTGAATCCCTAACTGTACACAATTGGCAGCCACATTTCGCCCACAAAATACACAGCCAATCCACTTTACAGTATATCTTTGAGATGTCTCAAACAATATAAGAGCTATATCAAATCCAAGGATTATTATTATTGTTGTTGTTGTTGTTGCAATGCTGTGTGGAAATCCTAACATGTTTAACCAGAGAATATCAGGTGGCAGCAGCCAGTCTCCTTGTGTGCAAAGCTCACTGCGGCCTTGGAGCTATGGCCTGGACATCCATAGTAGGGCTGTTTGTTTCAGAATGGGGCTGTTTCAGAGTGTGTGGTGGGGGTGGGGCGGGTTGGAAGGAGGGTAGCATAGTTGAGGGTGGAGGGGGGTTATCTCATCAGTGATAGGAACATGCTCAAAACACTGAGCAACGAGCGAGGTAGGTTTGATTAGAATTACTATGACAGCAGGAAGGTCTATAACCTGGGGAGTTGCAGAGAGAGAGAGGTCGGAATAATGGAGGGTTTGCTGTTTAACACAGTTTAGCAATCGCACACTGAGGTAAGGTTAAAGCTGTAACCATGTTAGTGATGCTTCGTAGAGCCCCTCATGCGCTCCTCTCACACAGCATAGTCAGGGCTCTCAGCTCACGCTCTAGGTGACGCCCCAATGTCGTGCTGGGGGAGCGCTGCATTATCAGAGATGCGTCATCTTTAAACTTTGCATTTGTTACCCCCCCTTATCATGTCGAAATGTATCAAAGGGCTTCACAGGATTAACTGTAAAGTGCAGGGTTGTGTATTTTGTGGATGAACGCAGCAGCACAATAGCACACAGCAATGTCCCACAAACAGCTATAGAATGAGTGATCATTCTTATTTTGGGAATGGTTGGCCAGGACACCAGGAAAGAGAAACTCCCTTCAACACGATCTTTAATAACCCCTGAATAGGCAGACGGGACCCCAGCTCAACATCTCATTTAAAGGATGGCACCTCCAACAATGCAGCACCCCCGGCCCCAGTATCGCACTGGAGGGTCAGCCTAGACTGTGAGCTCAAAGTACCAACTTGGAGCTTGAACCCAACCTCCTGACTCGGAGGCAAGAGCGCTATCAACTGAGCTGGGTTGACTGCAAGTTAAAGTAAAGATAAACCTCCAGTGAATGAGGTGCTCAGAGCATAAGGTTGCAGCAGATCCCAGAACATCACATTCACCTGAAAGTTTCAGCTACCAGCTATAATAATAATAATAATAATAATAATAATAATCCTTGCATTTGATATAGCGCTTTTCACGTCGGGAGGACGACCCAAAGCGCTTCACAGAACACACTGTAAAGTGAATTGACTGTATATTTGTGGGCGAACGCGGCAGCCAATTGCGCACAGCAATGTCCCACAAACAGTCGTAGATTGAAAATGACCAATTTAATTATTGTTTTTTGATTTTTGGAGGCATTATTATTATTATTAGGCTCTGTGTGGAGTAAGGAAACTTGCCCAAGGTTTCGCCCTCTGCCTGGAATTGAACTCAGGTCTCTCACTTGCAAAGCGAGTGCTCTAACCACTGAGCTACAGGACTCCACAACGAGCTATGGGCTCATTGCAATCCACACCCCTCCCCTCTCTCTCTCCTCCACCCCCGTTTTGATATCTGTTGCCAAAGTCAAAGTTCACAAATTCGACCAAGGGCAAACTCAGTCTGTCAGTCAATCTCACACACACTCCCGACAGGCTCCTGAACGTCAAGGTAATAACACAGCCAAACCAGAGGGGAGATAAAGTGGCCTATTGTGCTGAAGCTTGTGTGTGCACTCTGTACAAAAAAACTGTTGTCCTTGTTGGAAAGCTGCACGAAATGAGCTCGTCAACAGGCCTGCTCCGCCCAGCGAAATACCAATAAACAATCGCTCGGCTCCAGAAGGGGCCCCACAGTATATAAAAAAGGAAGGCGTGACTTCCCTCTCCTTGAAATGACTCAAGTTATCTGCCCCCAGAGGAAATTTACATGGCTTGTATAATTTGCTTGAGGCACGCATAGCCCCTGCTTGGAGCTGCTGCCCAAGAGTCCCACAGTCAGGTTTTCCTGCACCTCACAGGCCTCGCTGGGAATCAATACACCTCATTGAAGTGCATTTCGCCTGTCACTCCGACAGATCGCTATCTCAGAATGCAGTTTAGTGGCTTTAGCAGACAGTTTCTCCCCCTCACCCCTTCCTTTCCTCTCTCGGGGTCTGTACACAAATAGCACACGCTAGCCAGGCCCGCATGCATGTTAAAAGATTACAACCTATTTCTCAATAAGGGCTTCACACACAATACATTGGCAGGAGGAGAGATTCCGAGCCACATCTGTCAAGAGCTTGAAGCCAACATTTAGAGGGGGTGGGGAATGGTTGTGTTAGCACACAGGGCTCCGAAACTTTGGAAGGAAAAGTTCTGTTTATGAAAGGTTTTGGCATTAACCCTGTGACTGCTGGTCAGGGGGAAACTAAGAGGAAGAGCAGACACATGCACACATAAACACACGCACACCTAAATACACAAAGCACAACTTGCATTTATATAGCGTCCCGCATGCAGGGTAGTGTCCCAGAGCGCTTGACAGTGACGGAGCACAACAGCAAGCCGGGTGGAAGGGGAGGTTATCTTAGGCAAGATCGAAGAAGAAGATCATCGGGCACTATCTGCAGATGGGGCAGGAAGGGGCAAGGCGGAGGGATAGAGGAAGAGTGTTAAGAGTTTCTGGTGTAGTGGCTGAAAACGCAACCACCTATAGTGGAATGGAGGACACAAGAGACATGCAGGAGGCCGGGGCCAGTCGAGCGTAGGCAGTGGGTAGCAGGTTGGGGGGTAAGCAGGTCGGAGAGGTAGGGCATGAATGGATTTCAAAACGAGTGTGAGGATCTTGAAATTGATCCATTCGGTGATAGGAAGCCAAGGGAGCCTGGCGAGAACTGGTATGATAGGGGTACGGAGTTAAATGCGGGTGAGTATGTGGCCAGCGGAGTTTTGGATCAGCTGGATCTTGTGGATGGTGGAGTTGGGGAGACCGGTGAGGAGGGCATTTGAAAAGTTGTATCTGGAGGTAACAAATGCATGGATATTTCAGCTGCGTCCAGGGTAAGGTAAGACCAAACACCGCACACATGTACAGGCACACCCACGTGCACATACACACAAATACAGACAAACACACAGCACACAAACAACAGTACACATACACACACCACACTTTTATAACAAACACCAATAAATGTGCTGAGGAGAGGACTGACTGACAACACCAGAGTGTGCAGCCTAGAGGGCAGGATATCAACAATCAGACCATTATTGTCAGTAATCAGTCAGAAGATAAGGAGAGCTCTGACCACAGACCTAGACAGCTGATTCATATACTGCCACATTCCTTGGCTCTTGCTGACACAACATTGCTCTCTTAAACAGCCCATTGCATTCATCAGTAATTCCCTGGGCTTCAGTGACATTACAAGCCTGGGGGAGGCTGACACTGAGCTGCGGCCTGCGTGAGAGTTTGAGGGGGAGGGGAACATGTCTATCAAGGTTATGATTTGCATCGTAATCTTACTCACATCAAAGCGCAGCTCAGACACCGGGGCGCTGTCTGAACACGCAGCGGCTTGGCAGCTCCCAGCAAGAAGCCTCTCTATCAGCAGAGAGGAGGCCTTGCTGAGAGCTCGCTCCACACTGCCGGCCCTGCTGAGGGAGGGAAGAGGAGGACATTGAGGTTCAGGCCCCAGACAGTGTTGTCCCCCCCCACCCCAGACCAAAGACAAGCATAGCACATACCAGTGCTGCCCAAGAAGTGGCCCCCCTGAACATTCACACAAGCCTGAGTAATTGGTCATGTGTTTTCAGTTTTTTCTTAATTTGCGTATTTCTTGATTGATGGCACAAATCAAGAAATATTCAATTCAGAACATGTATTTTGTTAGCTAACCATAAAGGTTGGGCGTGGAGAGGGGCAGTGTGGGCAGGATGAGAGCTGGTGTGGATGTGTTGATGGGGGAGGTGGGGGGGGGAGAAGAGAGCTGGGTAAGGGAGAAGAGACTGAACCATAAGATTATTGCATGTGAACTGCTCATCTGGCGTCCGGGCGGGAGTCAGAGCCAGATGTTATCACGGGCAAATTCATTTTAGTCGGGGAAAGGAAATCTGAATGTCGAGCGATGTTATCTGAACGTGAAAACATTTAGTTCCAGCAAATCATGCAAGTTGAGTCCAGCTCACACGCGGTGCCCACCGTGCTCACACGCGGTGCCCATCCTGCTCACGTGCAGTAACCCTCCCAAGAGTCAAATGATCACTGTCAACACATGGACAACATGTTAAAAACCCTTCTCATTTCTGCTCATCCTCCCCCAGCACTCACTGGCTGGGTTGCACTCCTGGCGTCACTATGTATCAGCTCAAACACAGAATGCAGAGGCTATTTTTTCCTATTGCGATTGGTGTTGTGCCTTTCATGTCAGGAGGACATCTCAAAGAGCTTCCTTCACAGGATATACTATAGGTTGTGGATGCACACGGCATCCAATTTGTGCACAGCAATATCCTACGAATAGCCTCAGAGTGAGTGACTAATCTTATTGTATTATTAATAACATAATATTAATAATATCCTCCTTCAACCTCCAATCTCAAGCTCGAGGGCCCTTTGATGCGAAGGGGAACCCTGGCTGATTCTCTCCTAAAAACTGGGACTGACTGTAACCACCCACTGGACAGAGATGCAAGTAAGCTCAACTGATCTGACAATATTGCCCAGCAACATGTTTGCCTTGTTTATTGCTGTCTCGCACTGTTTTGACATAGTGAATGATAAGTCAACTAACAGCCTTAAATCTCGTTCAGCTTGCCCCTTGGCAAGTTCTGTGACAACCTGCGTTTCCTATTCTAACTCCTTCCATGCAGTACTTTTACTGCATGTTTTACTGTATTTACTGCAAAAGGCATCAGTCTGGCTCAGTCGGTAGCGCTCTTGCCTTGAGTCAGAAGGTTGTCGGTTCAAGCCCTATATCAGGACTTTGAACTCACAGCCTAAACTGACACTCCAATGCAGTGTTGTGGGTAGCGCTTCATTGTCAGAGGTTTCGTCCTTTGGATGAGACGTTAAACCGAGGCTCGGTCTGCCTGTGCAGGTGGACATTACAGAACCCGTGGCACTATTCAAAAAGTGAAGGGAGTTTCTCTCACCCGATGTCCTGGCCAACAATCCCCCAAATAAAATTGGACACTCACTTCATCACTGTTAGGTGGGACATTGCTGTGCGCAAAACAGTCACTACAGTTTACAGTAAATGCTATGATGTGCTAGAGACATCTAGAGGATAAGGCTTTGCTGCATCACTTGCAAGGATTATTATTATTATTCATGAAGTGAATCTTAGCTGGTGGCCTGTTTGGTCAGTCCCTTGGCCACAAGTGGCTAGAGTTCTGTGTGCGTTCTATCCAGAGCCAATGTAAAAAGGAACATGTGTTTTTATAGCAGGTTATATCAGAACATCTCAAAGTTCTTTATTGTAATTAACATCAACTGTAGTGGCTGTATTTTAATGTTCCCCAAATAGCTATACCCAATCGTATTTGGGGAACTGTTGGCCAGGACATAGGGCGAACCTCTCATCTCTTTTCGATTTTTTAATGTCCACCTGAACAGGCAGATGGGAGCTCAGTTTAACATCTTATCTGAAGGATGGCACCGCTGCCAATTCAACAACTATAACAATAACAAGATTCCTTTTATAGAGCGCCTTTCACGTCAGGAGGACGTCCCAAGGCGCTGTACAGTTGGGTCAGGACCCGAGCAGGGGGGAAATGGTCAGGGTGAGGGGACGGAAGGGAGGGAGCAAGCGAGGAGGGGGTAGAGAGTCGAGAGGTGAGCCGAAGGCACGGTCAAAGAGAAAGGTCTTGAGACCGGCCTTGAAGGAGGAAAGGGAGGAGGCGGCGAAGGCACTGGGGGATAGAGTTCCAAAGCCTAGGGACTGAGTGGCTGAAGGTCCGACCACCGATGGTAGGGCGGTTGGGGCGGGGGATGTGGAGCAGACCGGAGCCAGAGGAACGGAGGGTACGGGCAGGTAAGTAGGGGGATAGTAGTCAGAGAGGTAGGAGGGAGCAAGGCCATGAATGGCCTTGTAGGTGAGGATGAGGATCTTGAATTCGATCCTCTGGGGGATGGGGAGCCAGTGGAGGTGAGCGAGGGTGGGAGTGATGTGGTCGCGGTGTCTGGTGCGGGACAGTACACGAGCTGCAGAGTTCTGAATGACCTGCAGCTTGTGGAGGGAGGTGCCGGGAAGGCCGGCGAGGAGAGAGTTTCCATAGTCCAGCCTTGAGGTGATAAAGGCGTGGACCAGAGTTTCAGCAGCGTGAGGGGTGAGGTAGTGCCGTAGTCTGGCGATATTCCGGAGGTGATGGAAGGCAGTGCCAGTTGTGGCGCGGATATGAGGGAGAAAGGACAGCTCAGGGTTGAAAAGAACACCGAGGTTCCTGATGGCTTTGAGAGGTGGAGAGTGCAGCCTTGGATGCTGATGGTGTCAGCGCCTGAGGTGCGGAGGCGCTGACGTGAGCCAATCAGGAGGGCCTCAGTTTTGCGCACGTTGAGCTGAAGAAAGTTGTCTCTCGTCCAGGACTCGATGTCGGACAGGCAGCTGTCAGGACATCGGTGGTCGTGGAGTTGAGGGTAGAGGAGGAAAGGTAGAGTTGGGTGTCATCCGCATACATGTGGAAGTTAACCCCATGTCTGCGGATGATGTCACCAAGGGGGAGCATATAGAGGGTGAAGAGGAGGGGACCGAGGACAGAGCCCTGAGGGACACCGCACGAGACAGTGCGGGGGGTGGAGGAAAAGCCATTTGTGGAAGCATAGTGAAGACGGTGGGAGAGGTACGACTTAAACCACTCAAGGAAGGGGTTCGAATAGTGAATGGGTGGAGAGGAAAGAGCGCAGCTGGGAGGCGACAACTCGTTCCAGGACCTTGGACAAAAAGGGGAGGTTGGAGATGGGCCGGTAGCTTGATAGCTGCGACGCATCAAGGGAGGGTTTTTTCAAGGTGGGAGTGATGGTGGCAGTTTTTAAGGGAATGGGAAGAGCCAGAGGAGAGGGACAGGTTGACGATGTCTGTGATATGTGGGGCAAGGAGGTGGAGCTGGGAGATAAGGAGTGGAGTGGGGATGGGGTCAAGGGAGCAGGTGGTGGGTTTCAGGGATAGGATGAGTTTGGTGACAGAGGGTGGGGAAACGGGTACAAAGTGTGTAGGGGAGGATGGGTAGGAGTCGGAGTGTGGGAGGGAGGGGGTGGGGGGGTGGGTGGATATTGGAGGGGAAGTGACCGCGGAGCGAATTCCCTTGATTTTGGATTCAAGGAAATCCAGCATCTCCTCGCAGTGAAGGTTGGAGGAGATGACCTGCGCGGGGTGGTGGGGGGGACGGAGGAGTCGGGATGTGGTAGAAAACAGTAGCCTGTTCTTCGCCTCCAGGATTATCCTGGAGTAGAAGGACGACTTGGCCGAGGCTAGAGTGGAGCAGTAGATTTTGAGGAGGTCCAGCCAGATTTGTCTGTGGACCGTTAGGCCAGATTTGACGCAGGTGCGTTCAGCGGCCCGCACCTGGCTTTTCAGTGAGCGGAGGTGGGTGGTGAACCAGGGGGAGGAGCGAGAGTAGGAGACAGTATGGGAGGTGATGGGGGCAAGAGTATCAAGTGTGGAGGAGAAGGTGTTGTGGAGGAGGGTGAGAGGAGAAGAGGGGTCAGTGAGGGTTGAAGGCCAGAGGGAGAGGAGTTCAGAGGACTCCAAGGCAGCGGTTAGGGATTGTGGGGGTAACTTCTTCCAGGGGCGGTAGAAGATGGTGGTGGGTCTGGTGGAGGTGGGGAGGGGGTGGAGGTGGTGAAGGAGATGAAGTGGTGGTCGGAGACGGCCTTGTCGGTAATAGTGACATCCGAGACACTGAGGCCCCGGGTGATCACCAAGTCGAGTGGGTGGCCGTGACTGTGAGTGGGGGAGTTGATGTGGAGGGAGAGGTTGAGCGAGGAGAGCAGGGAAGAGAAGTCTGAGGAGATGGAGGAGGAGGGGGTGAAGTGCAGGTTAAAGTCGCCCAGGATGATGAGGCGATCAGAGCAGAGGCAGAGTGGGAGAGGTTTTAGGGGGCCGGTAGAGGAGGAGGATTTTAAGTGAGAGGAAGGAGGGGTGGGAGAGGGTGAGGTGCTCAAAAGAGGGGAAAGAGCCAGAGGAGTAGGGGGATAGGGCAAGTGGTGTCCTTGAGATAAGGGCTACACCACCGCCACGGCGGTTGGGGCGAGGGATGTGGTGGGAGGTGTAGCCGGGTGGTGTGGCCTCCGTGAGGGGGAAGGTGTCGCCTGGGGTGAGCCAGGTTTCCGTTAAGGCCATGATGTCAACGCTCTCATCAAGGATGAGATCGTTGATGACCAGGGCCTTGTTACAGAGGGAGCGGACGTTTTGTAGTCCGATGTGGAGGGAGCGGTTGACAGAAGGGTGTGTGGGAGGGGAGGGGGGTCCAGGTTGTGAAGCAGGGGTGGGGGAGATGGGGATAAGGGAGGAGAGGTTGGCTCCCCGGGTCTGTGTCCGGGGTGGCTGGCGAGTGTGGTGGGGAATGGGGCAGTCGGTGTGGCTGCTGCTGGACAGCCAACGCCGAGTGCCACGGTGAGCCCGGCGGAGGATTCCCAGGCTGGAACAGAGGGAGGTTGTGGGAGGGTCAAGTGGGGATAGAAGGCGAGAGGGACGGAGAAAGAGGAGGACAGAGCGGGAGAGATGCAGAGGGGGGAGGTTTTGGGGGAAGAGAGGAGGGGGGAGGGAGGGAGGGGGTGAGGGGGCTCGGGTCAAAGCGGCAGCCATAGTGCGCACGCGGGGACCGGGAGCGAGCGGTCAGGTTGATGGCATTATCCTGTAGGCTGGGGCTGGGGCTGCCAACCCAACAGGACAATGGTGGGCTCTGAGCGCTCAGCGCTCAGCACTCCCCCAGCACTGCACTGGGACCATGAGCTCCCGACGTTAGGCTTGAACACTCAACCTTGTGACCTAGAGGCGACTCCTGAGAGCAGCGAGTCTGTGCCCTCCTTTCAATGTAATACACTAATTTCCCACCTTCCTCTCGGACATCTCCACCCTCCTAACTTCCCTCTCTCTCTGCTCCAAACACCTCCTCATCCTAGGCGACTTCAACCTCAGGTTCACTCCCTCTTGCTCTACCTCTGCTGACTTCTCCCTCCTCTCCTCCCACAATCTCTCCCTCCACATCAACTCTGCCACTCACATCCACGGTCACTCCCTTGATCTAGTGATCATGTGGGACCTCACCATCTCAAATATCACTATCACTGACAAAGCCATTTTGGATCACTGCTTCAACTCCCTTAACTCCTCCACCCCCCCTTCCCCCTACTCAACCCAAGTCTATCTCCTACTACCCTTGGAAAAATATCTCCACCCACTCCCTATACCCTTGAATCATAGAATCGTACAGCACAAAAAGAGGCCATTCGGCCCATCGAGTGTGTGCTGGCTCTTTGAAAAGAGCAATGTAACTTCAATCCCACTCCCCAGCCCTTTCCCCATAACTCTGCAAACCCGTCCTCCTCAAATACCCATCCACCGCGTTTTTAAAAGTTGTTATTCAATCGGCCTCCACTACCCTTTCAGATTCCCGATTTGAACAACTCGCGGCTTGAAAAAAAAAATTCTCACCTCCCCTCTGCTTCTTTTAGAGATTATTTTAAATCTGTGACCTCGAGTCACCGACACACCCACCAATGGGAACAGTTTTTCCCTTTCTAACCTATCAAATCCCCTCATGATTTTGAAAACCTCTATTAGGTCTCCTCATAACCTTCTCTGCTCCAATGAGAATAATCCTAACCTCTCTTGCCTTTCCTCATAATCAAGGTCCCTCATTCCTGGTACCATCCTCGTAAATCTCCTCTGTACCCTTTCCAATGCCTTAATATCCTTCCGATAGTGTGGGGCCCAGAACTGGGCGCAGTATTCTAACTGAGGCCTAACCAGTGTTTTATATAGGTTAATCATAACCTCCTGACTCTTGTACTCTATGACCCTATTTATAAAGCCTAGTATCCCATATGGCCTTTTTACAGCTTTATGTACCTGTCCTGCCACCTTCAAGGATTCATTTACCTGAACCCCCAGGTCTCTCTGTTCCTTCACTCCCCTTAAGATTGTATTACCAGCCTATATTGCCTCCCCTCATTCTTCCAAAATGCAATACCTCACATTGCTCCACATTGAAACTCATCTCCATGTGTCTGCCCATTTTACCATTCTGTCTATGTCTTCCTGCAGTTGGCTACTATCCTTCTCACTGTTTACTACCCTATCTAACTTTGTGTCATCCGCAAACTTGGAAATGGTACTTGCTATACCCAAGTCCAGACCATTTATGTATATTAAGAGTCATCCAAACTCCTCCCTCTCTGGGCTTCCTCTCACAACAATCTACGCTTCTTGCTCTCTCTTCTCCACACCTCCCTCTCCTCCATCCTTGACTCCCTTGTCTCCCTCACCTCCCGAACCGCCTCCTACTCCCATAAATCCGCCTCGTACACAAGCCACATCCGATCCCTCAAGGCACAAGTGTGTGCCTCTAAACACACCCAGCTCAAAACAAACCTAACAGTCCATCTGGCTGCAGCATACCGACCCTATCGCTCCGCCCCCGCCTCCACCAAATCATCCTTTTACTCCAAGATAATCTTTGAGGTCAAGGACAACCCCAGGCTCCACTTCTCCACCACTAACCGCTTCCTCAGTGCATCTTCCTGCACCTCACCCATCCTCTCCTCAAATTCCAACTGCGAGGAGATGTTGGACTTCCTCGAGTCATTGTGTCCATCTACGACCCGGGCTCTCTCTGCTTCCTCATCCTCCTTGATCTATCTACTGCTTTCGACACTGTCGACCATTCTATCCTCCTCCACCGCCTCTCCTCTCAGCTCAACCTTCATGGAACTGCCCTTGCCTGGTTCAAACCCTACCTTTCCCACCGTCTGTACTTTGTCTCCACTAACAGCTTCTCCTCCAGCCCCCGAATAGTCATATGTGGCATCTCTCAGGGCTCTGTCTTCTTTTTCAACATCTACATGCTCCCCCTTGGTGATATCATCCGTAGACATGGGGTCAACTTCCACATGTTACTTCCACAGGTGATATCGATAGTGATGGGAAGGTTTTTTGAGGATGGTGGTGACAGCTGTTTTTAGAGGGGTAGGAACAGTGTGGATGACACCCTTGACTCCAGGATCACTGCTGTCCTCACAGACTGCCTGTCAGACATCAAGTCCTGGATGAGAGCTAACTTTCTCCAGTTGAATGTCAACAAGACCGAGGGCTTCCTGCTTAGCTCCCATCAGGGCCTCCGTACCTCGGGCGCTGACAGCATTACCCTTCATGGATCCACTATACCTCAAGAAGCCAATATGGAACCTCGGCATTCTGTTCGACCTCAACTGTCCTTCATATCCCACATTCGTGCCATGACCCGCTCCGCCTTTCCCCACCTCCGCAACATTGCTTGGCTCCACCATTTTCTCTCACCAAAGGACGCTGAGACTCTCATCCATGCATTCATCACATCCAGGCTCGACTACACAAACTCCCTGCTTGTCAGCCTCCCCAGCTCCTTCCTCTGATCCCCAAACCAGCTTGGGTGCGAATCCTTGATTGTCCAGCGCCTTGGGACGTCCTCCTGACGTGAAAGGCGCTATACAAATGTAATTTGTTGTTTGAATCACATGCACGTAGATTTCCTCCTAACAATCTAAGGCTGTGTGGGGAACAAGTCTCTGTTAAGGCCCATTTTGCCCACAAATTATACAGTCAATTCACTTTACAGTATATTCTGTGAACTGCTTTGAGACATCTCGAAGACGTGATAAGATGCTATATCAAATGCAAGGATTATTATTATTAAGAGTTGACAACAAACCAAGAGGCCACATAGAGAGGGGCAGCAGAGGAAGAGAGTCAGATATGAGCATTCAATTCTGGGTGAGGCCAAAATTATTAAACGTTATTGAGGGTGGGGGGAGGGGAGGTTGGGCAGGTGACTCGCAACTGTTCATTGTAGGTATATTTACATAAACAAACATTAGTAGGAACTGCACCTAAAGCATTTATCAGCTGCCCAGAGATCATCTGAGGGAACTAAGTATAACCTGCAATAGTAATAATAATCCTTACATTCAATACAGCACCTTATAATGTCGTTGAGACGCCTCAAAGCACTTCACAGGATTTTCACAAACAACACTTGTAATTGCAAAGTGTACTTCACGCGGAGCACAGTCCAACTACGCTACACAATGGCATAGTTTGACCCCGAGCCAGGGAGAGAGGAGGTGAGCATAGACAGGAAACAGAAAAATCTTTCAGATTTTACTGTAGAGTGTGTGCTAGTCTGGCGCAGATGTAGCTCTCCCGCCTCTGAGTCAAAAGATTGTGCGTTTCAGTGCCACGTCAGGACTTGGAATTACATCGTCTAAACTGACATTCCAGTGCAGAGCTGAGGGTGTTGCATTGTTGGAGGTGCCATCCTTCAGATGAGACATTAAACCAAGGTCCCATCGGGCTATTTGAAGCTCGCAGTGTAAACAGACTCTGAAGCCTTCTATAAAATCAGTGCCTTCTGCACACGCATATGGGCCCACTTTACAGCGATGTTGTAATCAGCCATTAAAACAAATCCTTAAGGCACTGAATCATTTCTTTAAAATGTTCAGAGGGTTTTTTTTATTATTGAAGGAAACTTTGACAAAAGCAACCTTGTGTCATCTGCTCAGCTAGTGAACAGTAGCAGAGCCCATTAATGCCACCCTCTCCAGTCAGGTTGGTCATTAACAGTATTAATAATCCTTGCATTTGATATAGTGCCTTATCATGTCGTTGAGATGAATAAAGAGCTTCATAGAATATGCTGTAAAGTGCAGTGACTGTGTATTTTGTGGGCAAAACATGGCAACCAGTTGTGCACAGCAATGTCCCACTAACACCCTTGGAGTGAGTGAGTGATCAATTTTATTTGGGGATTCTTGGCCAGGACACCGGGAGGAAGAAACTCCCTTCCCTTTTCATGGGATTTTTAATGACTCAGACTCAGCGAACCAGTGCGCAAACTGGGAGTCCAGTTCAACCCTCAGCTGTCCTTCCTCCCCCACATCCAGTCTCTGACCTGGACTGCCTTCTTCCACCTCAGCCACATTGCCCACCTCTGACCGTACCTTACCCCAAATGCAGCCGAAACCTTTGTGCATGTGTTTGTCACCTCCCGCTTGGATTACTCCATCGCAATCCTTGCTGGTCTCCCCAGCTCCACTCGTCAAAAGATCCAGTTCATTCAAAACTCTGCCGCCTGCATAGTGACCCAGACCAAACTCCATACCCACCAGTTCTCATCTCACCAGTTCTGGCCAGGCTCCACTGGCCCCCCATCACCGAATGGATCGACTTCAAGATCCTCACACTTGTGTTCAAATCCATTCACTCTCTGGCACTTCCTTAACTCGAAAACCTCCTTGCTCCCCAATTCATCACCCGCGTCTCCACTTGACTGGCACCAGCCTCCTGCTCGTCCATCGCACCCTCTAACCCACCATCGGAGGTCGCGCTTTCAGCCACTGAGTCCCAAAACTGTGGAACACTCTCCCTCAATCCCTCCGCCTTGCCCCCTCTCTGCCCTCTTTCTAGTCCCACCTGAAACTTTCCTCTTCGACTGTGCTTACTGCCACGTCTCCCCTTCCCCTGGCTCGGAGTCAGTCTCCACCGCTGCTAAGCGCTCTGATACGCTACCCTGCATGGAGGGTGCTATATAAGTGCAAGTCCAAACGGGACCTCAGTTTAATGTCTCATTGAAGGATCGCACTTCCGACAATGCAACCACCCCCATTGAAGTGTCATGTGATTCCAGGTCCCCATTTGGGGCTTGAACCCACAACCTTCTGACTCAGAAGTGAGAGCGCTACCACTGGGCCAGGCTGATTGTGGACTGAGGGAGCTCTTGCCAACCTTTGCAGCCCAGGAGAAGGGTGGGATGAAAGTGGCTAAATTTTCAATGCACATTGCTATTCAGGGGCTTGTGTTGGAATGTGTGTTTTTTGGGATAGCGACGGAGAGGTGGATTAGCTAGGGCCGCTGGTTATCCTCCACACCCGCACTATTACCCAACAAGGTATTTGGGCAAACCAAGAAATTGATTCCCAAAATTTAACATCTCTCGCAGTCTCTCTCTCTCACACACACATACACACAGTCTCTCACTCACTCTCACAGTCTCTTGTTCTCTCTCTCTCTCACACACACACACACACAGTCTCTCATTTCTTCTCACTCACTCTCAGTCTCTCTCTCTCACACACACACACACACAGTCTCTCACTCACTCTCACAATCTCTCACTCTCAGTCTCTGTCTCTCACTCACTCTCGCAGTCTCTCACTCGCTCTCACTTTCACAGTTTCTCTGTCTCTAACTCACTCACTGACTTAGAGTCTCTCACAATCTCACTCTCACAATCTCATTCACTCTCACTCTCTCACTCTCAGACTCTCACTCACTCTCACAGTCTCACTCACTCTCACAGTCTCACTCAACCTCAGTTTCTCACTCACTCTCAGTCTCTCACTTACTCACTCTCACAAACACACACACAGTCTCCACACTCTCTCTTTCTCTCAGACACATACAATCGTTCCATTGTTCTCCAGTCCATACATCGCAACCATCTGAACCCAAGAGATCTGTAATCTCGATCTCACTGCACACACCGACCCTGAGGCTCAGACACTCACAGGCTGATGCTGTGCTTAGCACCAGATCCCAGAGACTGTTACTGAAGGGAGGGAGAGGAAAGGCAGAGAGAGGGAGCGAGGGGAGGGTCCCTGGCCATTGGGATAGGGAGATGGATGTAAAAAACTGTCTCACTGAGAGATTGCTGCCAGTGTGGTTGGTCGAAGGGAAATTAATAAAAATAATAATCCTTGCATTTGATACAGCGTTTCATCACGTCGTTGAGACGTCTCAAAGCGCTTCATGGAATATACTGTAAAGTGGATTGACTGTGTACTTTGAGGATGGAAATAAATAAAAATAATAATCCTCATATTTTGTGTATCATCGTTCATGCTAGGAAGGCACTCCCCTCCTTCACCCAGAATAGTGCACGCCAGCTATACATTCAACTGTGTCACTCAGTGTAAGCTTGGCTCAGCTGGTCACACTTATGCCTCTGACGCAGAAGGTGGTGGGTTCAAGCCCCATGTCAGGACTTGGAAACACATAATCTACATTGACACTCCAATGCAGGGCTGGGGGGGTGGGGAGTGGGTGTTGCATTGTTGGAGGTTCCAACCTTCAGATGAGACATTAAACCAAGGCCCCGTCTGCCTGTTCAGGTGGATGTTAAGGTTCCCATGGCACGATTCGAAAAGAGAAGGGACTTTCTCTCTCCTGATATCTTGGCAAACAAACCCCCAAATAAAATTGATCAATGACTTCATGGATGTTTGTTGGACATTGCTGTGTGCAAACTGGCTGCCAAATTTCACCCATAAAACACAACAGTAAAACACACACTTTACAGTAAATCCTATGAAGCACATTGAAATGCGCACCTGACATAAAAAGTGCTACAACAAATTCAAGTATTATTATTTATGTTATAAAATAGAGACTATCACTATGCAAAATAGACCTTCAGCTCCCCCCACCCCCGTCCCCCCATCTCATCATATAATCAATAATCAATAATCTACAATGCGCATTCGTAATTCAATGCACATGTGATGACAGGTCAAGACTATGTTTCCTGCAATTCAATGCACCTGGTAAGTGCAGGAGTAATGGAGAGTAGGGGAGTGGCATTATGATTAAAACAACTGGTGCAAAGAAATCTAAGCGGTTTGATAGGAAACTGAATGGGACTCGGGTGAATGTACGATTTGGGTGATTATATGATTTATAAAGATGAGACTTATGTATCTTTTACTGTATAAAAAATATAGAGACTGTCATTGAGTAAAACAGAGATGGGATGAGTGCCTATTGATCCTTCCCATTGATGACTCAGACACACCCACGATACTCAGACTCAGTACATGTTAATGCAAAGCCAACATTTAAAATTTAATGCTCCCCAACGTGAGCTCATTAAATATTCATCACGGGGCCACTCCTATTCACTCTCTGGGTAAGCAGAACATTTAAAGAGCAGTGACGAGGCCGAGATAACAGATGATACACAAGACCTATACCTCCCACCCACCCCACCCCCTCCCCAAGCTGTCTCAGTGTCGTTCCAATCCAAGGCCAATACAAATACTCAATCTAATAAATTCTAGATTTCCGCTAAGCAAAGCGCCATATCGGTCATTCAGTTCATGGCTGCATGCTAATTGGTCACTGCGTCTGCCCACAAAATACACAGTCATTACACTTTGGATTGCTGCCCACCCACCCTGGAGATAGAGCATACCTATGCCCAGTACAGTCACCACCTCCAGGACTGTTCCCCCCCACAAACACACTTAGCACCTCCCACACTATATCAAATGTCAGGGTTATTACAGCAACAACTAATAAACAACAAATTGCATTTAAATAGCGACTTTCACGTTTGGAGGATGCCCCAAGGTGCTGGACACTGAGGGAGTAGCACCCAAGTTTCAGATTGGGATCAGAGAGGCATGGAGGGCAAGGGGGTGGGGGTAGTAGGATGACCGAAGCAGTTGAAGAGGAAGGCCTTGAAGGAGGCAAGGGAGCAGGTGAGGTGGAGGAGCTCTGGGAAAGAGTTCCAGAGAGTGGGGGCAGAAAGGCTGAATGCCTGACCGCCAATGGTTGAGTGGGCAGGCAGGAATGTGGAACAGGCAAGTGCCCACCGAAGCGGAGGGAAGAGACAGATTGGTAAAGCTTAAGGAGGTTGCAAAGGTAAGGGGGAGCAAGGCCTTGTGGGGGTGGGGGGTGGAGGGGCTTTAAAGTTGAGGATGAGGATCTTGAACAAACTGGATCCTCTAGGGGATGGGGAGCCAGTGAAGCCGGGCGAAGATTGGAGTGATTGGCTCACGAAGCTTAGTGTGAATAATCTGCAGCTTGTGGAGGGAAAAGCTGGGAAATCCGGCGATATTATTATTTCTGTGATATAATTTATTCTTCTCAGATTTTGAAGCATTTCACAGAGACACTGTGAGAGGTGGGGGTGTGGTGGGCGGTGAATGAAGGCAAGATGCCAGAGTGGGAGGGTTGAGGGTTGGAGTTTTTTGGGGGGGAACCTGCACCGGGCAGAGTCTGAGAAGGGGAAGGCGCAGTGAAGAGACCGACCTGGCTTCTCGTTACAAGGAAACCTTCTCTGTAATTTCCTTCCTTGTAAATCTTTCTGGGAGTTTGTTAACATCAGTGTGACAAGAACTCTGGTGTCTCAGATGGGCTCCGGCCTTCAACAAAATGGCAGCAGTGGAGAGCCTTAGGCCCGAGCCTCAGCCACTGAAACTCACCCCTGCCCCCACCCACAGAGATAAACAGAAAACAATTTAACCCGGCACACTAGGAATTCTTTAGGTATGAGTCAACAGTCACAAGCTTATTTGGTGGAAAGGTATGTGAGACAGCGTCGCATTACCAGCAGCATTCCGATCAAATTCACCGCTCCAGATCAACTACAGCAAACAGGACAGACAGGCGCACACAACAACAATCGGGGTCGGGGAGGGTTAGGAGTGGGGAAGGAAGGTGACTGAAGGCATGGTCAAAGACGAGGGTCTTGAGATGGGTCTTGAAGGAAGTAAAGGAGGAGGTGATGCAGAGGGACTGCAGAATGGAGTTCCAGACGGTGGGGGCAGAGTGACTGAAGTCATGCCCGCGGGTGAGGTGGGGGACTTGAAGCTGACCGGAGTCCGCTGAGCAGAGGGAGCGGGCAGGTTGGTAGGTGGTTAGGAGGTGGCAGAGGTAAGGGGGAGCAAGGCCATGGAGGGCTTTGATGGTGAGGACCAGAATCTTGAACTGTACCCTCTGTGTGATGGGAAACCAGTGGAGTCGGGCAAGGATGGGGGTGATGGCGTCATGGAGCCTGGTGCGAGAGAGGTCACAGGCTCCAGAGTTTTGGATGATCTGCAGCCTATGGAGGGAGGAGTTGGGAAAGCTGACAAGCAATGAGTTTGTGTTGTCGAGCCTGGACGTTATGAATATGTGTATGAGGTTCTCGGCGGCCTGCGGTGTGAGACAGTGGTGGAGCCAAGCGATGTTGCAGAGGTGGGGGAAGGCAGAGCGGAATATGGCACGAATGTGATGTAGAAAGGACAGTTAAGGGTCAAACAAGATGCCAAGGTTCCAGACTGGCTCACTGAGGTGGAGTGTGCATCCTTGGATGGTGATGCTGTCAGTGCCTGAGGTGTGGAGGCGCTGACGGGAGCCAATCAGGAGAGCCTCAGTCTTATGGACATTCAACTGTAGAAAGTTAGCTCTCCTCCAGGACTTGATGTCTGACAGACATTCTGTCATCACAGCAGTGGTCCTGGAGTTGAGGGTGGAGACAGAGAGATAAAGTTGGTGTCATCTGCATACATGTGGAAATTGACCCAATGTCTGCGAATGCTGTCACCAGGAGGGAGATGGTGGGTACAATTTCTCATCCAAAGGATGGCACCTCTGACAATTCAACACACCCCAACACCTCATTAGAGTGTCAGCTTAGACTATGTCATCCCAAGTCCCGACGTGGGGCTTGAACCCACAACCTTCTGACTCATGATCTGAGAGTGCTACCGACTGAATCAAGCTGATGCACCTCCATTGCATTCACCCTCAAAACAAACAGCAGTCACTGCACAAGACAGTAAATCCTCGACGAACAGTTTCTAGACATCCTCCCCTCGTGAAAAGTGGAGTTAAATGCAAGGATTCTTATTATTATTATCTTCACCCTTCACACGTGAAACAAGCCAATCTCATGTCACAAGGAACCTTACATTTAAAATAATAATAATCTTTGCATTGCTATAGCATCTTACCAAGTTCAGAAGGACGTTACAAAGCGTTTCACAGGATTTACTGTGAAATGAAGTGACTGTGTATTTGTAGGCGAATGTGTCCGCACAATTGCACATAACAATGTCCCACAAATAACTACGAAACAGGTGACCATTTTATTTCATTGGGGTATTGTTGGCCAAGACACCAGGAGAGAGAAACTCACTTCTCACTTCATTTGGGATCTTTAACATCACCTGGACAAGCAGACAGGACCTTAGTTTAACTTCTCATCCAAAGGAAGAAAAAAACAACACTGTGCATTTATATAGCACCCATCATGCAGTGTAGAATTTCAAAGCACTTGAGGAAAGGCAGGTGAGAATTGGGACAGTAGTTTGAGAGGTTAGAGGGGTCACATGTATGTGTTTATCGGGGATGTGTAGTGTGTTTGTATGTTTATTGGGAGGAAGTGGTGTGTGTATGTGTTTATTGGGGGGGGGGGGGGAGTGGTGTGTATGTGTTTATTGGGGAGGGAGTGGTCTGTGTTTATTGGGTGGGGGTGTATCTGTTTATTGGAGGGAGTGGTGTGTGCGTTTATTGGTGGGGGGGGGGGGAGTGGTGTGTATCTGTTTATTGGGGAGTGGTGGGGAGAGGTTAGAGGGTTCATGTGTATTTGTTTATTGGGGGGTGTATGTTTATTGGGGGGGAATGGTGTTTGTGTGTGTTTATTGGGGGGGGGTGGTGTGTATGTTTTTATTGGGGAGTTGTGTGTGTGTGTTTATTGGGGGGGGGGGGGGGGAGTGATGTGTGCATGTTTCAGGGAAACCAAACACAGCTCCGGAGCCTTCTCACGATTCCGATAGATAAACCTTTAACATGTCTGGATGTGTTTTAGCCTGAATTAAAACTCAATAAATTGTCCAAATAAGGATCGTGGTTGACACTTTATTTTACACACACTATCTGCAAACATCAGCGTCTTTCTCTAGAATGAGCAGCAAAACAACCGCCCCCACTCCATAAACATGTACACACCCTCCCAATAAGCACATACACCCCCCCAGTAAACACATACACACACACCTCAATAACTACATACACACACACCCCCACTAAACACATACACCTCCCCCAATAAACCATACACATACGCCCCCAATAAACTCATACACACACACCACCCCAATAAACACACATACCACTCTCCCAATAAATACACATGCACCATTCCCCCTCCAATAAACACATAAACATACCCCTTTCATTAATAAACGCATACACACACCACTTCCCCCAAAAAAACACACCATATCTGCCCAATAAACACAAACACATCACTCCCCCCAATAAAGACAGACACATACACCCCCAATAAACTCATACACACACACACCACCCCAATAAACACACACACCACTCTCCCAATAAATACACATGCACCACTCCCCCCCCCCATAAACATACCCCTTTCCTCAATAAACGCATACACACACCACTTCCCCCCCAAAAAACACACACACATCTGCCCAATAAACACATGCACACACCACTCGCCCCCCCATAAACACACACACTACACCCGCTCAATAAACACACACACACCACTCCCCCACAATAAATGCACACGCACCACTCCCCCAATAAATACACACACACACACACTGCTCCCCCCGTGCCCCAATAAACACATACACACACACACCACTCCCCCAGGAAACACATACACACACCACCCCCCCAATAAATATACACACTCCCCTCCCCCCCCCAATATGCACATGCACAAGGCGCCTTCTTGGTAAATTACAGAGATTTCTGCTAGAAAATAATATCTCAGGATACAGTATATAGTTGGGTCATGACATGTCAAGTGACTGCCAGGATGGTGGAAGGCAAACTAGATGGGACTGTGGTTTTTGGCCTAGCAAATTTTTATGTTCTGATGTAAATGCTAGTAAATGCATATAAAGCCCCCTGCGCCCGCCACCCTCCCCCACCACCAACAAACAACAGTCATTGTTCCCAGAGAAACAATGCGTCAGCCTGGCTCAGTGGCAGCCCTCTCGTCTGAGTCAGAAGGTTATGGGATCAAATCCCACATAGGGACTTGGAGTCACATAGTCTAAGCTGACACTCCAGTCCAATGCTGGGGGGGTGTTGCACTGTCAGAGGTACTGTCCTTTGGTCCCATCTGCCTGTTAAAGATCCCATGGTGCTCTTCGAAAAGAAAAGGGAGTTTCTCCTTCCAGGTTTCTTGGCCAACAATCCCCCAAATAAAATTGGTCACTCACTCCATGGCTGTATGCGAAACATTGCTGCACAAAACTGTCTGTGTTTCCACAAAATACAGTAGTCACAACACTTTACAGTATATCCTGTGAAGTACTTTGAGACACCTCGACAAAATGAATAATCCTTACCAAATGCAAGGATTATTTTCATTGTTATTTCATTATTATTATTTTATTACAGTTTAAATTACTCTGTAGATGTAATTTCTAAGTAGTTTCAGTAATAGCACTGAACTTTACATATGACTAGATGTTATTTTTCTTAATATATTTGAGCTTCCTAAAATAGTTACTTTTTGCAGGAGGTTGATATTTTGTGCACCAGGTATTTTGTCAAGTCATTTCTGAATAGTCTTATTAACGGTCCCATTTGCACCAATGATTATAGGAACTATGTTTGTTGTACATTGCCACATAAATTCAATTTGACGATTGATCTATTTCCTGATTTTCTCTGGTTCTTTATTTCTTACCTCGTAATCACTTGGGATGATACCCACATCAATACTATTACATGTACAATCGACTTGGTTCTTTATGATAATATTTGGCTTGTTATCATTTATTATTATCAGGTCCCCTCTCAGCCCTCTCTGCTTAGCTGGTGACAACAACAACAACAACAACTTGCATTTATATAGCGCCCTTCATGCAGGGTAGCGTCCTGGAGCGCTTGACAGTGATGGGAGTCTGACCCCGAGCCAGGGCGAAAGCGAGGGGGGAAGTGACCATAAGTACAATCAAAAAGAAAGGTCTTTAGGTGGGATTTGAAGGTGGGGAGGGAGGGGGCAGGGTGGAGGGTTTGAGGGAGAGAGTTACAGAGTTTCAGGGCGTAGTGGCTGAAGACACGGCCACCGATGGTGAAGCAGAGGGGGTTAGGGACAAACCGGAGGCTGGAACCGGCTGAGCAGAGGCAGCAGGTGGGAGACTGGGGTGGTAAACAAATCGGATAAGTAGGGAGGTGTGAGGGCATGAAAGGATACCAAAACAAGTGCGAGGATCTTGAAATCAATCCATTCAGTAATTGGGAGCCAGTGGAGCCTGGCAAGGACTGGTGGGATGGGGGTACTGAGTTTTGTGCGGGTGACACAACTGGCTCCGCAGTTTTTCTAGCCAGGATTTGTTACAAAGTGAGACCACAACCACACACGCACACCCCACCACACCACACACACCACACCACACACACCACAAGTACACACTCCACCACACCACACACCACACCTACACCACATGTACACATCCCACCACACCACACCACACACACCACACCCCACCACACACACATCACATGTACGCCACACGTGCACCAACCCCCACCACATGTACACACCCCACCACATGTACACACCCCACCACACCACACGTACACCACACCCCACCATATCACACATACACACCCCACCACACACACACCACACATACACCACACCATACATACACCACACGTACACCACACCCCACCACACGTACACACACACCACATGTACACACACCTACACACCACGTACGCACACATCACACGTACGTACACACCACACCACACTTACACATACACCACACATACACACACACCACACACACATGTACACACTCACACCACATGTACACACTCACACCACATGTACACACACTCACACCACACCTACACACACACACCACACGTACACACACACAACACACATACACACCACACGTACACACACGCACCACACGCACACACACGCACCACACGCACACACACATGCACAGACACACACCACACGTGAGTACACGGACACACGCACTACACGCGCACACACACGCACCACGCGCGAGCACACGCGAGTACACACGTGCGTACACGCACCACATGTGCTTACACCCAACACATGTACCCACACGCACCACACGTACCCACACGCACCACACGTACCCACACAAACCACACGTACCCACACGCACCACAAGTACACACACACACCACACATACACACACACACCACACGTACACACACACCACACGTACACACACACCACACGTACACACACACCACACGTACACACACCACATGTACACATACACACACACCCCATATGTTTACACACACACCTACACACACAACACACGTACACACACACCACACACGTACACACACACACACCACACGCACACACACACACCATACGTACACACACCACACGTACACACACACCACACGTACACACACACACGTACACACACCGCACGTACCACACACAATGCACGTACACACAAACACCACACGTACACACACCACATGTACACATACACACACACCCCATATGTACACACACACACCTACACACACAACACACGTACACACACACCACACACGTACACACACACACCACACGCACACACACACCACACGTACACACACCACACGTACACACACACACCACACGTACACACACACACGTACACACACCGCACGTACACACACACAATGCACGTACACACAAACACCACACGCGCACACAAACTCCACACGTGCACACAAACACCACATGCGCACACACCACACATACACACACCACACGTACACACACATGTACACACACCATACGTACACACACACACCATACGTACACACACACCATACGTACACACACACACCATACGTACACACACACATACACCATACGCACAACATACAAACACACAACACACAAAAATAAACGCACAACATACATGCACACAAAATACATACCAGACATGCCACAAGTACACACATGCTACATAGACACACACACACCATGTACACACATATATTCACACACACCACATATAGACATACACATCACATACACATATGCACCACATACACACACACCACACACACATACACACCTAGGAACCACATACATACACAACATACACTTAGTATACACATACACATACAACATGCACACTGTAGACCTACACACAATGTACACAGAATGTATGCACGCACAATATACACACAATATTTGTGCACAATATCAAACAACATACACATTATACACACAACATACACACACAATACACACACAGTATGCACACACCCACACATGCAACATACACACACATGTGCACGCACAACATACACACACACAAAATACATACCAGACACGCCACAAGTACACACATGCTACATAGACACACACACACCATGTACACACATATATTCACACACACCACATATAGACATACACACCACATACACATATGCACCACATACACACACACCACACACACATACACACCTAGGAACCACATACATACACAACATACACCCACTGACACATCACATATTCTTATACAACACATACACACATATCACATATACAACAACAAAATTACATTGGTATAGCATCTTTCATGTCAGGAGGACATCCCAAGGTGCTGGTTATTTAGTGTTTCGGATCCGAGCTAGGGGTTGGGATTGGGGAGAGGGGAGGGCGAGGGGGAAGCAGGGTGATCGAAAGAACGAATGAAGAGGAGGGTCTTGAGATGAATCTTGAAGGAGGCAAGGGAGGGGCATGGCGGAGGGCCTGCGGGATGGAGTTCCAGAGGGTGGGGGCAGAGTGGCTGAAGGCGTACTTGCCAATGGTGGGGCGGGCGAGGTGGGGGACATGAAGCAGGCTGGAGCCCACTGAGCGGAGGGAGTAGGCAGAATGGTAGGGGTTTAGGAGGTCCCAGAGATAGGGGAGAGCAAGGCCATGGAGGGCTTTGAAGGTGAGGACCAGGATTTTGAACTGTATGATGGGAAGCCAGTGGAGTCGAGCGAGGATGGGGGGTAATAAATAGGGTGATGAAGCCTGGAGGACACAGGCTGCAGCGTTCTGGATGATCTGCAGCCTATGAAGGGAGTAGTTGGGGAGGCCAACAAGAAAGGAGTTTGCTTAGACAAGTCTGGATGTTATGAATGCGTGTATGAGGGTTTCGGTGGCCTACGGTCTGAGACAGTGGCGGAGCCGGGCGATGTTGCAGAAGTGGAGGAAAGCAGAGCGGATCATGGCACGGATGTGAGATAGAAAGGATAGTTGAGGGTCAAACAAGTCCCCAAGGTTCCGGACTGGCTTAGCAGGATGGAGTGTGCGACCATGGCTGGTGATGCTGTCAGCGCCTGAGGTGTGGAGGCGCTGATGGGAGCCGATCAGGAGAGCCTCGGTCCTACACATTTAGGCACCACATACACACACACGCGTGCATCACACACACACACGCACACATCACATACACACCACGCACGCACGCACACACCACACACACACACCACACGCACCACACACACACGTGCACGCGTACACACACGCGCGCGCGCACGCACGCACACACCACACGCGCACACCACACGCGCACACCACACGCGCACACACCACACGCGCACAACACACGCGCACACAACACACGCGCACACAACACACGCGCACACGCACATGTACGCACACCACACGCACGCACACCACACGCACGCACACCACACGCATGCACACCACACGCAAACCACACGCACGCACACCACACGCACGCACAACCGCACGCACACCACACGCACGCACACCGCACGCACACCACACGCACGCACACCACACGCACGCACACCACACGCATGCACACCGCACGCACACCACACGCACACACACCACACGCACGTACCACACACACGCACACACACCACATGCACACACACCACATGCACACACACCACATGCACACAAAAGCACATGCACACGTACTCGCGCACAACACACACACACCACATATACAGATAAGCTACATACACTTACACAAACCACATACACAAGCCACATACACACACACAAGTCACACATACACACACACACACAAGTCACACACACACACAGACACATACAAACCACACAGGCACATACAAACCACACAGGCACGCACACGAGCCACGTACACAAGCCACATACACACACAAGCAACACACGCACGCAACACACACACACACCACATGTACACACACACACACAAACCACATACACACACCACATACACAGGCATCACTGGGTTATCTCTGGGTTATCACAGTTACTGCACTTTACGGGTTATCCCAGGGTTATCATGGATTACACTCACCACCGAAGAAGTTCTTGACCTTGAGGTAGGCCACACTGAGCCGTAACACAGAGAGCTTGTCCAGCCGGCCGCGCACATCCTCGTTGAAGGGCAGCAGACCGGTCAGCTTGTCCAGCTCGCAGTTCAGCCGGTCCCGGTGCCGCTTGGACGGGTTTGACTTGATGGCATCCACAGGCCGGAGCTTCGGGCTGTTATATTTTCGTGAAATAAAAGGCAGGAAAGAGGAAGAGAAAGTAAAGAGTAAAAGTGTCACAGAGAGAAAGGAGTGCGTCAATTTCCCACAAATTCATTTCGTCCACAAAACACAGTCACTCCACTTTACAGAAAAATCCTGCAAAGTACTTTTGAGACATCTGAACGACACGACAAAGTGTCACATCAAACCCAAAGATTATCTAATTCATTTCATTATTGAATGTCGCACAAAAGACAAGTCATTCCACTTTACAGTGTATCCCGTGAAGCGCTTTGAGATATCTCTGTGACCGCCATCAGCGCTGTGTCAAAGGTACGGATTATTGTTATTGATTGGAGTAAATCTGACCCCTCCGCAGTGCAGTGTCACTGACACCTCATCTCAGCAAAACTTCTCACCTCTTCTGCACCGGTTTCTTTCGCTTTTTCACGGCGTAAGTCCCCGCGGAGCTCAGCATTATGCACAAACCCGGGTCCGCGGCATCTCTCCGTCTCTGTGTCTGTCTCTCTGTCTCTGTGTCTCTGTGTCTGTCTCTGTGTCTCTGTCTCTGTCGAGTTTGGAGTCACCAAAACACCACCATCTCCCCTTCAGATCAGCGGCCCCGGGACAGCGGGACAGGAGCGCCCGATCCACTCGCCAACTCCATCCCGGTGTTCAATCCCCCAAATTCCAGCAATTTTGAAACCAAAAGCGCAGCAAAGATTCCGCAAGTCCTGGACTACTGCGATCTGATCACTGAGCGATCTCTCTCTCTCTCTCTCTCTCCAGAAAATCCCCCCTTTGCTCCTGTTTTAATCCATCTCTGAGCCTCCGGCAGGAAAGAGGTCCTCTGTCCCTCCGCGGCCACACAAACAGCTCTCACACCACAGTCTGTCCCGATCTCTCACCCTCAAATCTCTCTCTCTCTCTGATCTCCACACCCCCCCCCTTTCTCTCTCTCTCTGATCTCCACCCCTCTCCCTCCCTCTCTCTGATCTCCACCCCCTCTCTCTCTCTCTGATCTCCACCCCCACCCCTCTCTCTCTCTCTCTGATCTCCACCCCCACCCCTCTCTCTCTCTCTGATCTCCACCCCCACCCCTCTCTCTCTCCCTGATCTCCACGCCTCTCCCTCTCTCTCTCTCTCTCTGATCTCCACCCCTCTCCCTCTCTCTCTCTCTCTCTCCCTGATCTCCACCCCCCTCTCTCTCTCTCTGATCTCCACCCCACCCCCCTTCTCTCTCTCTCTCTGATCTCCCCCCCCCCCCTTCTCTCTCTCTCTCTGATCTCCACCCCTCTCCCTCCCTCTCTCTCTCTCTCTGATCTCCACCCCCCTCTCTCTCTCTCTCTGATCTCCACCCCTCTCCCTCTCTCTCTCTCTCTCTCCCTGATCTCCACCCCCCTCTCTCTCTCTCTGATCTCCACCCCACCCCCCTTCTCTCTCTCTCTCTGATCTCCACCCCCCCCTTCTCTCTCTCTCTCTGATCTCCACCCCCCCCCTTCTCTCTCTCTGATCTCCACCCCTCTCCCTCCCTCTCTCTTTCTCTCTGATCTCCACCCCCCTCTCTCTCTCTCTGATCTCCACCCCTCTCCCTCTCTCTCTCTGGAGCCCTGCACTGGGCTCAGCCCAACTCGCCTCATGTTATTGGCTACAACTCACATAACTCCCGGAAAACAACCCACAGCCCAACCCTTCCCTTAAGGTGGATCCCAAACCACTCGAGAGAAAGAGATGCACAACACTCACTCACATACACACAATCAAATACACACAAAATCCCTCACTCTTCCATCATATACTCAATCACATACAAACTCACTCACATAAGCACTGGTTCACTCAATCACATACACACTTCCTCATCGGACCAGGCGGCCAGAACCTCAGGTTAACATCTCATCTGAAGGACAGCATTTCAGAAACTGCAACACCCCTCCCTCCCCCCCCAGCACTGAGTCGGAGTGTTACTGAGCCAGTCTGGAAACCTTGGCATCTTGTTTGACCCTCAACTATCCTTTCTACCCCACAGTCATGCCATGACCCACTCTGCCTTCCCCCACAACAACAAAAACAACAAAATTACATTTGTATAGACCTCCACAATATCGCCCGGTTCCGCCGCTGTCTCAGACCGCAGACCACCGAAACTCTCATACATGCATTCATACCTTGACTTGCTTCATAGCTTGACTATGCAAACTCCTTGCTTGTCGATCTCCCCAACTCCTCCCTCCATAGGTTGCAGATCATCCAGAACTCTGCAGCCCATGTCCTCTCTCGTGCCAGGCTCCGTAACCCTATCACTCCCATCCTCACCCAACTCCACTGGCTTCCCATCACACAGAGGATACAGTTCAAGTTCCTGCTCCTCAAAACCCTCCATGGCCTTGTTCCCCACTACCACTGCGACCTCCTAACCCCTTGACAACCTGGCTGCTCCCTCTACTCAGCTGGCTCCAGCCTACTTCATGTCCCCTCTCGCTTGCCCCACCATTGGTGGGGGGGCTATCAGCCAATCTGTCCCCACCCTCTGGAACTCCATTTCGCAGTCCCTCCACCTCGCTCCTCCCTTGCCTCCTTCAAGACCAACCTCAAGACCCTCCTCTTCAACCTTGCTTTTGAACATCCTCCTTCGCCCCTTGTTCTCCACCCTCCCCAATCTCAACCCCCAGCTCGGGTCCGAAACAATGATTGTCCAGTGCCTTGGGATGTCCTCCCGACGTGAAAGGTGCTATATAAATGTAATTTTGTTGTTTATGTTGTTGTTTCCCGTAGCTCGTCCAGCTAGGACCACCCTACCCCTTACGGCTTTCGCTTACAGGATTAACAGGAGTTAAGTGGGATGACTCCCTGACCCCAGTGAATGGTTTGCCCTTGCTCCTGCCGAACAAGGCTGGCTGCCATCAGCAGTGTCCTGGAATATTGCATACCTGCCTGGTTCAGGAACCGGACTACTGAGACTGCTACAGAGGGCATGTCACCTTGGAGCCAGTTCAGTTCCAAGGAGACCCCGCTTCCCTCCCCCACAAGGAGGATCTTAGACTACGTGTGCGCTTCCAACAATAAACAAACCACAGACACCAGTGAAAGTGATTGTTTTATTATTAAAGTGAACCCACACAACGGATCTGATGTGACCATAGACAAACAGGCAATGATTTAGCATCAGAAGAGGGAAGATGAATGATTTAATTTTTATTTTAGTTTTGGTGGGTATAAGCAGTCCTACCTGCAATCGTTCAAATGTGACTAGAGTCCAATGCTATGTGTTGTCAGCCAATGGCTCAGTCAATCGCCCTCTCATCTTCAAGTTAGAAGTTTGTGGGTTTAAGCCCCACATAGGGACAGTCTAGGCTGGCACTCCACTGCTGTGCTGGAGGAGAGTGGCATTGTCAGAGTTGCCATCTTTTGGATGAGACCTTAAACCGAGATCCCATCTGTCTTTTCAGGTGGATATTAAAGATGCTATTGCACCATTCGAAAAGAGAAGGGGATTTCTCTCTCCCGATGTCCTGGTCAACAATCACCCAAATAAAAATTCTGTCACTCACTCCACGGCTGTTTGAGGGACATTGCTGTGTGGAAAACTGGCTGTTGCGTTTTGCCCCACAAAATACACTTAACAGTATATTCTTTGAAGCGCTTTATGACATCTCAACGACGTGATAAGGTGTTTTATCAGCTGCAAGGATAATTATTATTATTACTTGCAGTGAGTTGGCGAAAGGCATCAAATGACCTCCCACCCCCAAACCCAGGCGACCTTGACCCCAATCCCCAATCTGTGAAGGTGAGCAACCATTTGAAGCAGGAGGGTTGTGTGTATAAAATCAAATCGGCCATTCTCAAATTATCTCGGGAGATACTGTCAGATGCGGTGTCAATGGAGAAAGCTGAATGAACTGAGGCCATTCATAAAACCAGGTCCATTCTGGGGTTTGTGGTTGGTCCACCTTAAGTGGGTATGTGTCAGCTCTGGAGACAGAAAGTCAGGCCCAGGTTGATGGATGATCCTGGGCTGTCCTATTACTGGAATTGTGAGCCCAGTGAATCATGCTGTCAAGAGACAGTGAGGAGACAGCAACAGGCAACAAATGCATTACTTTCTGAGTTAGTCTGTAACCTGCTACATCAATGTGATTGCTGATCACAAGCTCACATGGCAGATTCGAAATGTAGAAGCCCCCTTCAGCCCATCCGATCTCGTCCCTCCAGAAAGCCCAGCCTACCTCCCACCCCCATCACATCAAACTGCTTTTTAAATGAGTCTCAGTGTCCTGGCCTCAACCATCCTTCCTAGTAACCCTGTTCCAATAGTTGATTACTCTTTCTCTCTCTCATCAAGAGCTCTCTGGAAACCTCTGAATTCCCACTTTCATCCCTGTCCCTCCCAATTACACTTGTTTTTTAAAAAATCTCATCCAATTTTCTCTACTCTCCTCAAGGGGCTGACTTGCACTGGGGTCTCATTCTCTAAACCCCACACCCCCAGTCTCCAATCTTTGTTCTGATCTATCGCTGATCTCAATCAGAGTAGAACTGACTTCAGTGTCCCCTGAGATGGGGGAGGCTATCAGCCAGGGTAACCCTCTCCTGATCGCTGGGAGGTGAGTGGATGGAGTCTCAAGTCAGCGGGTGGTCGGAATTTGACCAACGTCTGGCTGACAGGTGTTAGACCCTCTGCCCCACTCCTGTCACTGCAGGGCCCCTGTTCCCCCCACCCCATCCCACCCACCAACCCAGTCTGGACATTTAAACAAATATGTGTTCTGTTATTTCCCCCAACTGGGGGACAAAACTGGCACAACTTAACTGAAACAACCAGTGTTACAGAGTCACATGACAGGAAGGGCAATGTGTTACCAGGAAGCCATTTGCCGTGCGCTGCTATATCTCAGTGTTCAAATCTGTTTCAGGAAGTTGGGAGGTTGTGACCTAATCAGTGGCTTCAGATAACATTCAGCTGATGATGATAATAATAATAATAATCCTTGCATTTGATATAGCGCCTTATCGAATCTTCGAGATGTCTCAAATATACAGAATATATTGTAAAGTGTATATTCTCTATTTTGGCAGCCAATTGCACACAGCAGTGTCCCACAAACAATCGTGGATTGAGTAACCAATTTTTTTAAGGAATCATTACCTCCGAAAAGCAATCTGCCAATCAACTAACAATCGGGTTCCTACTTACTGCTAGGTGAACAGAGGCTTGTGATGCAAGGAAACTTGTCCAACGTCTTGCCCTGCCAGGAATAAAACCCAGATTTCTCTTTTGCGAGCCGAATGCTCTGACCACTGAACTACAGCACTCACGGTGGCCTGGGGGTTACAACAACAACAAGATTGTTAGAGAGAGAGAGAGACACGTATGATTTGACAGCATATCCTGGTGCTCAAATTTGCACGCAAAGCTGAGATGGCGTGAGACAGGAGAAAGAGCAGTACAAGCGAGTATGACATTGAGACAGAACGATTAGAGGATTACATCCCCTGTGGGTGGTGTGTTCTTACAAACTGGCTTCTCTTGTTTATATTTAACCATTGCTTCTGTACAAAGTCTTCACAAAGTCCTGTTACCCTCCCCTGTGTGTTTCTTTCTTACAAAGAATTTTTATTTTCTCTTGCAGATGAGTTGAGTGTAACAATGCTCCTCACGCCATACAGTTTATGGAAGATGTCCATGGCAACGGATCATTTTCTGCCATGAAAATGATGGATGTTTAAATACAACAATAACTTGCACTTACAGAGTGCCCTCCACGCAGGGTAGTGTCTCAGAGCACTTAACAGTGGCGGAGCCTGACTCTGAGTTGAGGGGGAAGGGGGAGGTGGTCTTAAGCACGATCGAAGAGGAAGGTCTTCAGACAGGACTTGAAAAAGGGGAGAGAGGGGTCAAGGCGGCGGGATTGAGGGAGAGTGTTTCAGAGTTTCGGGGCCTAGTGGCTGAAAGCGCGACCTCCGATGGTGGGGCGGAGGGTTCAAGGAACGAGCAAGAGGCCGGTGCCAGTTGAGCGGGGGGGCCGGGTGGTGGATTGGGGAGTGAGGAGGTCGGAGAAGAAATACAGTTAAACATTTGTACTGAATAAAATTGAGTATTTGTAAATACAATTATCACTATTCGTCCACATGTTTCACATGTTGGACAGTGCGCTGTAGAGAAAAAAAGGGGGTAACAGGTGGACACCCAGCACACAGATAACTTGTTCCTTCGATTATCAGCATGGGTTCTGGCACTGTACGGGGAAACTGGCTGCCGCTTTGCCAGCTAGTATATAGTCACTACACCAGCCAACAATTCCCTGCAAAAAGTTTGGCGATGTCTCCACATGTGACTATAGCAGAATGATTATAATAATAACAATAATATTCTTTGCATTTTATGTCCTTTCATTTGATATAGCGCCTTATCACGTCATTGAGACATCTCAAACGCTTCACATTTTATACTAAAATCCTGTGAAGCGCTTTGAGACGTCTCACTGATGTGATAAAGCACTATAGCAAATGCAAGGAAATCAAATGCAAGGAATATTATTATTATAATGATTCTCCTGAGAGGCAAAGAGGCGCACAGCTGAGCCCGACTCAACTTCCCCTTCCTTGTGTGTGCACTTTACAGACTGGGGACCAATGGTCACTGGTATATGCATCCCACCTACACATGGAAATTTCCCTGTGTCTGAAATGGAATGTGCACTCTCCCCCTGGAGGGGTGCACCCTGCTTACCTAATTCCAGAGTGTATTAGGCGCAGGTTGGCAAGAGACAAGGTTTGGGGACCCCAGAGCCATACATTGGAGTATTGCAGACGCGCCTGCTCAGAGACATGGCTGAGTCACCAGGCCTGGATGTCGGGACCACCAAAGTGTAATAAAAGTAATAATCCTTGTGTTTGATATAGCTCTTTATCGGGTCCTTGACACTTCTTATAGCACTCACAGAATATACTGTAAAGTGGAGTGACTGTGTATTTTGTGGGCGAAACGCAGCAGCCAATTCCACACAGCAATGTCTCACAAGTAGTCGTGGATTGTATAGTGACCGAATTAATTTCTTTGAAGGGGTTATCACCCCCGGAAACTAATTCAGCTAACAACCGGGGGCCTACTTACTGCTGTGCAAACAGGAAGCTTTTCTAAGGAAAACTCGCCTGCCCGGGCATGGAATCGCAGGTTCGATGTAAAAGAAAGTAGTTTTGCAGCTCAGAGAGAAGCTCGTGGCTGATAGCGCTCATGATTTGTGAGTGATTGTGCGTCATCCAGCGGCTGAGAGAGGTACTGCACCAGAGAACTTCATGGAAATAACCTCCAACAATGTATATTTGATATAATGTTTTGTCCAAGCATTTCACTGAGTTTTTCTGTCGAGTATAAACTTTCTGATTTTATACTTTGTGGGCAAAACACAGCAGCCAATTTATGCAAAGCAATGTCCCACAAACAGCCATGGAGTGAGCGACAAATTTTACCTGGAGCGCTCCCCAACACTGAAAGAGAGAAACTCCTTCCACTTTTTGAATAGTGCTTCAGGATCTTTAACATCCACCTAGGCAGACAGACAGGAGCTAGGTTTAACATCTCTTGTGAAGGACGGCACTTCCGACAATGCTGAGGCGCGAACTGGCGAGCGCTACAAGAACTGTGAGACGTTGGAGAAGAGGAGACCGGTGGGGGAGCCGACCAACCTTGCCCTGTGCCAAAGATATGGCGAGGTCAGAGCTGCCAGAGCAGAGGCCTCAGATGAGCTAACAGTCAGTGATCGTCAAGGGACCGAGGGCTTGGTGTTCCAGGCGAGGAGGTTCCAAGCGCCGAGATGCCATTTTCAAAATCTCCAGCCTGGAACAATGGCCCAAACCATTTGTGTAATGTCACTTCTGCATGTTGTTTTTCAAACCCCCCCCCCCCCATCACAGGCTAAGTAGGAGTGGAGTCCTGTAGCTCAGTGGTTAGAGCACTCACTTTGCAAGTGAGAGACATGATTTCAATTCCAGGCAGGGCGAAACCTTGGGCAAGTTTCCTTACTCCACACAGAGCCTAATAATAATCCCTCCAAAAACCAAAAACAATAATAAATTGGTCATTTTCAATCTACAACTGTTTGTGGGACATTGCTGTGCGCAATTGGCTGCCGGGTTCGCCCACAAATATACAGTCAATTCACTTTACAGTGTGTTCTGTGAAGCGCTTTGGGACGTCCTCCCGACGTGAAAAGCGCTATATCAAATGCAAGGATTATTATTATTATTATTATAAGTATTCTTTTGTCATTTCGATTCACCTCTTCCCTGGCCTACACCTTTACCCCCCGTCCACCAATCACCTCGCTCTCTGGCTTTTGTCCAACAAAGCCATGAAACCATCCCCTCTGTGCTGCCCCCCATAGCCCCCACCATGTCCCACTAAACATCTTGTTCCCGGTCTCCAAGTGCATGTTTTGGCTGCTGCTCTGAGCAGATCCGCACCCCCACCCCGAAAATGTTCCCCCTTCTACTCCCCACTCTCCGCTATTCCCAATCAGTCCTTCTCTTCGAACGCCTTCATTGCCTTGTCTCTCTCTCCTAGAGCCCATCACTGCCTCCCTCTGCTCCAGCTTGGGCATCCTCTGCCAGGCCCATCGTGGCTCTCGGTGATGGTTTTCCCAAAGCAGCCACCCCAACTGCCCCATTGCCCACTCTCCCTGACACAGCCACCTACCCCACCACCGAAAGGCAAACCCCTTTCCCTCATCCACATCCTTCCCTCAAACTCCTCCACAACCTCCACCCACAGATGGCACAAATTCGGCCTCACAATCCACTGCCAGCTGTGGCTCGAGGATCTCCGCAATGACCACCTCTCCCACACTCAGGCTGAAACTGCCTTTTACGTCAAAACCACTTTGGAGACCAAAAACAATCCAAAGGCACTGTTTGGCACCATCCATCACCTCCTCCACACATACCCCCAAGCTGCCTCCACCCTCACCACTAACACCAAGTTCGAAGAGGTCCTAGACTTCTTCATGTCAAAGACTGAAAAGATCTGCTTGAGTGCAGCCTCCTCCCCTACGTCCCCTTCCACACCCCACAGACTATCTCCACCACCCTCTCATTCCACCACGGCCACTACCACTTCCCCCTCCCTAAACTCCTTTGCTCCGATTACTCCCATGTCCATCTCAACCACTATCTCCCAAATGAAGCCCACTACCTGCTGCCTCGAACCCTCCCCACCCAGCTGCTAGTCACCCAACTCCCCCTCCTTTCCCCGCTGCTGGTCGACACAGTCAACCAGTCGCTCTCCTCAGTTCGTGATCCACTCCTGCTTAAAACCTCTATCCCCTCCTTAAAAAAACCTACCCTTGCCCCCTCCAACCTCATTAATTACCGGCCCATTTCCAACCTGCCCTTCCTCGACAAAACTCTGTACGCCTGAGCTCCATCCTTGGCCCAATTGTCTTCCTCATCGATATGCTACCTCTTGGCGATGTGATCGACACACATGGGGTAAACTTCCACATTTATGCAGATGATACACAAATCTATTTCTCCTCCAGCCACTACTCCCTGAAACTCTAGAACACTGTTCTTCTATCTCTCCACCTTCCTTCCCCATCTTCCGGTTGCGCCTGAAGACCTTCCTATTCGCCCATGCATATGGTCACTTCCCCTTCTCCCCAGCTTGGCGTCGTGCTCCGCCACTGTCAAGTGCTCTGGGACGCTACCCTGCGTGAGGGACGCTATATAAATGCAAGTTGTTGTTGCTTAACATGCACGGTTTAGCATGTGTGTGTGTGTGTTTAATTATGTGTGTGTGGGGTTAGAGGGGAAGATATGGGTGTGGTGTAGGCATGTGTGTGGGGATTATGTGTGTATGTGGGGAGGTAAGGGTATGTGCTTGTGGGTGTATGTGTGGAGTTGTATGTATGGGCATGTGATTTGTGTGTGTGGGGTAGTGTGTTGGTGTCTGATTTGCGTGGGCAAGTGTGTGGGGGGTATGAGTGGAGGGGGAGGTGTGTGTGTTATTATCATATAGGATAACACTTTTTTAATCAGCTGGGTGTCTGATACATCCGAAAACGCATTGCCATGCTTAAGAATATCCAAACCAAACTGAGAATTCTAGGCATCCCATCTACACATAGAAATTTTCGTGTCCGGAATGGAATGCTCTCTTTCCAGAGGGACGCACCCTGTTTATCTAATTCCGGAGAGTTTTAGGTGCAGGTTGGCAAGAACCAAGACTTGGGAGACCCCAGAGTCAGCATTGGGGTAGCTGCTGGAGTCTAACCACAGTCACTACACTTTACAGTGAAGCGTTTTGAGATGTGAAAGATGCAGTATCAAATGTAAGGATTATTATTATTATTGATTCTTATAAGCAGACTCATATTAAAACGAAACTTATTAAAACAGGGAAGAACTGTGTGTGAGATCGAATGGAAGGATTATACAGCAATAATAATAATCCTTGCATTTGATATAGCGTCTTATCAAATTGTTGAGGTGTCTCAGACCACTGCACAGAATATACTGCAAAATGAATTGACTGTATATTTTGTGGGCAATTGGCTGCCGCGTTTCACCCACAAATATACAGTCAATTCACTTTAGAGTATATTCTGTGAAGCGTTTTGAGATGTCTAGAAGACATGAAAAGGCGCTATATCAAAAGCAATTATTATTTATTATTAGTATCAATAAAGTGAAAAAATGTAGGTTGCTAGTAAATTGTACCTCAATAGCACCAATCAAGGCCCCAACATTTTCTGCAATTGTGCAAATTTCCCCACAAATTTGGTCAAATATTTCCACACTTTTCTATTGGCCAAGGCAATGACCCATAAACAATCATGGAGTGAGTACCCATTTATTTGAGGGATTGTTGGCCAGGACACCAGGAGAAACTCCCTTCTCTTTTTGAACAGTGCCACAGGATCTTGAAACCATAACCTTCTGACTCAGAAGCAAGAGTCTTACTACTGAGCCAGGCTGGCACACAAACAGATAATGTAGACATTTCTTGGGAAAAGTCAGGAGACAGGATTAAATGGAGAGCTCTTTCAGAGAGCCAGCACCAGCATGATGAGTCGAATGGCTTCCTTTTGTCCTGGCTCAGTGTGAAAATCCACAGAATACGTGTTTGTAGGTTGTGGGGGGAGGTTAGTGAGCTGAGTCTAACCCGACATCGACACACAATACAGTATAATTTACATTCACACAGCACCCTTTAGGTCAGGGGATTTCTCAAAGCACTTCACACTGCTGGCTGGGCACCTGAGCCGGGGGGTGGGAACCAGGGGGTCGAGTGGGGTGGGGAAAGATGACCCAAAGCACAATCAAAGAGGTACGTTCTGAGATAGACCTTGAAAGCGGAGAGAGAGGGAGCCAGAGGAACTCCAGACACAGGGTGGACGAGGATCGAGGAATCTGGGCTGATTTTTCCCCTCCCTAACCCAGTACACTGCGATTGATTGAAGCCCGAGAGATCAGCTAACTCAGCACAGGTGAAACACTGGCCATGGAGTAACAATATTTATTCCTTAGATGCATTTAGTCAACCTGGCTCAGTGGTAACACTCTCACCTCTGAAGGTTGTGGGTTCAAGCCCAAATCGGGACTTTGAATCACGTAGTCTAAGCTGACACTACACGCAATGCTGGGAGTGTGTTTCATTGTTGAAGGTGCCATCCTTTAGATGAAATGTTAAACTGAGGTCTCAGCTGCCTGTTCAGGTGGATGTTAACGATCCCATGGCACTATTCGAAAAGAGAAGGGAATTTCTCTCACCCAGTGTCCTGGCCAACAATCCCCCAAATAAAATTGGTCACTAACTCCATGGCTGTTTGTGGGAAACTGCTGAGTGCAAACTGGTGCCGTGCTTCAGGCACAAAATACACAGTCACTACTCTTCACTGTGAAGCGCTTTGAGGCGTCTTGATGACGTGATAAATCACCATTTCATATGCAAGCATTATTATGACACAGCATATTTACATCATAGATATAACAATCCCCCCCCCCCACCCCCCAGCTCATCTCCCTGCTATAACAAACATTCCTGTTTTGACAAAGTATTGCTCAAGCTGTTGTGTATTGCTCAGTAAACATCGCACACCTCACTCATCTCTAATTCCAGCACGAGTTCTGTCAGGACTTGACACTGCGTTTTCCAATAAAAGCGGGCATTGTGCAGTGGAAGAAGAGGACCTCTATGCAGGCACATCTCGGCACCTAAAGGAGCCTTTGTCAAAAGAGCAGCTGATCATCTCTGTTATAATAATTATAATTATAATTCTTGAATTTAATGCAGGGCCAACGATGTTAAAAAGTCTCAAAGGCAATTGCTGTCAAAATGTAGGGACTGTGTATTTGTAAGTGAATGAGGCGGTCAATTTGCACACAGCAGTGCCTCTCAGAGAAGACCTTACAGAGGTGTACAACATTGTAAATGGGATTGAAAATGTAAACCCAGATCAATACTTTAGGATGCCCTAAGACAGTAGAACAAGAGGACACAGGTTTAGAGTTGTAAAGGATAATTTCAGGATAGAGACCAGGATGTTTTTCTTTACACAGAGAGTAATTATCAATTGGAACAGGGTTACCAGGAAGGGTGGTTGAGGCCAGGACTCATTTTAAAAAACAGCTCGACGCTGTGATGGGGAGGGGAGGCATGGGGGAATTGGTAGGATGAGAGGAGTATTCTGCATGAGATCAAAGGACTGAATGGCCTTCTTCATCCAAACCAATCTTATGATCTTGTGAACTCCATGTAACATTAAATGAGGATGAAGGAGCATAGTTCTTTCTAAATCAGGCTTAATCCCCATTCCTTTATTGAGAGTGCCACAAATAAATGAATGAAGGGATAAGATTTCTTGTGTTTTACAGAGGTTTTTTATACACTGTGTTCTACAGAAGATTGTTTATACTTACAGGGTAAAATAATAATAAATCTTGCACTTGATATAGCACCTTATCATGTCATTGAGACGTCTCAAAGCATTTTCACAGAACATGTTGTAAAGTGTATATTTTGTGGGCGAAACACAACAGCCAATTGCACATAGTCGTGAATTGAATGATAAAAATTTTTTAAGGGATTATTATCCCCGGAAAGGGGTCCACCAATTGATTAACAGCCGGGTACCTACTTACCGCTAGGTAAACATTGGTGTTTGGAGTAAGCAAAGTTGCTTAAGATTTTGCCCTGCCCAGGAATTGAACCCAGGTCTTGTGAGGCGAGTGCAATAACCAATACACTACAGGACTCCACAATCAATGACTGGAATAGGTTGCCAAGAAAGGTGGTTGAGGCCCAGACACTGGGATTCATTTAAAAAGCAGTTTATTGGGTGGATGGGTGGGTGGTCTGGAAACTTGTGATCAGGCGGGCTGTCAACTGATCTTGTGATCAATGTTCCACAAACAGCCATGATGGTTATATCTGGGGGATTGTTGGCCAGGACATCTGGAAAGAGAAACTCCCTTCTCCTTTCATGTAGGTCAATGAGATCTTCAGCATCCACCTGAACAGGCTGACAGGTGCTTGGTTCAAAGACAAAGTCTCGTCTGAATGAGGCACACTATCAATGTGGTGCTCCCCGTGTAGTGAGAGTGCTACTGCCTGAGCCTGGCTAACACCCACTGGTCTTAACTTATTCTTAACCAGAGCCTCAAGACTGTGGATTTTAACGTCCACCTTTACAGGCAAATGGGTGCTAACGTATGGAAACATAGAAAACAGGAGAAGGCTATTCATCCCCTCGAGCCTGTTCTTCCATTTATAAGACCATGGCTGATCTGTACCTCAAGTCCAGTTACAGTACAGTAAAGACAGGTGTGGCAGAGAGAAAGGTTTCAGGAGTTACAATCACATATAATTTTTTCTTCCATTTTTCCCCCCTCCCCTTTTTTGAGGGTTTCTTACGTTTTACCAGATGTTTTCCAGATTGTGTCCTTGCGACTTCCTCAAAGAGCAATCCTGTCAGTTCCATTTACCTGCCCTTTTGCCAGAGCTCTGTAGTTGACTCCTTTTTTGAAAGCTAATACAACAACAACAACAAGATTTTATTCATAGAGCGCCTTTCACGTCGAGAGGACGTCCCAAGGCGCTGGACAGTTGGGTCGGGACTCGAGCAGGGGGGAAATGGTCAGGGTGAGGGGAGGGAAGGGAGGGAGCGAGGAGGGGGTAGAGAGTCGAGAGGGGAGCTGAAGGCACGGTCGAAGAGAAAGGTCTTGAGACCGGCCTTGAAGGAGGAAAGGGAGGAAGCGGCGAAAGCACTGGGGGATAGAGTTCCAGAGCCTAAGGGCTGAGAGGCTGAAGGCCCGGCCACCGATGGTAGGGCAGTTGGGGCGGGGGATGTGGAGCAGACCGGAGCCAGAGGAACGGAGGGTACGGGCAGGTAAGTAGGGGGATAGTAGGTCGGAGAGGTAGGGGGGAGCAAGGCCGTGAATGGCCTTGTAGGTGAGAATGAGGATCTTGAATTCGATCCTCTGGGGGATGGGGAGCCAGTGGAGGCGAGCGAGGGTGGGAGTGATGTGGTCCCGAAGCCTGGTGCGGGACAGTACACGAGCTGCAGAGTTCTGAATGACCTGCAGCTTGTGGAGGGAGGTGCCGGGAAGGCCGGCGAGGAGAGAGTCCCCATAGTCCAGCCTTGAGGTGATAAAGGCGTGGACCAGGGTTTCAGCAGCGTGAGGGGTGAGGTAGTGCCGTAGTCTGGCAATGTTCTGGAGGTGGTGGAAGGCGGTGCCAGTTGTGGCGCGGATATGAGGTAGAAAGGACAGCTCAGGGTCGAATAGAACACCGAGGTTCCTGACTGGCTTTGAGAGGTGGAGAGTGCATCCTTGGATGCTGATGCTGTCAGCGCCTGAGGTGCGGAGGCGCTGACGTGAGCCAATCAGGAGGGCCTCAGTTTTACGCACGTTGAGCTGAAGAAAGTTGTCTCTCGTCCAGGACTCGATGTCGGACAGGCAGCTGTCAGGACATCGGTGGTCGTGGAGTTGAGAGTAGAGGAGGAAAGGTAGAGTTGGGTGTCATCCGCATACATGTGGAAGTTAACCCCATGTCTGCGGATGATGTCACCAAGGGGGAGCATATAGAGGGTGAAGAGGAGGGGACCGAGGACAGAGTCCTGAGGGACACCGCACGAGACAGTGCGGGGGCTGGAGGAAAAGCCGTTTGTGGAAACAAAATGAAGACAGTGGGAGAGGTAGGACCTAATCCACTCAAGGACAGGGCCTTCAAGGTTCAGATGGGAGGACAAGCGGTAGAGGAGGATAGCGTGGTCGCTAATATGGATTCTACCTCAACTATTGCTCACGACAGGGCATTCCATATGCTAACCACTCTGTGTGTGAAAACATTTCTCCTAATCTCCCTATTTGCTTGTTTACTAACCATCTTAAATTGATTCCCTCTAGTAACTGTCCCACCGACCAATGGAAATAATTCCTCCCGATTGACACTATTTTTTTGGTCAGCTGGGTGTCTGACATGGGCAGAAACCCATCAACAACAACAACAAGATTACATTTGTATAGTGCCTTTCACGTCGGGAGGATGTCCCAAGGCGCTGGACAGAGTACAGCATTTCAGACCCGAGCTGGAGTTGGAGGGGTAAGGGAGGGGAGGGGAAGGGGGGTGGCCGATGGCATGGTCGAAGAGGAGGATCTTGAGGCGGGACTTGAAGGAGGCTAAGAAGGGGGTGAGGCGGAGTGACTGGGGGATGGAATTCCAGAGATTGGGAGCAGAGTGGCTGAAGGTTCTCCCACCAATGGTGGGGCGGGTGGGTCGGGTGACGTGGAGCAGGCCAGAGCCGGCTGAGCAGAGGGAACGGGTGGGTTGGTAGGGGTTTACGAGGTCGCAGAGCGAGGCCATGGAGGGCGTTGTATGTGAGGACCAGAATCTTGAACTGGATCCTCCGAAGGATAAGGAGCCAGTGGAGTCGGGCGAGAGTGGGGGAGATGGGGTCACGGAGTTTGGTGCGGGAGAGGACACGGGTTGCAGAGTTCTCGATTATCTTCAGCCTATGGAGGGAGGAGTTGGGAAGGCCGACAAGCAGGGCGTTTGCATAGTTGAGTCTGGAGGTGATAAAGGCATGAACAAGAGTTCCAGCGGCCTGAGGGGTGAGGTAGTGGCGGAGTTGGGCGATGTTATGGAGTCAGGGAAGGCAGAGCGGGTCATGGCTTGAATGTGGGGATGAAAAGATAGTTGAGGGTCGAACAAGACGCCCAGGTTCCTGACTGACTTGGTGAGTCATAGTGTGCAACTATGGAGGTTGATGCTGTCAAAGCCTGAGGTGCCGAGGCGTTGGCGTGAGCCAATCAGGAGGGCCTCAGTCTTGTTCACATTCAACAGTAGGAAATTTGCCCTCATCCAGGACTTGATGTCCAACAGGTAGTCTGTCAGGACAGCAGTGGTCCTGGAGTTGAGGGTGGAGGCAGAAAGATAGAGTTGGGTGTTATCCGCATACATGTGGAGGTTGACTCCATTTCTGCGGATGATGTCACCAAGGGGGAGCATGTAGATATTAAAGAGGAGAGGGCCAAGGACAGAGCACTGGGGGACACCAGACAACAACAACAACAACAACAAGATTCCATTTATAAAGCGCCTTTCACGTCAGGAGGACGTCCCAAGGCGCTGCACAGTTGGGTCATGACCCGAGCAGGGGGGAAATGGTCAGGGTGAGGGGAGGGGAGGGAGCGAGGAGGGGGGGAATGGTCAGGGTGAGGAGAGGGAAGGGAGGGAGCAAGGAGGGGGGAAATGGTCAGGGTGAGGGGAGGGAAGGGAGGGAGCGAGGAGTGGGGAAATGGTCAGGGTGAGGAGAGGGAAGGGAGGGAGCAAGGAGGGGGGAAATGGTCAGGGTGAGGGGAGGGAAGGGAGGGAGCGAGGAGGGGGAAGAGAGTCGAGAGGGGAGCTGAAGGCACGGTCAAAGAGACGTGACAATGCGAGGGCTGGAGGAGAAACCGTTAGAGGCAACGAAATGGAGACGGTGAGAGAGATAGGAATCGAACCAGGCAATGGCAAGTGCACGAAGATTGAGCAAAGCGGAGAGGCGGTGTATGAAGATGGAGTGGTCGACAGTGTCGAAGGCGGCAGAGAGGTCGAGGAGGACAAGGAGGCAGAGGGAGCCCTGATCACAGATGTTCAGAAGGGCATTAGTGACTTTGATCAGGGCTGTTTCCGTGCTGTGGGCAGTGCGGAAGCCGGATTGGAGGGGTTCAAAGAGGGAATGGCGAGAGAGACAGGAGCGGAGCTGGGACACGACGACTTATTCCAGGACCTTGGAGAGGAATGGGAGGTTAGAGATGGGCCGGTAGCTGGAGAGGAGGGATGGATTCAGGGAAGGTTTTTTCAGGATGGGGGTGATGACGGCTGTTTTTGGGGGGTGAGAACTGAACCATCACGATGCTTAAGAGTATCCAAGCCAAGCTGAGATTTCCATGCATCCCACCTACACATGGAAATCCCAGAGATAGATTGTTGAAATGGAATGCACACTCTCTCAGGACCACCGAGACCGCCACAGAAAGGTGGCTCGATTCTGATATTCCATTGCCAGACATGTCACCTTGGATCCCATGCACTATTAGTTCAACAGTAGTCACGAGTTGGTTGTTCGACATCCGACAAGCGTTGGTTTGAGCCGTCACTAGGTGGATGATAGATAGATACAAGGAACAACCTGCAAGCTCCCCAGTGGGCAACACAGCTCAGCATGAAATGCATTGCCACTGTCTATCTGTCTGCAACTCGAGCACACATCCTTCCCATTGAGCAATGGTTCCACCAATTGGAGGTGCACAGTTTAAGCAGCGGCTGCTTGCCTCTCTACAGGGCAATCAAGGTGGATTCCAGGCGCTGGATGTACGAATGTGTGTTCACAAACTCGAACTCCAGGTAACACCTTCCAGGAGCTGTCACCCCAAGCCTCAGAGTTTCCTCATCAGCTATCTGGCAGGCGCACTCTCTCCCTGGAGGGACGCATCCTACTTCCTAATTCCAGAAAGTATTAGGTGCAGGTTGGAAAGAGCCAAGGCTTGGGGACCTCAGAGTGTGTGTTGGGATAACTCTTGGAGTCTAACCAGCTAAAACCACACAGCTTGCCATTGAGAGTACTGTCTGGCAAGCTTTCCTGCTGCTTGTCCAATTAGGACTACTGTACCCATTAGGGGAGATAAGGAGAGATGCCACTTTAATCTAAAGTCAACAGGAGGAGAGACACAAGTGCATGCCTGTGTGTGCCCTTGTCCCAGGCGTGTTGGATCTTGCAGGGTTGTTAGTAAGGTTAAATTGCTTGGCACTGGGGTGACAGATGTTCTGATGTGTCAGTGACACATCAGGTGTCCTGGCCAACAATCCTCCAAATAAAATTGGTCACTCACTTCATGGCTGTTTGCTTTGGCTTGCAGGGTTAACGGGAGCTGAGTGGGAGGATTCCCTGGACCTGCCCTTCCAAATCTTGTCGATGAGCCAGGCTGGGCTGGGCTGGGCTGTCATCAGCAGTGTCCACCCGGCTCAGGAATCGCCAACAGAAGCTGAAAACCTGACTGATTTTCCCCCTCACTAACCCAAGGGAGCAGGTGACAACCGTGGCAGCCCAGCTGCGAGTTCGGCTAACACAGAGTGGGAATGGTTACAGCCTTGCAACCTGCAATGCACTGGGGATGGTGCCCTGACCGCGCATGTCATGGAGGAGGCGTGAGTGACACTTTAAATGCCATCTTAATCTAAAGTCAACAGGAGAGAAACAAGTGCATGCCTGTGTGCGCCCTTGTCCCAGGTGTGTTGGATCTTGTATAGGGTTGTTGGTAAGGATAAATTGCTTGGCACTGGGGCGACAGATGCTCTGATGTATCAGTGAAGATTTGGCAAATGCTGACTGCAGATTACAATTGTCAGCCAATGTAAACCCCTGGAGCCTTCAGCCCCCCTGGTGAGCGAGTGTGCCAGAGGCTGGCACCATCCACACAGTGTCGCTCCTTTGCATTCTGCGTACTGTTGGCTTGGGTTTAATTGCATATTTGTGTTCCCGGACGGAGCCTTCAAATCCAAGGGCTTTCTTTCTGTGCACATCAAGGGATTAATGGTGCTATGATGTGGCAAAATTAAACCCAAGAGTGAGGGACAATGTGCAATGTGAGATACTGAGCTGAGGATTCATTGTACGGAGGTAGCTCGAACGACAATAAGAACAACAAAATTAAATTTGTATAGCGTCTTTCACGTCGGGAGAACATCCCAAGGCGCTGGACAAACAGAGTTATGGACCCAAGCTGAGGGTTGGGGTGGGGGAGAGGGGATGGCATGAGGGGAAGCAGGGAGATCGAAGCACAGTCGAAAAGGAGGATTCTTGAGGTGGGTCTTGAAGGTGGCAAGGGAGGGGATGAGATGGAGGGACTGTGGGATGGAGTTCCAGAGTGGCGGAAAGCCCGCAGGCCGATAGTAGGGTGAGAAAGGCAGGGACATGAAGCAGGCCTGAGCCCACTGAGTGGAGGGAGCGAACAGGGTGATAGGGGGTTCGGAGGTTGGAGAGGTAGGGGGGAGCAAGACCCTGGAGGGCTTTGAGGACCAGGATCTTGAACTGTATTCTCTGTGTGATGGGAAGCCAGTGGAGTTGGGCAAGGATGGGGTGATAGGGTTGCGGAGCATCGTGCGGGAGAGGACACGGGCTGCAGAGTTCTGGATGATCTGCAGTATACTGGATTGACCTGAGCTGTTTCCCCAAGATGTTTCCGACCCCGTCACCTTCCCTCCACTACTCCCACTCAACCCTCCTCTCCCTCCGCCTCCCCGACTCCTATCCCTCCTCGACTCCCCCACAGCCTCCCTCTGATCCTCCCTTCACATTCTTCATCGTGCCCATCATGGTAGATGCCGTCGACTGTCCTACAGCACCCATCCTGACTGCCCCTTCCCCCACTCTCGCTGCAAGGCCCACCAGCACTCACTCACGGGAGCCAACTTTTCCTCCCTCACTCATATCCCCATCCAACCCGCCTGCCCACCCCCTCCTACCCCTCATCCCCCCCACACTCCCACCACTAATTGTTCCTCCGCATCAGTCTGCAGAACGTCCGCTCATTAACCAACAAGTCCCTCACAATTTATGAGCTCACCGTCACGGAAAATATCGACATCCTTGCCCTCACCGAAACCTGGATCACACCAGGCAACACCTTCCCAATAGTTGAGGCCACACCTCCAGGTTACACCTTTCACCAAACCCCACAGCCTAATCGCCGTGGCGGTGTTGTGGCTCTCATCTCCCGGTCCCCCCTCGGCCTTTCCCTTTACTCCTCCAGAACCTTCCCCTCCTTTGAACACCTTACCCTCTACCACCTCTCCAGACTTTCCTTCAAAATCCTCCTTGTTTACCATCCCCCCAAGCCTTCCGCCACTTTCCTCTCGGACATCACCACCTTCCTATCTTCCCTCTCCCTCTGCTCTGAACGCCTCCTTATCTTAGGCGACTTCAACCTCCACTTCACCCCCTCCTGCTCTACCTCTGCCGACTTCTCCTCCCTCCTCAACCTCTCCCTCCTCAACCACTCCCCCCACCCACGTCGGTGGCCACCCCCTTGACCTGATGATCACCCGGGGCCTCACCGTCTCGCACATCACCATCCTTGATAAAGCCACCTCGGACCACCACTTCATCTAACTCAACACCTCAGTACCCCTTCCCCATTCCCAACTCTCCACTATTACATACCATCCATGGAAAAAAATTTCCTCCCTCTCCCTCTCCACTGCCCTGGAGTCATCTGAACTCCTACACTTCTGGCCCTCACTGACCGATCTCCCCTCCTCACTCTCCTTTCTCCACAACTCCCTCTCCTCCATTCTGGACTCCCTTGTCCCCCTCACCTCCTGTCCATATTCCCATAGATCCCCCTGGTAGACCAGTCATCTCCGTTCCCTCAAGGCACAAATGCGAGCTGCCTAAAGCACCTGGACCAAATCCAAACTAATGATCCAACGGCAGATTTGGCTTCACCACACCAAGATCTACCGCTGCACTCTTGCCTCCGCCAAATTCTCCTTCTACACCAAGGTTATTTTGGAGGCAAAGGACAACCCCCGGCTTCTCTTTTCCACCACTAACCATCTCCTCCATCCACCTTCCCATACCTCGCCCATCCTCTCCTCAAACTCCAACTGTGAGGAGATGCTGGACTTCCTCAAATCTAAAATCAAGGGGATACGTTCAGTCACCTCAGCCCCATCCACAGCCACCGCCACATCACCTCTCCCTCATGACCCACACCCACGCATCCCCCCCATACTCCTTCGACCTTATCTCGCCCTCCTCCCTCACCACGACTGTCCACAAACTCAAACCCACCACCTGCTTCATCAATCCCATTCCCACCTCTCTCCTCGTCTCCCAGCTCCACCTTCTGGCCCCCCTCCTGTCCAATGTCATCAACCTCTCCCTGTCCTCCAGCCCCCGCACTGTCACGTCTGGTGTCCCCCAGGGCTCTGTCCTTGGCCCTCTCCTCTTTAATATCTACATGCTCCCCCTTGGTGACATCATCCGCAGACATGGAGTCAACCTCCACATGTATGCAGATGACACCCAACTCTATCTTTCTGCCTCCACCCTCAACTCCAGGACCACTGCTGTCCTGACAGACTGCCTGTCGGACATCAAGTCCTGGATGAGGGCAAATTTCCTACTGTTGAATGTGAACAAGACTGAGGCCCTCCTGATTGGCTCACGCCAGCGCCTCTGCACCTTAGGCTCTAACAGCATCAACCTCCATAGTTGCACATTACAACTCACCAATCCAGTCAGGAACCTGGGCGTCTTGTTCGACCCTCAACTGTCTTTTCATCCCCAGATTCAAGCCATGACCCGCTCTGCCTTCCCTCACCTCCGTAACATCACCCGACTCTGCCACTACCTCACCTCTCAAGCCGCTAGAACTCTTGTTCATGCCTTCATCACCTCCAGGCTCAACTATGCAAACGCCCTGCTTGTCGGCCTTCCCAACTCCTCCCTCCACAGACTGAAGATAATCCAGAACTCTGCAGCCCGTGTCCTCTCCAGCACCAAACTCCGTGACCCCATCTCCTCCACTCTCACCTGACTCCACCGGCTCCCTATCCTTCAGAGGATCCAGTTCAAGATCCTGGTCCTCACATACAAAGCCCTCCATGGCCTCACATTTGCCACTGATTTGCCCGTCTCGTGGCTCTCTCAGTCTCTCTCCCACAAAACACACAGTCACTACACTTTCCCAGGTGTGAAGCCCTTTGAGACGTCTAGATGACTGATCAGATGCCGGGTCGAAACCCAGGATTATTACCCTACCTCTACGACTTCCTAACCCCCTACCAACCGCTCATTCCCTCCGCTCAGCCGGCTCTGGCCTGCTCCACGTCCCCCGACCCACCCACCCGCCCCACCAATGGCGGGAGAGTCTTCAGCCACTCTGCTCCCAACCTCTGGAATTCCATCCCCCAATCACTCCGCCTCATCCCCTCCTTAGCCTCCTTCAAGTCCCACCTGAAGACCCTCCTCTTCAACCATGCCATCGGCCATCCTCCTTCCCCTCCCCTCCCTTACACCCCCCAACTGCAGCTCGGGTCTGAAATGCTGTTCTCTATCCAGCGCCTTGGGACATCCTCCCGACATGAAAGGTGCTATACAAATGGAATCTTGTTGTTGTTGCTGTTTATATAATACATTTGTCCCACCTCTGTTCCAAAGTCTCTGTTAGATATTGTTTATTTAGGTCTGACCCATAGGTGCCATCAAATGCATACCACAATCTGTCAGTGTAACAAATTGGTGTTCCGTGGCTGTCTGTCTACATTTTTCTAATATTGCATTAGGATCTCTTCTATTGTTTCCCACAGCAACAGCAACAACAAAATTACATTTGTAAAATGCTTTCACGTCAGGAGGACTTTCCAAGGTGCTGAAAATCGGGGATCAGGACCCGAATGTTGGGCGGGGGTGGGCAGGGTTGAGGTGAGGAGGGCAGAGAGGTAGGAGGGCAGCTGAAACCACAGTCAAACAGGAGGGTCTTGAGTCATGCCTTGAAGGAGACAAGAGAGGGAGCAGGTCAGAGATGTAGGATAGGGCAAGGCTGTGGATGGCCTTGAAACTGAGGACAAGGATTTCAAATTCTATCCTCTGAGGGATGGGGAGTGATGGGGTTACGGAGCCTGGTGAGGGAGAGGACATGAGCTGCAGAGTGCTAAATGATCTGCAGCTTGTGGAGGGAAGAGTTGGGGAGGCCGACAAGGAGGGAGTTTTCGTAGTCGAGCCTTGAGGTGACGAATGGGTGTAAACATTCATAATGGCTCTGTGCAACCCTTTCAATGTGTCTTCCCCATATTTCATTTGCGGGGTTAATACACTAAAAACTTGAGTTGGGAGGGTAATTATTAGTAACCGCCTCTCTTCTCTCTCATCACAGGTATTTTGTATGGCTAATCATGAAACCTCATTAACATTTTCATAAACATCCTGCTTTCCAACAAATTTCGGCAATGAACTGCCTATTGCCTGTAATTGAATTGCATCATAAGGTATTCATACCTTAGTCTTTTCTATCTTGTCATCAAATTCCACCTTTGTTTGTGTCATAGGCCACATTGGAAGGAACCAATTTTTCTGACTATTTTCTTTTTGATTTCCACCCATGGGTTAGTCATCCTCATCCTTATAGGGATGGGCTTCATCATTCAATTCCCCCAATCCACCAGATCATCCTCATTCTGTTTGTCCATCATAAAACAAATAATACCTTTCTTTACTGATAATCGCACTTGAAGCGTTTCTATTTCCTTTCGACAGGCACTATGGACACAGAATCTCCTTTTCTGGCTTCTTTTGCCAGAGCTACTTGCACTCTAATTACGGCTTTTGAAATACTGTTCTGTTGTTTAAGTTGTTCCATATTTCTCATCCATTCATTTTTCTTATTACCCCATTCCTTCACTTGCCTCACAATATCAGTTGCCAGGACCTGATAATATTCGGTTGAACTTCTAAATTGTATTTTTTCACACAAAATTCTGTCTTCTTTCTCCTCTCCTCCTGCTCTTTTCCCATAGTATCCCTGAGCTCTCTGATGGTATCTCAGTGAAATTGAATCTCAGTATCTCTCTCAGCCAGGGCATCCTGAAGTTCAAGTTCCCTCACTTGCACTTCTGCCTTTATAGCTTTTTCCTTTCTTTCTCTCTCAGGTTGGGCATCCTAAAGTTCTTTTACTTGCACTTCTGTCTCTGTAGCTTTTACGTTAGAAATCTTAATTAACTCTTCCTTCTCTTTGTTCGAGTTCTCAATTAATTTTAACCTCTCCTTGTTCGAGTTCTCCCTCCTTTTCTTTGCAATCAAAGAGTTAATGAGGAGGGAGAGGATGAAGACTAGGAAGACCCCAAGGATGATCAGCCACTCGGACAATTGCTGCTGGCTGTACATCAGTACAGGTGCCATGTCTCAGTGCAACTAGCTCATAAGACAACTGTCAACATCCACTAGACAACTTATAATAATAATAATAATAATCCTTGCATTTGATATAGCGCTTCTCACGTCGGGAGGACGTCCCAAAGCGCTTCACAGAACACACTGCAAAAGTGAATTGACTGTATATTTATGGGCGAACGCGGCAGCCAATTGCGCACAGCAATGTCCCACAAACAGTCATGGATTGAAAATGTATTATTGTTGTGTTTTTTGGAGGGATTATTATTAGGCATGTGTATTATTTGGAGGGATTATTATTAGGCTCTGTGTGGAGTAAGGAAACTTGCCCAAGGTTTCGCCCTCTGCCTGGAATTGAACTCAGGTCTCTCACTTGCAAAGCGAGTGCTCTAACCACTGCTACAGGACACAAATACTTCATTTCTAAACTTAATCTATATTAAAATTTGTACTTGTCCAACTTGAACACAACAGGGTCCCTGTTCGGGCACCAATTGAAAGGGTTAATTCAATTTGTGATCCTGCGGTAAAGTATGAACTGACACAAATTTATTTTTATGTAGTGAAATTTAATAAAAGACTAGCAAGGTTATGCATATCAGAGTTATACGTTTCAGCAAATCAAATGAATGATTATGACATGTTTGTAAAATTCACTGCAATGAGTAGTGGGACTTTTTCCGTCCCCAAAAAGGTTAAGAAGTGACCTGATCAAGGTCTTTAAAATGATAAGGGGTTTTGACAGGGTTAATAGGGAGAAATTACTTTCACTGGTCAGTGACCAGAGGGCATCAATTTAAGATAGTTAGTAAATGAGCAAATGGGGAGGTTAAGAGACTTTTTTTCTACACAGAGCAGTTAGGATATGGAAATAGCCTGCTGGAAGCGGTGGTTGAGGCAGAATCTATATTAGCTTTCAAAAAAGGAACTAGACAAATACCTAAAAAAGGAGTCAACTTCAGGTGGTATGGTGAAAGAGCAAATAAATGTGACTGAAAGGATTGCTGGCTCTTAAGGGAGCCAGCACAGACATGATGGGCCAAATGGCCTTCTTCTATGCTGTACATTTCTATGGTTCTAAGGCAGCTATGCTGGAAGTCACACTGGGAGAAACACTGGGGAATCTGCTGAAAGCTGTGCTGGGGAATATGCTAGGGAATATGCTGGGAGTTATGTTGGGGAATGTGTTGGGGAATATACTGGAAACAGTGCTGGCAGCAGTGCTGGGGAATGTACTGGGAACAATACTAGGAGCTAAATTGGGAGAGGTACTGGGAGCTAAACTGGGAGAGGTACTAGGGAATGTGTTGGGAGATGTACTGGGAGCTAAACTGGGAGAGGTACTAGGGAATATGTTGGGAGATGTACTGGGAGAAGTACTAGGAGCTGTACTGGGAGAGGTACTGGGAGCTAAACTGGGAGAGGTACTGGGAGCTAAACTGGGAGAGATACTAGGGAATATGTTGGGAGATGTACTGGGAGATGTACTGGGAGTTAAACTGGGAGAGATACTAGGGAATATGTTGGGAGATGTACTGGGAGTTAAACTGGGAGAGGTACTAGGGAATATGTTGGGAGAGGTACTGGGAGATAAACTGGGAGAGGTACTGGGAGCTAAACTGGGAGAGGTACTAGGGAATATGTTGGGAGATATACTGGGAGATGTACTGGGAGCTAAAATGGGAGAGGTACAAGGGAATATGTTGGGAGATGTACTGGGAGCGAAACTGGGAGAGGTACTCAGAGAGGTAGTGGGAGCTGAAATGGGAGATGTGCTGGAATATTCTCTGAGCTGTGCTAGCTTTGCAGGGACATTCTGGGATCTGTGCTGGAATATTCTGGGATCTGTGCTGGGAATATTTTGGGAGCTGTGCTGGTCTGTGCTCGGAATACTCTGGGGCTGTACTGGAAATATTTTGGTGCTGTGCTGGAATATTCTGGGGTTTGTGCTGATCTGTGCTACGAATATTCTGGGGGCTGTCCTGGTCTGTGCTGGGAATATTCTGGGGCTGTCCTGGTCTGTGCTGGGAATATTCTGGGGGTTGTGCTGGTCTGTGCTGGGGATATTCTGGGGACTGTGCTGATCTGTGTTGGGAATATTCTGGGGGCTGTGCTGGTCTGTGCTGGGAATATTCTGGGGGCTGTGCTGGTCTGTGCTGGGAATATTCTGGGGGTTGTGCTGGTCTGTGCTGGGAATATTCTGGGGGCTGTGCTGGTCTGTGCTGGGAATATTCTGGGGGCTGTTCTGGTCTGTGCTCGGAATACTCTGGGGCTATACTGGAAATATTTTGGTGCTGTTCTGGAATATTCTGGGGTTTGTGCTGATCCGTGCTACGAATATTCTGGGGGCTGTCCTGGTCTGTGCTGGGAATATTCTGGGGGCTGGTCTGTGCTGGGAATATTCTGGGGACTGTGCTGGTCTGTGTTGGGAATATTCTGGGGGCTGTGCTGGTCTGTGCTGGGGATATTCTGGGGGCTGTGCTGGTCTGTGCTGGGGATATTCTGGGGGCTGTGCTGGTCTGTGCTGGGGATATTCTGGGGGCTGTGCTGGTCTGTGCTGGGGATATTCTGGGGGCTGTTCTGGTCTGTGCTGGGATATTCTGGGGGCGGTGCTGGTCTGTGCTGGGGATATTCTGGGGGCTGTGCTGGTCTGTGCTGGGAATATTTTGGGGACTGTTCTGGTCTGTGCTGGGAATATTCTGGGGGCTGTGCTGGTCTGTGCTGGGAATATGCTGGGGGGCTGTGCTGGTCTGTGCTGGGAATATTCTGGGGGCTGTACTGGAATATTTTTTTTTGCGGAGCTGTGTTGGGATAATGCTTGGTGCCTGGCTGTGCTGGGGGCCGCGCTGGCCGTGTGCTGGGGGCCGCGCTGGCCGTGTGCCGGGGTCTGCGCTGGCCAGGGGCTGGCTTGGCTGGGCTGAGTGCTGTGCTGGGGGCTTGGCTGGGGGCAGGGTCTCTGGGTTGGGGGTGGGGCTGGCTGGCTGGGGGATGTGCTGGGGGCTGGGCACGGGGATGTGCTAGGCTTGGGGACTATGCTGGGGGGCTGTGCTGGACTGGGGGCTGGGCACGGGGATGTGCTAGGCTTGGGGACTATGCTGGGGGGCTGTGCTGGACTGGGGGCTGGGCACGGGGATGTGCTAGGCTTGGGGACTATGCTGGGGGGCTGTGCTGGACTGGGGGCTGGGCACGGGGATGTGCTAGGCTTGGGGACTATGCTGGGGGCTGTGCTGGACTGGGGGCTGGGCACGGGGATGTGCTAGCTTGGGGACTATGCTGGGCGCTGGGCTGTGCTGGGCACTGGGCTGTGCTGGGCGCTGGGGGCTGTGGGCTGGTCTCTGGCCTGGGGGCTGGGCTGTGGGCTGGTCTCTGGCCTGGGGGCTGTGCTGGGCTGTAGGTGGGGCTGGGGGCTGCACTGGGGGCTGTGCTGGGCTGTAGGTGGGGCTGGGGGCTGCACTGGGGACTGTGCTGGGCTGTAGGTGGGGCTGGGGGCTGCGCTGTGCTGGGGGCTGTGCTGGGCTGTAGGTGGGGCTGGGGGCTGCGCTGTGCTGGGGGCTGTGCTGGGCTGTAGGTGGGGCTGGGGGCTGCGCTGTGCTGGGGGCTGCGCTGTGCTGGGGGCTGTGCTGGGCTGGGGGCTGTGCTGGGCTGTGGGCGGGCTGGGGGCTGGGCTGGGGCTGGGGCTGGGCGGGGCTGTGGGCGGGGCTGGGGGCGGGGCTGGGGGCGGGCTGGGCTGGGGGCTGCGCTGGGGCTGGGGGCTGGGCTGGGGGCTGGGCTGGGGCTGGGCTGTGGGCGGGGCTGGGGGCTGCGCTGGGGCTGGGGCGGGGCTGGGGGCTGGGGCGGGGCTGGGGGCGGGGCTGGGGCTGGGCTGGGGGCTGTGGGCGGGGCTGGGGCGGGGCTGGGCTGGGGCTGCGCTGGGGGCTGGGGGCTGCGCTGGGGGCTGGGGCGGGGCTGTGGGCTGGGGCGGGGCTGGGGCTGGGGGCTGGGCTGGGGGCTGCGCTGGGGGCTGGGCTGGGGGCTGGGGGCTGGGCTGGGCGCTGTGCTGGGCTGGGCTGTGGGCTGGTTTCTGGCCTGGTGGCTGTGCTGGGCTGTAGGTGGGGCTGGGGGCTGCGCTGGGGGCTGGGCTGGGGGCTGGGGGCTGGGCTGGGGCTGGGGCTGGGCTGGGGGCTGGGCTGGGCTGTGGGCGGGGCTGTGGCTGCGCTGGGGGCTGGGGGCTGGGCGGGGGCTGGTTTCTGGCCTGGTGGCTGTGCTTGGCTGTAGGTGGGGCTGGGGGCTGCGCTGGGGGCTGTGCTGGGCTGTAGGTGGGGCCGGGGGCTGCGCTGAGGGCTGTGCTGTGGGCTGTGCTGGGCTGTGGGCTGTGCTGGGATGTAGGTGGGGCTGGGCGCTGTGCTGGGGGCTGTGCTGGGCTGTGGGCGGGGCTGTGCTGGGGGCTGTGCTGGGCTGTGCTGGGGGCTGTGCTGTGGGCTGTGCTGGGATGTGGGCTGCGCTGTGCTGGGGGCTGCGCTGGGCTGTAGGCGGGGCTGGGGTTGGGCTGGGGGTTGTGCTGGGGGCTGGGGGCTGTGCTGGGGGCTGGTCTCTGGCCTGGGGGCTGTGCTGGGCTGTAGGTGGGGCTGGGGGCTGCGCTGGTCTGTGCTGGGGATATTCTGGGGGCGGTGCTGGTCTGTGCTGGGGATATTCTGGGGGCTGTGCTGGTCTGTGCTGGGAATATTTTGGGGACTGTTCTGGTCTGTGCTGGGAATATTCTGGGGGCTGTGCTGGTCTGTGCTGGGAATATTCTGGGGGCTGTGCTGGTCTGTGCTGGGAATATTCTGGGGGCTGTGCTGGTCTGTGCTGGGAATATTCTGGGGGCTGTACTGGAATATTTTTTTTTGCGGAGCTGTGTTGGGATAATGCTTGGTGCCTGGCTGTGCTGGGGGCCGCGCTGGCCGTGTGCCGGGGTCTGCGCTGGCCAGGGGCTGGCTTGGCTGGGCTGAGTGCTGTGCTGGGGGCTTGGCTGGGGGCAGGGTCTCTGGGTTGGGGGTGGGGCTGGCTGGCTGGGGGATGTGCTGGGGCTGGGCACGGGATGTGCTAGGCTTGGGGACTATGCTGGGGGGGTTGGGCTGGGGGCTGTGCTGGGCTGTAGGCGGGGCTGGGGGCTGGGCTGGGGGTTGGGCTGTGTGTGCGGGGGCGGGGCTGGGCGCTGTGCTGGGGGCTGTGGGCGGGGCTGCACTGGGCTGCGCTGGGGGCTGTGCTGGGGGCTGGTCTCTGGCCTGGGGGCTGTGCTTGGCTGTGGGCGGGGCTGTGTGCGCGGGGGCGGGCTGTGTTCGCGGGGGCGGGGCTGTGTGCGGGGGCGGGGCTGTGTTGCGGGGGGCGGGCTGTGTTCGCGGGGGGCGGGCTGTGTGTGCGGGGCTGTGTGCGGGGGCGGGGCTGTGTGTGCGGGGGGCGGGCTGTGTGCGCGGGGGCGGGGCTGTGTGCGGGGGCGGGGTGGGAGGCGGGGCTGTGTGTGCGGGGGGCGGGGCTGTGTGCGCGGGGGGCGGGGCTGTGTGCGGGGTCGGGCTGTGTGCGCGGGGGGGCGGGCTGTGTGCGGGGGCGGGGCTGTGTTGCGGGGGGCGGGGCTGTGTTGCGGGGGGGCGGGGCTGTGTGCGCGGGGGGCGGGGCTGTGTGCGCGGGGGGGCGGGGCTGTGTGCGCGGGGCTGTGCGCGGGGGGCGGGGCTGTGCGCGGGGGGCGGGGCTGTGTGTGCGGGGGGGCGGGCTGTGTGGCGGGGGCGGGCTGTGCGCGGGGGGCGGGGCTCAGAATCAAAGTGGCCTGAAATTAAAACACGTTTGTAGCCCAAACCCCACCAGTATAAGCCGCAAAGTACCTGATATGGCAGAAACTGTGTAAAGAAATGTTCGGGGGATTTTGTCGGTTGACTTTTTTTAAAGTCGGGCATCCGAGCAAAGTGTTTTATTTCACACGTACAGAGCAGCACAAACCGCCCAATTGGACGTGAAGCCGCCCAACCTGCCCGCGCTGGGCGGGAGGTCTCGCGGTGCGCATGCGCGCCTGGTGACCCCAGGCGGCAATGGCGGTGCGGCTGCTCCGAGCGCGACTCCGAGTCACTGTGACCTCGGCCCCAGGTCCGGCCCCAGGCCCACACTCATCAGCGGTAAGCAGGGGAGGGAGGGAGGGAGAGAGAGAGGGAGGGCTGGTATTGAAGGTGGAGGTCACTGGGAGGATTGTTGAAGGTCGGGGGGTCACGGGGGAGGGTTGTTGGAGGGAGGGAGGGTTGTTGAAGAAGGGGGTCATGGGGGAGTTGTTGGGGGGTCACGGGGGAAGGTTGTTGGAGGGGTCACGGTGGGGAGGGTTGTTGGAGGGGTCACGGTGGGAGGGTTGTTGGAAGGATCACGGTGGGGAGGGTTTGTTGGAGGGGGTCACGGTGGGGAGGGTTGTTGGGGGGTCACGGTGGGAGGGTTGTTGGGGGGTCACGGTGCGGAGGGTTGTTGGGGGGGTCACGGTGCGGAGGGTTGTTGGGGGGGTCACGGTGGGGAGGGTTGTTGGGGGGTCAGGTGGGAGGGTTGTTGGGGGGTCACGGTGGGAGGGTTGTTGGAGGGGGTCACGGTGGGGAGGGTTGTTGGAAGGGATCACGGTGGGGAGGGTTGTTGGAGGGGGTCACGGTGGGGAGGGTTGTTGGAGGGGGTCACGGTGGGGAGGGTTGTTGGAGGGGGTCACGGTGGGGAGGGTTGTTGGAGGGGGTCACGGTGGGGAGGGTTGGTTAAGTGGGCGGTAAATATACAATATAAATTTACATTTATATATAGTGCTTTCCATGTCGGAAGCATGTACCAAGGTGATGCACAACCTTGACTGGGCACCTGAGGTGCGAGCCGAGTGGGGGCAAGATGACCTAAAGCGCAGTCAAAGAGGACGGTTTTGAGATGGACTTTAAAAGAGTTGAGGGAAGGGAGCGAGTTGGAGGGGCTCAGGGATGGAGTTCCAGGGAGTGAGGGCAAATAATAATAATAATAATAATCCTTGCATTTGATATAGCGCTTTTCACGTCGGGAGGACGTCCCAAAGCGCTTCACAGAATAGACTGTAAAGTGAATTGACTGTATATTTGTGGGCGAACGCGGCAGCCAATTGCGCACAGCAATGTCCCACAAACAGTCGTAGATTGAAAATGACCAATTTTTATTATTGTTTTTGTTTTTTTTGGAGGGATTATTAAATAGGCTGGAAGCCTGCCCGCTGTCCTGCCGATGGTTGGGTGGCAGGGGAAGTGAGCAGAGGGGGTGGCCGGGGCAGTAGGCTTAAAGATGTCGCTGATCTTGAACTCGATCCACTGTGGGATGTGGAGCCAGGTAAAAATTATGAACAACAATAAATTACATTTTTATAACACTTTTCATGTCAGAACATCCCAAGGATTTGGACAGTCAGGAATCCATATCCGAGCTGAGATCAGTAGGGCGGAGAGGATGGGAGGGTGACCGAAGGCAAGGTCAAAGAGAGGGTCTTGAAGGAGACGGGAGGAGACGAGGTGGGGGAGACTGGAATGGAGTTTCAGAGGGTGGGGGCAGAAAGGCTGAAGGCCTGCTAATGGTGGGGGGACAAGGGGTGGAACATGAAGCAGGCTGGAGCCCGCTGAGCAGAGGGAGCCGATAGGTTGGTAGGAGACTAGGAGGTCACAGAGGAAGGGAGGAGCAAGGCTGTGGAGGGCTTTGAAGGTGAGGACCAGGATCTTGAACTGTATTCTCTGAGTAATATAATAATCCTTGCATTTGATATAGCGCTTTTCACGTCTTCCAGTTTTGGATCGTAGGACGAAGGGTCGTGGACCCGAAACGTTGACTCACTTTATTTTCTCCATAGGTGCTGCCTGACCTGACCTGCTGAGTGTTCCCAGCGACTTGGGTTTTTGTTTTCAGATTTCCACATCTGTAGTATTTTGTGTTTTGTCTAAAAAAGGAAGAGGCATACGCAGATGTACAGAGCCTAATAAACCTGCTCTTTTCATATCCACAACTGTCCTAGTTAGTGTGAATAACTCTAAAATACATAGTCTTTTTGCACGAAGTTGGATTGTCAATAACTGGGTCACTAACTACAGTATTCCCTGTTAAAACACTGATTCTGCCTATTGATATCACTGTGAGAAACCCCGTGAGAGAGTTTCCTTAAACTACACAGTGTATCCTAGTCTGAGCAGCATTGACCATTGTGCAGGTCACTTTCTGCTCAGGTTAGTGCGGAGAAGGGAGTAAAACGGCCTCAGATATAAAAGATGACTGACTAATTATACCTCTTGCTTGTGTTCCCCCTCCCCACTGACTTGGCTCAGGCTGGCATCCACACCAGCTGTACCAGGAGCTTGAAGTATGGCTGGCTGGCTTTCGCATTGGGCGAAAGAACAACCCCAAGAATGAAGGAGATGAGTAAGATCATCACCGTCGAGGGAAACCTGGCATCTGGGAAAAGTGAACTGGCACAGAAACTGGCTCAGCGTCTGGGTAACGTATGATGATTTTATTTAAAGGTGTTGGTCTAGCATCAATGTTAGGCGTGTTTTGTAACGTCTCCCTTGAGTTTAGGAGGTTGAGGAGTGGCCTACTTGATCTAGTTTTATTATTTAAAATGATAAAGGAATTTGATAGGGTAGATACAGATACATTATTTCATCAGATGGGGGAATCCAAAGCAAGGGGGCATAATCTTAAAATTGGAGCTAGGCCATTTTGGAATAAAATCAGGAAGCCCTTTTTCACTCAAAAGGTAGTTAAAATCTGGAATTCTTTCTCCCAAAAGGCTGTGGATCAATTGAAATTTTCAAGACTGAGTTGATAGATTTTTGTCAAATAAGGGTATCAAGGGATATGGAGCAAAGGCAGGTAAACAGAGTTGAAGTACAATTCAGCCATGATTCAATAGAATGACAGAACAGGCTCGAGAGGCTGAATGGCTTACTCATGTTGCTATGTCTCCCCTATGTCAGACTACATGCAGGAAGTAGGCTGACCGAGGCTTTCAGTCACATTGTCTGCTGGGCTCTGGGGTGTTGGGAGGGCCGGGGGGAGAGTAGAACCTGCTTGGGCTCTGAAGTTCCGCAAAATTCAAAGTAAATAATGTCAAAATCCCAAATGTGTAACAGGATACACTCTAAAGTACAGTGACTGTGTTTTGTGGGTGAACAGGGCAGCCATAGTGTCACCCTCCAACAATGGAACCCCCTTCACTAAGGGTCACTCCGTGGACCGTCCATGATTATGTGCCTCTCTGTAAACTGGTGCCTTGTCTGGAGGACATTGCTTTAGGAATTTAAATGGCAATTAAGAAAGAGCCAATGAAATAGAAGCAGGAAATATAAAAGGATCGTGGGAAGGGAACCAGTGTTTGGAGTTTTTGATTGGAGTATTGGATTATTAGGAACAGAGAATGATGGAGTTACTGAATATACCAGTGTTATGCATTGAGATGTCATCCTGACATGAAAGGCGCAATACAAATATAATTTCTTGTCGAGAATCATTACTTGGGGTTACTAATGCCACACCAGGGCCACTGTTACCCCTGAACTGGGGGGGACTGTCGCACTGAGGGGGTTGGGAGGATTGGGACTTGATTTGTTGCCTTGTGCGGCTGACTAGGTGGGTCATGCTCTCACCTCCTATCAGAAACTTGTGGGTTCAAGCTCCACACTTGTGATGCAGTACTCTAGGAGGGGGTACCATCTTTCACAAGAGATGTTGTGTCGAGGTACCTCTTGCTGCCATTCTGATGGTTCGGGTGAATATTAAGGTTTGGAACAGTGAGATCTCCCAGTGTCCAGGATTGACCAAACTGTTCACTATATCGCTGTGTGGGGGACATGGCTGGAAGAGATTAGCCTCCGCTTCACAAGGTGGTGAAGACCCTCTGTACAGGGTGTCCACAAAGTTCTTTTACCCCTTTTTTTTCTCTCGATGATGCACTGGCCAACAACATCGTTTTTCCACGTGAAACGCGTAGAAGAATGATGACTATTGTAGTTAGAAGTACTTAATTGTGTTCGGTACAAGTGTTTAACTATATTTAGATGTCCAGACGATCGATGTATTAGTCTCTGTGAGCGCCATCATTTTCATAGCAGATAATGATCCATCACCATATTGAGTGCGTGGATGGACGGTGTGAGTGACAAGTCGAAATGCATCTCTTGACTGCGTGGAATCCTGTAGCATATTGGTTAGAGCACTCACCTCGCAAGCAAGATGATCCAGGTTCGATTCCTGGGCAGGTTGAAACCTTTGGCAAGTTTTCTTACTCAACACATACGGCTCTGTTTACCTAGAATTGAGTAGGAACCTGGTTGTTAGTCAATTAGCAGATCACTTTCTGGGGGTAATAATCCCTCCATAAAATAAAATATGACCTGCTCTAGGTCCCCTGCCCTGCATGCCCCATCGGCAGGCAGGCCTTCAGCCTTTCTGCCCCCACCCTCTGGAGCTCCATCCCCACACACCCTTCGCCTCTCCCCCTCCCTTGCCTCCTTCAAGACCTGTCACAAGACATCCTCTTTGAACATGCCTTTGGTCACCCTCCTATCCCACCCCTCCTGATCCCAACTCTTAGCTCAGGTGCAGTGCCTTGACTGTCCAATACCTTGGGACGTCCTCCCAATGTGAAAGGCGCTATACAAATGTAATTTGTTGTTGCTTGCAGCACTGAGGTTCAGCAGTTGTTAAGTTGTTTCTGTGCCTTTTTCTTCTTCGCAGACATGCTGTACATCCCTCAGGCTGGTGTCCATTACTGGGAAAAGAAGCTTGGAGATGGCCCACTGCTGGAACCCACGTTCAGCGGGAACTGTAGCTTGGAAAAATTCTACGCTGATCCCAAATTCTCGGATGGGAATTCTTACAGACTACAGGCCTGGCTGTACCATGTCCGCACCCTACAGTACTCAGATGCTCTGGAGCACCTGCTGCAGACAGGTAGAAATACTGCTTTTTTGTTCCACGCTTGTCCTCAGAGCCCGGGGCTAGAAACACAGAAATTGGCAGATGCGGTTCCTGACATCACGCCCCTCTGGGTTCAGGCCGACCAGAGTCCCAGTTACCCATAGGCCCATGTTGTCCTCCAGGCCAGAAGGCGCTCTACAAGGTGTCCACAAAGGCCTCCTACTCCCTGTTATAAAACCGTGATATGAGACTACAGAGGAGCTGAATCAAGCTATCAGAGCTGTATTTTGCCCCATCATTCCATCATGTTATGGAAGATGTCACACTAAACATGGTGACGGATCATTATCTGCTATGAAAATGATGGCGCTCACATTGATCCTCTGGATGTCTAAGTACAGTTAAGCACTTGTACTGAATACAATTACAGTAAACCGCACAAGTCATATCAGTTGGTAATGTACATTTAATATGACTTATGCAAAGTATAAATATTTTGCATAAGTCGTATCATATGACTTATGTAAAGCTGTATATGTTGGATATTATATCAAGTACACAAGTTCAAAATGGAAATTTTCAGATCCATCATTTTCCAGAACAACCATTTTCACGTACTTTTCATCCTGTTTTATTCGAATGTTCCTGTTGCCGTCCAAGATTTTATTGTATTTTTCTTGCCATGAGAGATGATACAAATGTGTGAATTATTTAAGAATGAAGGGGAATATTAAGACTCCACTTATTTGTCTCAGTTATAAAGGGAGACGTGATAGCTGTCAGTTGCAGGAAACCGTATTAATTTGTAATGCTGCTACCGCACTTGTCACTACTGAATGTACAGGATGCCGGGTCAAAACTTTGTTACCTACGCTTAACTCGAATGGTGCACATGTGCACCCCAATGCTCAGTACAGCATTGCTGTTGTAGCCATGAGGCTGTGTTCCAATCATGACGTGAATGGGCAGCGTTCCTGTTCATGTTACAAGGAGGCAGTTCTCCCTCACTCACCACATGATCAGGTGACTCCTTCCTCTCCCGGTTTATAAATGTGATGAAGTAGCCTCTCCGTGATTTTTTTTTGGTCAGCCAAGTGTCTGACACGTGTGGAAACCCATCTTCATGCTTAAGAGTATCCAAATCAAGCTTGAGAATTCAATGATTCCACCTTCACGTGAAATTCCAGAGATAAATTGTTGGAATAGAATGCGCATTCTCTCCTTGGAAGAACGCATCTTGCTTACCGGAATTCCAGAAAGTATTAGGTGCAGTTTGGCAAGAACCAAGGCTTGGGGTCCCCTCCAGCATTGGGGTAGCTGCTGGAGTCTAACCAGCTAAAACCGCATAGCTTGCCATTGAAATCACCGTCTGGCAAGCTTTCCTGCTTGGGACTTGCAGGGTTAACAGGAGCTGAGTGGGAGGATTCCCTGCCTCCATTGACTGGTCTGCCTTCCAGGTCCTGCAGATGAGCCAAGCTGAGCTGTCATCATGGAGTACTGTGAACCCATCTGCCTCAGCAATCGGAATACCGAAACTGCCACAGAGAGTGGGCTCGATTCTTAAATTCTGTTGCCAGGCATGTCACCTTGGAGCTAATTCAGCTCCAAGGAGTCGCCGCTTACCTCACACCTAAGGAGGATAGTGTTAACATATTCCATCTCTAAACAAGCCTTTGTGTAAAGAGAATATCTTGGGATTATTGGCCTTTTGCCTGGTAATGTTACGAAATGCTGCCGGGGGTTGGTAACCAATTGGTGGTGAGAACGCGGGTAAACACTCTAGTGTCTGGTTGTGTGTTGCTGCAGGTCAGGGGGTGGTGCTGGAGCGGTCGCCATACAGTGACTATGTCTTCCTAGAAGCCATGTACAACCAGGGCTACATCCGGAAACAGTGTAAGTGGCTTTTCACGGCTTTCTCTCTTTTTCCGCCTCTTAATCGTTAAATATCCATATCAACAATGGATGGATGTGGCCTTCTCACAATTGTTTGTTAGTTAATTGTTGGATCTTTTAAACTAATTTCCCTGCCCTTTACTTCATACCATTTAATATCCTGGCGTGTATCGGCCTGGCATAGTGGTGTTGTTGGCCAGGACACAGAGAGTCCTGTAGCTCAGTGGTTAGAGCACTCGCTTTGCAAGCGAGAGACCTGAGTTCAATTCCAGGCAGAGGGCGAAACCTTGGGCAAGTTTCCTTACTCCACACAGAGCCTAATAATAATCCCTCCAAAAAACAAAGCAATAATAAATTGGTCATTTTCAATCTACGACTGTTTGTGGGACATTGCTGTGCGCAATTGGCTGCCGCGTTCGCCCACAAATATACAGTCAATTCACTTTACAGTCTATTCTGTGAAGCGCTTTGGGACGTCCTCCCGACGTGAAAAGCGCTATATCAAATGCAAGGATTATTATTATTATTAAACTCCCTTTTTTCGAATAGTGGCATGGGATCTTTAACATTAATGCTGGGTGAGCACTGCATTGCTGTCCTTCAAAACGAGCTGTTAAACTGATATCATAGAATCATAGAATGAGACAGCACAGGAGGCCATTTGACCCATTGTGTCTGTGCCGGCTCTTTGAAAAGAACTATCCAAATCAATCCCACTCCCGTTCTCTCCCCAAACCCCTGCAGCTTGTCCTCCCCAAATAATTATCTATTCTTTTAAAAGTTGTTTTTGAATCAGCTTCCACCGTCCAAACAACTCGGATATGTCTGGATGTTAAAGGTCCCGCAACCCTAGTCGAAAAAGAGGAGGAAGTTTCCAACTGTGTCCTGGCCAACAACCCTAAAGTAAAATTGTTCATTCATTTCGTGGCTGTTTTTGGGACATTGCTGAGCAAATTGGCTGCTGCGTTAATCTACAAAATATAGTCACTGTACTTTACAGTACTTTACAGTGTGTAAAGTACTCTGAGATACCTCCCCGACATGAAGGTACTGTATCAAATGCAAGGATGATTTATCTATTCTTTATAATTTGCAGCCCTGGTTTGGAATCCCCAGCTGCAGTATATATTTCCGGGCTCTGCTCTCAAATTGTGTTCTGTTTACCAGGTGTCGAGCACTACAATGAAATAAAGGAGATCAGCATATGTGAGTTCCTGCCTCCTCACTTGGTTATCTACCTAAACCTACCTGTGGAAGAGGTACAGAAGAGACTGAAACAGCATGGAACGGTAAGTGTTGTCAGGTCGGTGTACATTATGTCTATTCTAGGCTACACCTGACGATAGGTTTTGTGTTCGGGGATCACCAGCATGTCCACAAAGACCCGTTACTTTCTTTTTGAAACAACACAAACGTGTGGAAGAATGATGATAATTTAGAATCTAAATTGTATTTCACCTCACCCCCACGCCCTACCAACGTGGCGGCGGGGTGGCCCTCATCTTCCAAGCATCCCTCGGTTTATCCCTTTAATCCTCTGGCTGTTCTCCTCATTTGAGCACCTCACCCTCTACCATTCCTCCGCTCTCACTCAGAATTCTCCTGGTTTACCACCCCCAAAACCTCCTGGCTCCTTCCTCTCCGATATCTCCGCTCTCTTCTCTCTGTCCCTCTGCTCAGAACGCCAGCTCATAATGGGCGACTTCAACCTCCACCTAAACTCCCCTTGCACCACATCCTCAGACTTCACTGCCCTCCTCTCCTCTCTAAACCTCACCCTCCATATCAACTTGCCGACCCACAACCGTGGCCACCCCCTCAACCTAGTCATCACACATGCCCTTGACATTTCCGACCTGTACATCACGGACAAGACCATCTCGGACCACTTCCTCATCTCCTTCTCCTCTTGCATCCCTCTCTCCTCCATCAAGCCCTCAACCATACTTTCCTGCCCATGGAAAAGACTTCCCCCGAGACCCTCACACAGGCCCTCTCATCCTCAGACCTCCTATCTCTGGCCTTCCACCCGCAGTGACCCTGAAGCAACCATCAAGCTGCTCCATGATCCCCTCTCTTCCACCTTCAATTCTCTCGTCCCCCTGAAATCCAGGACCGTCTCCAAACCCACCCATTCCCCCTGGTACAACAGCCATCTCCGCTTCCTAAAATTACAAACCAGGTTACTCGAGCGCAGGTAGCAGAAAACCACTCACGGTTCATCACCAGCTGTGGCTTGAGCATCTTCACAGCTACCGCCCCTCTCTGTCGCAAACAAAAACTGTGCACTATTCAAACATCATGCTGGAGACCAACAATAACTCCAAAATCCTATTCTCCACCGCCCACCACCTCCTCCATGCGCCCCCTCAAGCACCCTCAATCATCACATCTAACGCCATGTACAAAGAGGTCATGGACTTCCTTACCTCTAAAATTCATAACATCTGCCTAGCAGCTTTATCCTTCTGCCCCGTGTCCCCTATCACCACCCCCATTCCATCCCCCTCACCCACCCCGTCCTCAGCTCCTACCATGGTATCCCATCCTACATTCATTTGACTCCATCTCTCCTTCCTCCCTCTTATCTCCCTCTTCTCCCTCCCTTCCCTCCCCCTGACCATTCCCCCCTTGCTCAGGTCCTGACCCAACTGTACAGCGCCTTGGGACGTCCTCCCGACGTGAAAGGCGCTCAATAAATGGAATCTTGTTGTTGTTGTTGTTATCCACCATCACCACCACCTGCTGCCTTGAACCCCTCCCCACCCAACTGCTGATCACCCAGCTCCCCCTCCTCTGCTCACTACTGGAAGACACTACTAACCAGTCTATCTCCTCGGGATCAATCCCACACCCCTCAAAACTACAGTCATCACTCTCCTTAAAAAATCTATCCTCGGCCACTATCTCAAACTTGTCCTTCCTTGCCAAAGCTCTGGAACGTGTTGTTGCCAACCAACTTCGCGCACACCTCTCCCTCCACACCCTACTCGAACCCCTCCAGACCGGTTTCCGCCCTGCCCACAGTACAGAGGCAGTGCTCGTGAAACTCACAAACGATATCTTCTATCTGTGACCAGGGCTCCCTCTGCCTCCTCGTCCTCATGGACCTCTCTGCTGCATTTGACACAGTCGATCACGCCATCCTCCTCCACCGCCTGTCGTCCATTATCCAACTCAGTGGGACCACACTCGCTTGGTTCAAGTCCTACCTTACAAACCGCCAGCACTACATTTCTGCAAATGGCTTTTCTTCTCGCTTCCACCTGGCCACCTGCGGGGTACCCCAAGGATCCATTCTTGCCCCCCTTCTCTTCCTCATCTATCTGCTCCCTCTTGGTGATATCATCCGCAGACACATGGTTAACTTCTACATGTATGCGGAAGTTAACCAACACTCAACTCTACTTTTCCACCTCCAGCTGCAACCCCCAGTCCTCTGATGTTCTGTCAGCTTGTCTGTCGGACATCAAGAGCTGGATAAGCGCAAATTTCCTGCAATTAAACGTCAACAAGATGGAAGCCATACTGTTTAGCTCCCATCGATGTCCTCTATCCCACGGTTCCGACCTCTTCAACCAATACGATCTGTCCTTAAAACTCTCCGAACCCATGTGGAACTTAGACGTCAGGTTCGATTCCCAGTTATTCTTCCTCCCCACATCCAGTCCCTGACCAGCACCACTTTCTTCAATCTCTGCCACATTGCGTGTCTCTGACAACCCAAAAGCTGCCGAAACCCTTGTCCATGCCTTTGTCCTGGACTACTCTAACGCTCTCCTCGACGGTCTCCCCGCCTCCACTATTCGCTAAGTTCAGTTCTGCCCGCATTGTCACCTGCACCAAACTTCGTACCCCGAGTACTCCAGTCCTTGCCAAACTCCACTGGCTCCCTGTCAGAGCGGATCAACTTCAAGATCCTCACTCTGTTTAAATCCTTCCATTCCTTGGCATCCCCCTATCTCTCTAATCTCTCTCCCACAGCACTACCCGCTACCTCCGCTCTACTAGGTCCAGCCTCCTTCATGTCCCCTGAATCCTCCGTGCCTTCACCCACTACTCCCCGAAACTTTGGAACTCCCTCCCTCAACCCCTTTACCTCGCCCCCTCCTTCCCCATTTTCGGGTTGTGTCTGAAGATGTGACCGTTGAAAATAAATAAATAAAAATTGACTGCACCTATAGTCACCTTCCCCCTTCCGCTGGCTGGGCCTCAGGCTCCCCCATTGTTAAACGCTCTGAGACATCGCCTGGTGTGGAGGGTGCTTTATAAATGCAAGTTGTTGTTGTGTGTGTGTGCGCGCCTGTGCGTTTTGTATGCGACCGCACCCGTATGCAACTCCACGCGTGACTGTGTGTGTGTCTGGCAGGAGGGGGTTGGCAGAGTGGGGGAATGTCTGTGTGTATGCATGTATAGATGTGCGTGGGTGGTCGGAGGGAATAGCTGTGTGTGTGTGTGTGTGCGGGGGGGGCGGGTGGCAGAATGGCAGACAATTTGCTCCCTGTTCTAGCCCCACGAACAGAAGATTTCCGCCGGATATCTGCAGGGGATCGAGGATGCTTACAAGAAGTCCTTCCTGCCAAAGATAAGGTGGATGTCTCTCCATGCCTCAATTTCTTATCTCTTTGACTGTCTCAGTATTAAACTCCGTTATTGTTGGTAACACTCAGGCGCTACCCTGTGCGAAGGGCGCTGTATAAATGCTTGTCTTTATCTGGAGTACTATAGCGTAGTGGTTGGTGCTCTCGACTTGCAAGTGAGAGGACCTGGGTTCGGTTCCCAGGCGAGCTGAAACCTTAGGTCCCACCATCAGCGGTTGGGCTTTCAGTCTCTCTGCCTCCACCCTTTCGAAACTCCATCCCACAATTTTTTCACCCTCCTCTTCGACCCTGTCTTGGGCCACCATGCTGCCACGTTTCACCCACAAAATACACAGTCAATTCAATTCAAGTCCTCCTGACGTGAAAGGCTCTATACAAATGTAATTTTGTAATTGTATTTCCAATATATTTTGTGAAGCTCTTTATTGGAACAGGAGTAGGCCATTCAGCCCCTCGAGCCCGTTCAGAGATTCTATAAGATATGGCTGATCTGTACCTCACTCCAATTACCCTCCCTTGTCCCATATCCCTGGATACCCTTTCCTAACAAATACACAATACAAAATTACATTTCTAAAGCGCCTTTCATGTCGGGAGGACATCCCAGGGCGCTGAACAGTTAGGGATTAGGAACCAAGCGGAGTGGGGGTGGTGGGATTGGGATCAGGGAGGGTGGAGGGCAGAGAAGGTAGGAGGGTGACCGAAAGCACGGTCAAAGAGAAAGGTCTTGAAGTGTTCCTTGAAGGAGGCAAAGGGAATGTGGGATGGAATTCCAGAGGTGCGGGCAGAGAGGCTGAAGGCCCGACCACCGATGGCATGTGGATATGGAGCAGGCCGGAGCCTGCTGAGCAGATGGAGCAGACAGGTTGATGAGGGGTTAGGTTGGAGAGGTAGGAATGGCCATGGAGCGCTTTGAAGGTGAAGGTGAGAATTTTGAACTCGATCCTCTGAGGGATGGGGAGCCAGTGAAGACAGGCGAGGGTGGCGTGATGGGGTCATGGAACCTGGTGCCGCAGAGGACACAAGCTGCAGAGTTCTGGATGATCTGAGCTTGTGTAGGGAAGGTTTGAGGAGGCCGACAACAGGGCGTTGATATAGTTGAGCCTGGTTGTAATGAAGGCATGTATGAGGGTTTCGGCAGCCTGAGGAGTGAGGCAGAGGCGGAGTCAGGCAATGTTGCAGAGGTGGGGGAAGGCAGAGAGGGTAATGGCATGGATGTGTGGAAGAAATGGCAGTTGAGGGTCAAACAAGATAATAATAATAATAATAATCCTTGCATTTGATATAGCACTTTTCACGTCAGGAGGACGTCCCAAAGCGCTTCACAGCACATACTGTAAAGTGAATTGACTGTATATTTGTGGGCGAACGCGGCAGCCAATTGCGCACAGCAATGTCCCACAAACAGTCGTAGATTGAAAATGACCAATTTAATTATTGTTTTTGGTTTTGGAGGGATTATTATTAGGCTCTGTGTGGAGTAAGGAAACTTGCCCAAGGTTTCACCCTCTGCCTGGAATTGAACACAGGTCTCACTTGCAAAGCGAGTGCTCTAACCACTGAGCTACAGGACTCCACAAGTACAATAAGTTGTACTTATTACATTTGTTGACTGCCATCCATCTTACTGAATTATACTCTGGGTTATTATATAACTTTAGTTATGCCACTGTGGCCTTAAACGATGGGAATAGTTGCGAGTATTCACACAATGCCTGGGTTCCTGACTGGCTTAATAAGCTGGAGTGTGCATCTGTGGATACTGATGCTGCCAGTGCCTGAGGTTCCATAGCCGCTGACGTGAGCGGCTCCATAGCCGCTGACGTGAGCCAATCAGGAGAGCTTCAGTCTTGCTGACGTTCAACTTTAGAAAGTTGGCTCTCATCCAGGACTTGATGTCTGTCAGGACATAAGTGGTGCTGGGGTTGAGGGTGGAGGCAGAGAGATAGAGTTGGGTGTCATCCGTGTCCATGTAGAAGTTGACCCAATGTCAGCAAATGATGTCACTAAGAGGGAGCATGTACAGGTTGAATAAGAGAGGACAGAGCTGAGGAATACCGCAGGAGACTGTGCGAGGGCTGGAGGAAAAGCCATCTATCCGCCTCAGTCTTGAAAATTTGAATGGATCCAGCATCCACAGCCTTTTGGGGGAGAGAGTTCCAGATTTCCACTACCCTCTGTGAAAAAGTGCCTCCCGATTTCACTCCTAAATGGCCTAGCTCTAATTTTGAGATTATGCCCTCTTGTTCTGGATTCCCCACTAGAGGAAATAGTTCCTCTGTATCTACCCTATTGAACCTCTTTGTGGGAATTTATGGTCGCCAACCTGGTGTTGTAATAGGGCTCTGCTGTACATTAGCTTCAGAGAACGTGACATTCTGACAGCATTTATGTTCTCTTTATGTTCTCTCATTGTGTCAGGTCAAGCCCAGATAGAAACCAGTGATGCTCGTTTCTGTGATAGTTAGCTCAAATGTCAAGTGGATATTTTTCGGAAGTTAGCTCCTGCGTTGAGCCAAGGCCCGGTTTTGTTCCAGGAGGGAAGTTGGATTAAGCAACCGGTCGCGTTCGGTTTCAGTCTGCACAGCAGCGATTTTCAGAGGCTGTTTCAAATTTAAAAAAAAAAATAATTCTCGATTGACCTTTTTAAAGTGTTCTCAGCTCTTTCCACACAGCTCTCTCGAAACCCAAGCGCTCGCCATGGTTCATCTCCTTGTTTGGCCCCCACGCTGCTTTGGAATGTCTTGAGCCAGTTGTCCAGGTTTCTGTTGACTGTAGGCAGACTGTAAGCTGCCTCTGCCAGTGCTCCACACAAGGTAGTCATTAAGGATTGGGTTGAGATGTGTAAAACGTACCCTCCGTTCCTCTGGCTCCGGTCTGCTCCACATCTCCCGCCCCAACCGCCCTACCATTGGTGGCCGGGCCTTCAGCCTCTCAGCCCCGAGGCTCTGGAACTCTATTCCCCAGTGCCTTCGCCGCCTCTTCCCTTTCCTCCTTCAAGGCCGGTCTCAAGAAGGCTTTGACCGAGCCTTCGACTCTCCTCTCGACTCTCTACCCCCTCCTCGCTCCCTCCCTCCCTTCCCTCCCCCTGACCATTTCCCCCCTGCTCGGGTCCTGACCCAACTGTACAGCACCTTGGGACGTCCTCCTGACATGAAAGGCGCTCTATAAATGAATCTTGTTGTTGTTGTTGTAAAAAGAGACTGGATTAGTTTCAAACCTAGCTCCCAGAGATGTGGGAGCAACCGCTTCTCTCCTCAGGAATCTTGGAGGTTGACAATTTTGAAATCCTATGTGGTTTGTGTGTAGAATAGAATAGCTACATTGTCAGAGATGCCATCTTTGAGCAGAGTCGTTAAACCAAGGTCCCCTCTGCCTTTAAAATCTTGTGACCCCATTGGAAAACAGAAGGGAGATATCTCCTGGAGTCCTGGCCAATAATCGTCCACATTAAATGGTCATTTGCCTCATGGCTGTTTCTGGGACCTTGCTGGTGCAAATCACTGTCACATTTGCCTCCAAAAACAGTTACTGCACAGCGTTTTAAGTCACAGTATGACGAAGCTCTGAAAAAATTCAGTTTTTCTCCTATGGTTTCCAGCTGGTAATGTGACCTAAGTAGGGAACTGTCTGTGCTCTCATTGCCCGTTGTTGATGTTGGCATTTTGTTTCCACAGTGAGGTGAGCGAGGTGCTAGAGTACAGCGGGTTGCAGCTTCCTGAAACGGAGCGGGTAAGTGCTGGCGGCCTGGGGGTGAGGCCTCATCTGGTTACATCCAACTAGTGACTCTCCTCTTTTGAGGGGAGGTAAGCAGGGTCTCCTTGGAGCTGAACTGGCTCCAAAGTGACCTGCCTATCAATGGAATGTTGGAATCAAGCCTATGCTCTGTGCCGGTCTCACTAGTCTGGTTCTTGAGTCAGACCCCCCACCAAATAAACCCTGACAGTGCAACGCCGTGGAGCTTTCATTGTCTGTCAGATTTGAATTGGATGTTAACCCGAGGACCTGTTGCCTGTTCAAGTAGCGAAAGGGTATGATATAGACGCTTAAAAACAAAAACCGATATCTTTATTCCCTGTAAAGGCACAGTGAGAGAACATTCCCTGGCCCAGGTTCGTCACTGTATTTTTCCATGTTAAACAACATCTGCCATACATCAGCCCCGTTACCTAATCTGTCCAAATCTCTCTTTAGCCTGCTTGCTCCCTGGTATTAGCATCCCCACACATAAACCAAGAAGCAATTAAAAGAATTCTTAAGACAAAGATGTAGTTTTGTGACTTTAGAGAAGTTCACCATTACCCAGATTAAATTCTCAAGTCTCTTGTCAAAAGCCTTTGACTGTGACTCAATAGAGTGCAAGTCTGGGTTCAGCTACGTGGCTCCCAGTGCCGCGGTTTGTCTTTGTTATTTCAATTAAAATAACAAACCGCACCCAAAGAAGTCTTTCAACTCCGCCTTTGTTCTGTAAATTATAGACATTTCCAGCTTAAAAACAGAGTGTACAATGCTCTGCGCAACCTGCTCCCAGTCAGTCAAAGATACAACAGCCAGAAATAGATAGGCTCAGCGCAGTCCTGATTGGCTGAAGCCAATGGGACTGATTGGAACCTGTCTGAGGAAAGGTTGCTTGCTTAACAGTAACGGGAATGTTGATTTAATTTGCATTTCTGCAAAGAAACGTCAGTCACAATGTGCAAGTAAAATGGTACCGGGGGGCTCGTCTGTCTCGTACAGCGGGGGGGGCGCTCTTACTGTCTCGTACAGTGCGGGAGGAGGGGACTGCCTCCTAATTGGAGACCCTGGAAGTGGTTTGAGTGATTGTCAGTTTTCACAGAATGTGGGACTTCTTTCAGACCCTGGCTTTTGCTCAATGTGGATCTCATAGTTTCAGAAGTGCTTTTAAATTGCTTTTAAGTGGAGCCAGGCTTGGAATTGCGTGATATTAAGTGTTTTACAATAGCAGCCAACCTTGGCATCATCTGCAACACGTTAGTGCTCGCTCTTCTCTTTCCTCCACCCACGCCACATACACGTTCTCTCTCACTTGTTCACTCCCTTTCTCACTGACTCTTTCACTCCCTCCCTCACACTCAATCGCCCATTCCCTCACTCATTCTTTCACTCTCTCACACTCGCTCATTTGCTCTGTTGCTGTCTCTCACACATCCCAAATCCCTCATTTACTGAGTGTGAACACATTACAGTCATTTGCTTCTCAAGTTAAATAAAGGAAATTGACCCCTTAATAATAATCTTTCCATTTGATATAACGCCTTATATTGTTGAGACGTCTCAAATTATATAGTGTAGAGTGGATTGGCTGTGTATACTGTGGGCACAATGTGTATGATTAGGATGAATGTATCTATCACTTGGTGTGGAGCCAAAGTACATGCCTTTCTGTGTAGACAAATACTTTTCGTTTTCCCCCTTTCCTCAGACCGTTGTCTGCAGGGAGACTGAGCTGAGGTCTGGTTGCTGATATCCTACAATACAAAACAATTTTTTACTTATAGAGCACCTTTTATGTTGGGAGGATCTCCCAAGGCAATAATGACTTATATTGTCCAGCCAAGATCCCCTGCCTCCCCCCTCTTACCCCAATATAAACACCTAACAATCCTGCATGTGAACATTGTACAAAGATCACTGTTGTGTGTTCTGCTCTGGTGATAGCACATGCTAGACTCCCAATACCACTCCCACCTAACCTGTGGCGAAATCTTGACTTATATACTTTCCAAGGGCTCCGATACTCTGTCCATCCCTCAGTCTTCTGTCTTTGTACAGGGTGTCCACAAAGACTTCTTACCCTTTCTGCCCCAACCCCCTACAGAGCACTGACCAACAATTGAAACGTGGAAGACTGTTGATAATTGGATTTAGAAGTACTTCATTGTATTCAGTCCAAGTGTTCAATTGTATTTAGACGTCCAGACGATCGGTATGAGCACCATCATTTTCATGGTTGCCATGTCCAGTGTGACATTTTCCATAACATGATGGAGTGATGAGACAAAATAGATCTCTGACAGCTTGTTTCAGCTCCTCTGTAGTCTCATATTACTGTTTTGTAACAGGGAGTAAGAGAACTTTGTAGACACCCTGTAAAATCTATACTAGAATTTTTTCAAGCCTATATCTGTGAAGAAGTCATTTCATGCTTTACCTCCTTTTCGGTGGAGGCTGGTATCTTGGGCCTATTTGGGTAACCAAAAAAAAATGTAGAAAGACTAAGCTTAATGTGGTGAGAATCGGTGTTGGGGGTTGGACGCCTGGCATGACGTCATTTACCAGGCTGCCACTGTCATTATAGATCATCGAAGACCTGGAGCTCTTGAAGTGGGATAAAGGACCCTGGCTGGAGCAAGATGATGTGACCTTCCACAAGCTCAGGGTCCTGTGAGTACAAAATGCATTTATACAGTGCCTATAACGTTATTGGACAACCAAAAGTTTGCACCCGAGCTGGGGCTTGGATTCAGAAGAGTTGGGGGCCAAGGGGGTTGGGAAGATGACTGAAGGCACAGTGAAAGAGGAGGGTCTTGAGATGGATCATGAAGGAGGCAAAGGAAGGGGTGAGGTGAAGGGGCTCTGGGATGGAGTTCCTGAGGGTGGGAGCAGAAAGGCTGAAGGCTCGACTGCCGATGTGGAGCAGGTCAATGCCCTCCGAGCGGAGAGAGCAGGTGATTCTGTAGGGTTTTAGGTCGCAGAGGTACGAAGGTGCAAGACTGGAGGGCTTTAAAAGTGAGGAAGAGGATCTTGAACTTGATTCTCTGGGAGATGTGGAGCCAGGCGAGGACTGAGGTGATTGGCTCACAGAGCTTAGTGCGGAGAGGACACAAAGCTACAGAGTTCTGGATAGTCTGCAGCTTGTGGAGAGTTGCTGAGCAGAGAGTTGGTGAATCTGGATGTTATAAATGAAAGGAATAAAGGCCTCAGTAACCCAAGGGGAGAGGCAGTGGCGGAGCTGGGCAATGTTGCGGAGGTGGGGGATAGCAGAATGGGTCAAGGCACGGCTGTGGAGCTTAAAGGACAGTTAAGATTTGAACAAGTTGTCAAGGTTCTGTACTGGCTCAGTGAGGTGGAGTGTATATCCATGTAGATTGATGCTGTCAGCGCCTGAGGTGTGGAGGTGCTGACCGGAGCCAATCAGGAGGGCCTTGGTCTTGTCAACATTCAACTGGAGAGAGTTAGCTCTCATCCAGGACTTGATAATCATTCACGACAGCAGTTGTCTGGAAATTGAGGGTGGAGGCAGAGAGATGTGTCAAACCTGGTATCACCCAGTCAGTGTGGCACTCTTGCTCTGCCCCTAAAGATGGTGGGTTAAGCCTCCCCATCGGGGTGGAGCTCGGTCTAGGCTGACAGTGCAGTGCTGGGGGGAGCGCTTGTTGGAGGTGCCGTCCTTCTGGTGGTGTTATTGGAAAAGACCAGGGAATGTTCCAATTCCTTCCCCACCCCCCACCCTCTCTATTGGCTCACCCCCACAGCGGTCTGGGCTGAGAGATGTGTATGACCCTCCCCCTCAACTCTCTCTCCCTCTCACACACACACACACACACACACACACACAGAGTCAGCTGCTCTCCCCTGCATTAGTCTAAAGAAATCTGCCGACATCCGCACTGGCTGAGGGTTGAGGTTTCTGTTCCCTCACACACCACTCCTCTCTGCCTGGCTGATGCTCACAGTTGGCTCTTTTGCAGATCGTGATTCCTGCTCTTTTCCACTTTAATATTAGTTCATTGCAGCTCTATAAATGCCAGATGTGAGATTTAAGTGTCCTATTATTTATTATTATGGCACATGATTGGTGCCCCTCTCTAGCCCAGGGAGGCCAGTTGTAGTGCTTATAAGGCTAACTCAGCAAACTTCAGTCAGCAATAATAGAGAGCGGGTGGTAGAAAACTGGAGTGGATTTCTGATTCCAGTTTGTTGTGGCATTTCGCTCACATTCGCCCTCTTCCCACCACCCTCACCCTCGGTCGTTGCCAGCACACATGTGTCCACCGCTCTGAGATGTTGCATTGTGTGTGAAATTAACTTGTTTAACTAACTTGTTTGTTCTTTCTCAGTGAGCTGTTTGTATTGCACGAGTGTCCTCTAGTGGCCGAGCTGGCTCACTGCAGCACAGCCCACACCAAGTCCACATCCCATAGTTTCAGATGATACTCCAATGCAGTGTTAGGGATGCACTGACTGTAGTCAGTCAGGTTTAGTGACTGTATATTTTGTGAGTGAAACGCAAGGATTATTATCTTTTTCATTCTTCCTCATTTCACTCCCATTTTCCCCCTCGATGGGGCCTTGCATCGTCCCCACGTCCATTAATCCTGGCAGGACTCCCCCTCACGGACTGTCTGCTGAGACAATAGCCTTACCTTTGTGTGGAAACTCAGGCCTGCGAGGCTGAAAACTAGCGGGGAGGGGGATTAACACAGCTATGTCTAGGGGGCTGGACACAGAGGGTAGCATGGAGAGAATGGGTAGGTGGAGAGGGTGGAGGAGGTAGTGGCATGAGCGGATGAGGCAGCTGATGTTCAATCTACCAACTGCTCAGTGCTCAGGAGGATGGTTTGTGTGCCGTGAGTCGGTGACTGAGCTGGAAATATTCTGTCTCTAACCTTCTCCCTCCCTGGCTGATGATGTGTCTAACATTGGCAGTTGTGTCTCTGAGCAGGGTGGAAAACAAGCAGGCCGTGGCTGACTTAACCATCATCCCCAAGTTCATCCCAGAGATCACCATCGGAGCCCACGAATTTGATGAAGCATTTTACAAATACAAAGAGGTGAGAGCTACCATCAGCAACAGCACGGATTCAAACGGAGTAAAGTTCCCGTACACCATTCGTATACACTCCCCGGTCAGGTTAGAGCTCCCCCTATACTGTCCATCCATCCCAGGTCAGCGACAACATGGGTTAGAGACAGAGTAAAGCTCCCCATGTACTGGAGTACTCACGGGTCAGATACAGAATGAGTTAGAGACTAATTGCACACCTCCCCAACAATGGGCATGTTTTATTTTTATATATATATATATATATATAACTGGTGCCAGATCAAACTGTGGGTGGGTCAGGGTGGGTTCAAGTATCGGCTGTGGGTGGGAGGGATGCATTGCTGGTGGTGCGAGATGTTTGTTGAGAGGGGAACTGTGTGGTTCGGGGAAAGACGGAGCTGAATGGGTTAGTTGGGTACGAGAATGATTGAGAGACATTCTTTGTCTTTGGGTACCAGACATTTTCTGGATCAGTGACCAACCTGTGCAGCAGGTAGCACACGGCCATTACCTGCCCATCAACGAGCTGGGACTCACTGTGTCCTGATCTCAGTAACGAGAGAGGCAGTAAACAGATATCAATGCTCTGTGTCCTGATCTTGGTAACAGGACAGGTGAGATCAGATTTCAACACTTTTCTCTTCTCAGCGGCCGGGTAGGCAGTATCAGAAAGGTTACAATGAAGACGTGGGAGACAAGTGGATTTGGTTGAAATGACGGTGGGCGCTCTCTAGAGAAGGCTCTGTAACCTCTGATTCTGCTCTTCGAAGCTGCTGATCTCGGGCAGGGACGACTCAGTGGGCTCAGTGTTGCAGCTAGTCACTGTATGTCCTTCAGCCCATGTACAACATTTCAAGCATCTTTGTCTTGTTCGTAGCTAATAAAACTTGAAATATAAACAGGCTTCCTGTTGTTGAATTGAGTTCCAGGTGTCTGGTTGTGTGTTAAAGGAGCAGAGTTTTGACGGGATATTGTAATGAGACAGCATTAGATCCCCTCTAGTTTAGCCATGATGGTCGACTGGTCTCCGAATTTTGACATGAAAGATGGCTGCTGTATTGACTCTCGTTTCAGACCAGCGACCAGCCCACTAATTCCCTCCACTCTGACCATCCAGCACAAACTACATTTCAATGGGGTTTTTCCCAATGATGGATATTTTCACTTCTGGGAGCTGGATTCTTTAATAATAACAATAATAATACTTTCATTTGTTATCACATCATTGAGATGCTTCAAAGGATATACTGTGTATTTTGTGTGTGAAACACGGCAGCCAATCATGCACAGCAGTGTTCCACAAGCAGTCATGGATTCAGTCACCAAATTTATTTATTTTGAGGAATTATTGCCCCCGGAAAGTGATCCGCCAAGTAATGAACAACCAGGTTCCTACTTTTACTGCTAGGTAAGCAGAGGCATGTGGAGTAAGGAAACCTAAGGTTTCGCCCTGCCCGGGAATCAACCCCGGGTCCTCTCACTTGTGAGGAGAGCGCACTAACCCCTATGCTACAGGACTCCTGTGATGGGGGCTGGGCCTGGCCGAAGTAGAGGGTTGTGACCTGATATCAGTGGGTTATACAGTGGTCACACTCACCATCCAAGACCATCATCAAGGAAAACATTGACATCCTCATCCTCACACCAACCGGCTACACTTTTCATCATATCCCATGACCTAACCACATTATTTACCGCCCCCCCCCCCCCCCCCCGACTTCTCTCCTCCCACAACCTCTCTCTCCACATCAACTCTGCCGCCCACGTCCACGGTCAACCTTTTGATTTGGTGATCATCTGGGCCCTCAATGCCAAGACATCACCATCATTGACAAAGCCAATTCAGATCACTGCTTCATCTCCCTTAACTCCTCATCTTCCCTCACTTTCATTATCTCAAAAATGAAGCCCACCACTTGCTCCCTTGACCCAATCCCCACCACTCACCTTATCTACCAGCTCACCTCTTGGCCCCTCTTTTAACCAACATCATCAGCTTCTCCTTATCCACTGGCACTATTCCCATCCCTCTAAAAACAGCTGTCACCACCATCCTCAAATACACCTTCCCTGGACCCATCACTATTCTACAGCTATCAGCCCATCTCTGCTTCCTCGACCTCTCTACCACCTTCAACACTGTCAACCATTCTATCCTCCTCCATTGCCTCTCCTCAGCTCAATCTAATAGTTCCAAGATCCTGGTCCTCACCTACAAAACCCTCCACAGCCTCGCTTCTCCTTACCTGTCACCTCACCTCCTACCAACTTGTCTGCTCCCCACGCTCAGTGGGCTCTGGCCTGCTTCACGTCCCCTGCCTTGCCCGTCCCACTATTGGTGGATGGGCCTTCAGCCTCTTGCGGCCTGATATCACAGCAGCTTGATAACCTCACTTTTTTTTCACTTGCTGTCTTCATTTGAGTCCCTATCCACCCCTTTTAATCCCAACCCCCAGGTCGGGTCCAAATCACTGACTGTCCAGCGCCTTGGAACATCTCCCCAAAGTGAAAGGTGCTATACAAATGTAATTTGTTGATATTATACAAAACATATGGCTGATCCTCTAAATGTATTTACCTTTCCATTCCTGGGCGTTATCACTGAAGCCGAGCTGCTCTCCCCTCTGCAGGTGTTCAGATTATGTTTAGTCATGTCCTGGCATCGTGTAATAAAAGGTCAAAGGCGGAGACATTTACTAGGTATTTATTATTTCACACTTTAAATACTTGAGAGCCAAATGGAAATAATTTTTTTTCAACTTCCACGTCTCCATTTTTGCACAAGATGTTCATCGCCCGGTGAGCTACACTGCCAATAAACATGTTCCCGCATAGTTCATTCACGTATTCACAGTTGAGCTGTCAGCTTCACGTTCAAGATTGCAGGCTTTTGTCCCTCCATTGAGATGCCTCTGGTTGCAGACAAGCCAATAATCAGTCCCGCCAGTTGTCATCATGCCACACAGGAGCTGGTGACAACCGGCTCAACACCAAGTTTCAAGTGCCAATCCTTCCACTTCCCACAACGCCGCGTCCGATTGAGAATCTTGCTGCTTGGTGCTGGCAGCGAGTAAAGGTTGGGACAGATTGGCAAGGCGGGGATGGGCTCCATTTCATACAGCATTTGGTGTTTCCCAAGGGGCACTGCGTCGTTTTCCCAGAAGAGGAACGAAGAGGGTGGAAAAAAGGCAGCGGGTGTTTTTGTCATGAATATACTCTTTAATAAATGGAATATGCAGGATTTTACAGCCAGCCAGTCAACCTCAATAAATCAGCAAACTTTACGAGTCATCTCTCCTGTTCCAAAGTTAAAGCCATTTACTTACTCTTTTACAGTATTCATAGAAAACTGGGAGTGGCTTCACTCCTTCCTGTGCTGTGTTTTTTCAGTTTTTTTTTGTATTCTGAAGACGACAGTGGTTTTTAATAGCTTCATTCATACACACTTGACTTTACAACAACCATGCAGCACACACAGTCTCTACAAAAAACACCTCCGTGTGTGACCCGTAATTTATACAGGTCGCCGTGGAAATAATAAATGTGAGGAGGGCGAGGAGAGAGAATTGTTTTAATAAAAAGCGATCTTTAGCCTCATTGGAGACGTCCTGGGTTTATATAACATACCTTTTGCCAGAAACATCTGAGAAACGTGCCAGAGTCCGCCAGTCAGCTCTGAGTGACTATAACCCACTTTGATATACACAACCAGCAAAGGTCAGGTGGGGGGAGCAAGATAAATAAATTGTATCAATATTATACATGAGAATTGTTTTATAGTATTTGTGTTACATCAGAGAAAGTAATTTGGGTAACAAGTTTGCGCTACAGTTCAGACTCTCAGGGCAAGTATGTGCTCTGAGCTGTGGGATTGTCACACATTGGCAGAGGCTTGGGGGCTGTTGGAGAATGGGGACATCCTGGATGGAGGCGGGGGCAGAACTGGACCTCAGAAGTAATGTCTAATTTGTGCCTTAAGTTTGTATTCTCTCTCCTGTACAAGCCACCTATTCTAATTAACAAGTGCTGTTCTGCATATTAGACATACGTAGGGGTACAAAACTCTTTTCTCACCTCACATCCTAAACTTCAGGTCACCTCAATTCCAAGTTGAGGACTATTCCCTTCCTCCTGCAGGACGTGAGGCTCCACAATGTTTTTGAGTCTAAAACCCTGAATGTCCAACCCTTAGGGTTTTGAGTACACACCAATTCTGGTGATTTAAATGTTTCAATTCAACTTTCCTATTGAAAGCGAAACGAAAGAGATTGTCACAAAAGAAACAAAAGATATAGTAAACTTGAAAAGACCCATAATACCACCAATAATAAGATCCAAGGGATTCAAAGGGCTGTAAATGGGGAAACAAATCACCGAAAAATTGCTATGTTGTTTCTGATTTAGTTCCTCAGGAACACACAATAGTGTCTGCACTGTCACCTGTCCAGCCTGAAGGGCCCTATTTCTCATTCTATATAAGTGCAAGTTGTCTTTTTTGTTACAAAATTCATGCAAGAATTTGTAAATAACAGAATAGATAATAGCTTTCAAAAGGAAATTGGATAGGTACATAAAAATGAAAAACTTGCAGGGCTATGAGGTAAAAGCGGGAGAGTGGGACAAGTTGGTAGCTCTTTCAAAGAGCTGGCACAGGCACGATGGGTCGAATGGCCTCCTTCTTGCTGTATGATTCTATGAATTCCAAATGTGACAGGGTCTCTGGAACTCGTACCTCTCGAAACATCCAAATCCATGGAGACAGCGTCTGTGCGGGTTCCGGAATCTGGGATTCACTGGTTACTAATGTTTTGTGAGGCTTACAAATTTAGACCCCTGTAATGTCATGTGGTTATGTATGGAGGGGACAGGGTGCAGGCTCCCACTGCACTGTTGAGCAGCAATCCTTGTAGCTTTAAAGATAAGGAAGCAGGAAATACAACACAGACTTCACCCACACAGTCCAATCATCTTAACCTCCCTCTGTGAGCAGTTCTGAGGTTGGGGAGTAACCACTGACCTATGGTGTATCAAGAGCAATTTGCTCCTCTGAGTGATCTCAGCTGTGTGTGTGAGTGCATGCTCTTCCCACTCAGCTTCTGTTAAACCTGCAAGCCAAAGCCCTAAGGGTCCTCGCTGGACAAGCAGCAGGAAAGCTTGCCAGACAGCGATATCAATGGCAAACTATGCGGTTATAGCTGGTTAGACTCCAGCAGTTACTGCAACGCACTCTGGGGTCCTCAAGCCTTGGCTCTAACCAACCTGCGCCTAATACTCTCCGGAATTAGGTAAGCAAGTTGTGTCCCTCCAGGGAGAGTGCGCATTCCATTCCAACAATCCATCTCTGGGATTTCCATGTAGAGGTGGGATGCGTGGAATTCTCAGCTCGGTTTGGATACTCTTTTAAGCTTGGTGATGGGTTTCTGCAAATTGTCAAGACACCCGGCTGACCAAATAACGTGTATGTGTGGCCGGGGGGTGGGGGGGGCAATGAATGATTGCCGGCAGATTAACATAACACTGTGTGGTTATGTTTCAAAGTAATTCATTCTGGAAGCGCCATCATTCAGGCGCAACAATCGATGCTGTGACTAGAGGGGCAATGAGAGCAAATTCAGGGGTGGTGATGTGCTGAGCCAGAGACACTGAGGCAGGGGAGACAGCATGTGTGATAGAAGCAAGTTTAACTCTGTCATCAAGGTTTTACAGTCTAATTACACGTAGGCTGCTCAGTCAGGACAGGAATCTGTCAAGCAGAGTCTGGCCTCAACCAAGCTTCCTGCTGGCTACCTCTGACCTTCACGCTGAGCCCACAGTGACTGATGCCCTTATATAAAGAAGTGTTGTCTCTACTCCTGGCCTGTCAGTAGTCGATTCCAGCAGTACATGGAGGAAGTCTGTAGCCATGATGAGTCACCCAGTGGGGCTCGCTAACCTTCTCAATACTGACTGGCAGAGCAGAGAGATCGCTGGAGAGACTCCACTGAGCAGTGCACAGAGCAACCCATCAGCAGCAATGTGCCTATCATGTGGCTCTGTTGGGAGAAGGAATCAAGATTTTGTGTTTCTGTCGGCAGAAGGAATCAAGTGCTTAGTCAAGTAGCCTTAACTTTCAATTGAACATTTTGAGCAAGGCCTGGGGGTGAGGGGCGATGGTTGAGAATAGCCATCGATAAAGGAGGAGCAGAAGGGGAGGGGGGGTTAGATATCTGTGGGCTGCAGCCCTCTCTCCATCGGGAAACAGGAGAGAGTGTGCTGCTTCATGTCTCCTGCCCCCATTCGGTGCTACCAACCATCAGTGAGATACAGAGACAGGTGGGAGGGGAGGAGTGGGGCAGAAAGGGAAAGAGAGAGTAACGGGAAGGATTAGGAGAGAGGGGTTTGAAGAGACAACTCTTAAATAATTATTTCTTTTTTAAAGAAAGCATTGCCAAACTAAGCCTATTGCACATTCCAACAAGATTTATAAAGTCGTGGGGAGCGATGGTTGGTCTCCATCCTTGGCTCGGCTCAAAATGCCAGCCTGACACAACAACACGAGTTACACCTGCCTCCAAACCCCTCTCCACAATCATACAGACTCATTGCAGCTGCTCTATATTGATTGTTGATGCTATTTAGTTTTAGGCACATTCCCCTACCCCCATCACCCATTTTTTGTCAGTAATAATATCGGACAGGATTTGAGATTATTTCCCCGATTAAAAAGTGCAACAACGAAAAGAAAAGCTTATAAAATATGATGGAATAGAAATGCATTGCTGCAAAGCTGGAATCTAGGTTAAACAAAACACTCTGTGTCTGGAGAAGGAGGAGAGAGAGGCGGGGGAGAGGTGGAGGGGGAGGGAGAGGCGGGGAGGGAGAAAGGCAGAGGGGAGGTAGAGAGAGGCGGTGGGGAGAGAGAGGCGGAGGGGAGGAGAGAGAGAGAGGATGGGGGGGAGAGAGAGAGAGGATGGGGGGAAAGAGAGGATGGGGGGAAAGAGAGGATGGGGGGAAAGAGAGGATGGGAGGGAGAGGATGGGAGGGAGAGGATGGGAGGGGGGGGAGAGAGGATGGGAGGGGGGGAGAGAGGATGGGGGGGAAGAGAGGATGGGGGGGAGAGAGGATGGGAGGGTGGGGGAGAGAGGATGGGAGGGTGGGGGGAGAGAGGATGGGAGGGTGGGGGGAGAGAGGATGGGAGGGTGGGGGGGAGAGAGGATGGGAGGGTGGGGCGGAGAGAGGATGGGAGGGTGGGGGGGAGAGAGGATGGGAGGGTGGGGGGGGAGAGAGGATGGGAGGGTGGGGGGGAGCGCGGATGGGAGGGTTGGGGGGAGCGCGGATGGGAGGGTGGGGGGGAGCGAGGATGGGGGGGGCCGTGGTTTAAAAGGCCGTTCAGTTTCAATTCTCTTTCACAACGGAACGGAGGAAGAGTTATCAGCAGGAAGAAGGGGATGGGAGGAGGTGATCAAAACGAATTCACAGGCAGTTCAGTCCCGTTTCCCGGGGGAGGGGAGCTGTGGCGATGGTGGTGTTGCTGCCCACCATGTAGACAGCAGTGCTGGATTTGCAGCGAGTGGCCCCGTTGTTGTTCACTTCTCCGTCGATGGCTTCGGTGGAGATGACCCACGTGGAGGGCCGCCATCTCTTCAGGGAGTAGGGCGTTTTGACTCGTTTCTTTATCTTGTCCCCCGGCGCTGGCTTGCTCTCCCGTGCTGCTGTCTCACCTGCTGGCAGCAAAGCGCACACCTGCAGTGATGGCTGGTAGCATCCTGACATCAACCTGCTTCTCCGCAGACCCCCCCCATACCTCCACCCCGTTTGCAGTCTGGATCAATTTCAACCTCTTTACACTCACCTGCACTCACTCACTTCATGCCCTGGCACCTCCTTACCTCTCCGACACCCCAATCCTCTACACTACCACCTACACTCAGCTGGCTTCAGCCTCCTGCTTGTCTCTCACCCACTCCCCCATCGGTGGCCGTGCTTTCAGCCACTTCTGCCTCAATCCCTGCAGATTCCCCATTTTCAGATCACGCCTGAAGACCTTCCTTTTCAACCGGTCAACAACTCCCTCCCCTCAGCTCGGCGTCAAGCTCCGCCCTGTTAAGTGATCCAAAACGCTGCCCCAAGTGAAAGGCCCTGTGTAAATGCAAGTTTTTGTTATGTTTGTGGGAGTGTATGTGCACCTACGTGCATAAATGTGTATTATTACATATTGGCATATGTACAATTGCACTATCCATGTGACTGTATATAATAATAATCATTGTAACTGCTTTAGTGCCTTATCACATTGCTGAGACGTCTCAAAGTGTTTCACAGGATATACTGTAAAGTTTTATTTACTGTGTGTTTTGTGGGCAAACTGTTGTCAGCCTGGCTCAGTGGTAGCGCTCTCGGCTCTCAGTCAGAAGGTTGTGAGTTCAAGCCCCACATCAGGTCCAAGCTGACACTCCAAAGCTATCCTGGGGTTGAGTTGCATTGTCGGAGATGCCGTCCTTCAGATGAGACGTTAAACCGAGGTCCTGTCTGCCTGTTCAGGTGGACGTTAAAGATCCTATGGCGCTATTTGAAAAGAGAAGAGTTTCTCCCAAATAAAATTGGTCACTCACTCCAGGCTGTTTGAGGGATATTTCTGTGTGTAATTGGCTGCTGAATTTTGCCCACAACATCAGTCACTCTACTTCCTGTGAAGCGCTTTGAGATGTCTCCTCGACGTGACAAAGTGTTGTATGAAATATGCAGTAGTTATGCGTGTGTGTGCGCCCTTGTGGGTGTGTATGTACATAGGGAGCTCTGGCACTGTACAGGGTGTCCACAAAGGTCTCTAATGCCGTGTTACAAAACAGTGATAAGAGGAACTGACACAAGCTGCCAGAGACACATTTTGTCTCATCACTCTATCGTGTTATCATGATATCTATCATGTGTCGCACTGAACATGGTGACGGATCATTATCTGTCATGAAAATGATGGCGCTCAGACTGATCCTCTGGATGTCTAAATACAGCTAAACACTGTGTAAAAAAAGCATGAGGGTAACAGGTTATCATGGACCCCTGTACACATACACAGAGTCTGTGCTGGGACTTACATTGCAGAGTGCAGCCATCCGGAGTGCTGGCCGACGAGAGGTCCAGGGAATTGGGCCGCTGTGCTCTCCTGGGCTGGTGATGTGCTGGAGCCAGGGGCTGAGGATGGATGTCTGTCCCGGAGGTGTCTGGCCCCTCGCTCGCGGCCCCCCGCTGGCCACTGTTGTTGTTGTTATTGGAGTTGACTCTGGTGGAGTCTGTCAGTCGCTCCATCAGCCCCTGGTCCCGGGTTGGCCTCTGTTCTCTCCTCAGCAGCGGCTCATGCTCGTCAGGGCTGGGGTTAATGTTGATATTCATACGGCTATCGTCTCCGCTCAGTTGTGACCGCAGGAGCTCCTGAGCTCTGGGTGCTGCCGGCTGGACTCCAGGCACCGAGCCATTGGTGTACTGTGGGTGAGCGCGAGGGCGGGCACCATGCCCCCTGCCCACTACCCCATTGACAGTGACCGTCACTACCTGAGGCTCACCCGCAGTGACGGCGTTCAGCTTCGCTACACCTGTTTCCACCTGCTTCAGGTTGGACTTATGTTTGCTGCTGCCGAACTTGAGCCGGGGCTCCTTGGGGCCAAGGGGTAGGCTGGTGGGTCTCTTGGGCAGGTTCTGCTGCTTGGGCAGTGGGTAGAGGTGAGCGGGGGCAGGTGGCAGGTCAGTTAGCGGGCAGGCCTGGACCGAGCCTGGCTGAGACACGTCTGGCTGTCCGGTCACCTCAGCTGCCAGCTTGATCAGTGGGTACAGGAGCCCGGGTTTGGTACCACCGAGGGGGTCAGAGACACTGAACTGTTTCATGGAATGTTCCATCAGGTTCTCATCCGAGCTCTCCTTCAGGTTCTTGTCCACCTCCTTGGGGTCCAGTTTGTTGGTCTCCAGATCCTCCTCGGTCAACTGCAGACACCCGGGGGTGGGCTGCCCCTCGCCCTCCTGAGGGTACGGTGCCTCGGAGATGGTGGACATGGCAGTGCTGGGCGTCAGGCCAGCCGTGTTGGTGGTGCCTGACAGGCTGGTCACGCTGGTCTCGGGGCTCGGCACCCGGGCTTGCGCCTGTTGCCGCTCATAGTTGATAGAATTGCGGTTTTTCTCGCTGCCGTTAGAGGACGTGCCCGACACCGAGGTCTCAGTCGAGAGATTCTTCACCAGCCCATCTGTGTGGTGGACCGGGTCCTCAATGTACGAGGAAGTGGAGTAGTCAGGGTAAGGCCCCACTTTAGGCACCCGGCGGCTGTGAGACAGGTTCCTGTAAACAGGTGAGCATAAACAACAACAATAATAGTAAAACTCGCATAAAAGTCTTAAATGGTATAATTGCCTGAGGCACACAGCTTGGCTCAGTTGGCAGCACTTTCATATCTGAGTCAGAAGGTTGTGGGTTCAGTCTCGAGTCGGGACTCGGAACCACATCATTATAGCTGACACTGTCTGAAGAGCTGGAGGTGTGTTACATTGTCGGAGGCGCAGACCTTCGGAAGAGACATTAAACCGAGGTCCCAGCTGCTGTTCAGGTGGATTTTAAAGATCCCATGGCACTATTTGAAATGAGAAGGAAGATTCTCTCTCCCACTGTCCTGGCTAACAATCCCCCAAATAACAACTGGTCACTCACTTCACGGCTGTTTGTGTGATGTTGCTGTGCGCCAACTTGCTACCGTATTCGTCCACAAAATATAGTCACTTCACTTTACAGTATATCCCGTGAAGCACTTTGAGACATCTCGATGATGTGATATTACATCAAATGCAAGGATTATTATTATTATTTGACAACCGCCATTCAGTTTCCTATAAAACCACTCTGATTTCTTTGCAATAGTTGTATAAATCATCTCCTAACTCGTAACGCCACTGCTGTATCCTCCTTACTCCCTCACTTCCCGGCTACATTGAATTATGCACGAGCAGTGTACATTATTGATCAAAGTAAACTTTATATGATTTATACAGTTTGCCTGCAACTCTGCCTTCACGAAAGTCATATTAAATGTTATGATCCTGACTGATACAACTTATATTGCAATAACAATAATCCTTGCATTTGATACAGAGCCTTTCCATGTTGTTGAGTCATCTCAAAATGCTTCGCAGGATAAAATGTAAAGTTGATTGACAGTATTTTGTGGGCGAATGCAACAGCTCAATTTGCAAACAGCAATATCCCACAAACAGCCATGGAGAGAGTGACTGTATTTATCTGGGGGACTGCTGACATCGGAAGAGAGAAACTCCATTCTTTGTCCAATAGAGCAACAGGATCATTAACATCCACCTGAACAGGCAGACAGGCTTCGGCTTAACATCTCATCCAAAGGATTATAATAATGTCACCTCATGTTATTATAATCATAATCCTTACATTTGATATAGGAATGGGACACTGTTGCTCCCCCTGCCCCAGCAGCAGGAGTCGCCGATAGCTAAGTACTTGGTTGTGAGTGATGCCTTCCTAACAGACTGCAGTAACAGCCGATATTATTTCCACTCCCCACGCTGAGTCCTCCCAACCGACGGCTCCTACGCTGCCATAGGAAGGACGTTTAATGGGGGGGAGGAAGCCAATTTTCCGATATTGCCTACATATCATAACCCATGCAGCAACTTGTACCTGCAGCTCACCAACCTTATTTGTTATGCTCCATTCATTTACGCACAAAACTGTAAGACTTAATAGAATTTTTCAAAATTATGAGGAGATTCAATAGGGTGAACAAGGAGAAACTATTTCCACTGGTGGGTGGGTCGATAACACGAGGGCACCGTTTTAAAATAGTTGTTAAAAGAAAGAGGGGGGGTGAGGATAAATGTTTTCACACAGCGAGTTGTTCGGATCTGGAATGTATTGCCTGAAAGGATGGTGGAAGCCGATTCAATAACAATTTTTAAGAGAAGTAGATAATTATTTGGGGAAGACAAGCTTGTAGGGCTACGGGGAGAGAGTGGGGGAGTGGGATTGATTTGGATAGCTCTTTCAAAGAGCTGTCAAAGACACAGCGGTCTGAATGGCCTCCTTCTGTGCTGTATAATTCTAACTGCCTTTGTCCATTTTGCATATTTCCCCTCTTTCTGGATGATTCTTTATTCCAAAGTTATCGGTTTCTCCCAGTCCTCTATGTTCCTTGTTTCTCCTCTCTGATGTTACATCCTGGTTCCCTCCGCACTGCCAAATTAGTTGAAACCCCCCACACCCACTATACTTGTCAACCTCCCCGTGAGGAAATTGATCCCAGCCCTGTTCAGGTGCAGCCCATCCACCTTGTATAGGTCCCACCTGCCCCAGAACTGGTCCCAATGCCCAGGAGTTTGAAGCCCTCCCTTCTGCACTATTTCTCCAGCCACACATTAACCTGCTCTATCTTGTTGTTCCTTTTCGCACTAGAACATGGCACTGGGAGTAATCCAGAGATTTGTGGAGTCCTGTAGCTCAGTGGTTAGAGCACTCGCTTTGCAAGCGAGAGACCTGAGTTCAATTCCAGGCAGAGGGCGAAACCTTGGGCAAGTTTCCTTACTCCACACAGAGCCTAATAATAATAATCCCTCCAAAACAAAAAACAATAATAAATTGGTCATTTTCAATCTACGACTGTTTGTGGGACATTGCTGTGCGCAATTGGCTGCCGCGTTCGCCCACAAATATACAGTCAATTTACTTTACAGTGTGTTCTGTGAAGCGCTTTGGGACGTCCTCCCGACGTGAAAAGCGCTATATCAAATGTAAGGATTATTATTATTATTACCACCTTTGACCTGGTTGCCCCATCTGCAACCTCCCTTTCCAAGGTCCTGGAAACATCAACCATACCGAGGACCTCCTGATTGTCTCCTGTCAGCGCCTCCACACCTCCTCAGGCACTGACAACTTCACCATCCAAGGATGCACACTCCACCTTGCTAAGCCAGTCCGGAACTTTGGCATCTTGTGTGACCCTCAACTATCCTTTCTACCCCACATCTGTGTCATGCCTTCCCCCACCTCCCCAACATCGCCTGGCTCCGCCACTGTCTCACACCAGAGATTACCACCTTTGTACCCAGGTCCTCAGTGACTCGGACCTCACCATCACCAACAAAGCCATCTCGGACCATTACTTCATATTCCTTGACTCCTCAATCCCTCTCCCCACCACCACTTAACTCACCTCCATCTCCTACCGCTCCAAGGAAAAAGATCTCCCCCCACTCCCTCTCCGCTGCCTTGGAGTGATCTGAACTCCTCCCCCTCTGGGCTTCCTCCCGCAATGACCCATTCTCCTCGGTCACTCTCCTCCACAACTCCCTCTCAACCAATCTCAATGTCTTTTCCCCCCTCACTTCCTGAACCGTCTCCTATTCACAGAAGTTACCTTGGTAAACAAGCCACCTCCGCGTCCTCAACTGGCTCCATGACCCTTTCACCCCCATCCTCGTCCAACTCCACTTCCCATCATATAGAGGATACAATTCAAGATCCTGGCCCTCACTCACCAAGCACTCCATGGCCTTACTCCTCCCTACCGTTGTGACCTTCTAACCCCCTACCAACTTGCCTGCTCATATAGAGGATACAGTTCAAGATCCTGGTCCTCACTGACAAAGCACTCCATGGCCTTACTCCCCCTTACCTTTGCGAACTTCTAACCCCCTACCAACCTGCCCGCTCCCTCTGTTCAGTGGGCTCTGGAACTCCATTCCACAGTCCCTCTGCCTCGCCCCCTCCCTTGCCTCCTTCAAGACCTGACTCAAGATCGTACTCTTCGATAGTGCCTTCGGTCACCCTCCTTCCCCCATGCCCTCCACCCTCCCTTATCCCAACTCCCAGCTCGGGTCCAAAACACTGACTGTCCAATGCCTTGGGACGTCCTCCCACTGTGACGTGGAGTTGCCTAAGATTGTGCCCTCTCCCGAGGTGACATCACCCTCACCAGTATTCAGCACAGAAAACCGGTTTGTGAGTGCCACAATCCCAGGGGATTTCTGCCATACCTGTCTCTTCTTCCTACCACTCACTCACTCTCTTCCTGAACTCTCTGTGGGCTGCAGGGTGACCACTTCCTAAAATGTTTTTAATTAATTTGATTTATTTATTTGTTTATTTATTTACCTACCTTTTATTAATTCCTATTTCTATTATTTCCTATATTTAGTGGACCCTTAGTCTACTATATAGTTGTGACCTGAATTATTGAATGATAGCTATTGAACGATAGCTATCACAGTTACTCTAAAATATATATTAAAAAATATACTTAGCCTGATTTGTTAAACTGGCGCATGGAAATGACATTACGCAGTGAGTTTTGGCTGTTGGTTCAGGTGGAAGATTTTGAAAATGGCATCTCTGCACCTAGATCAAACCGATGGGTACTAACTCCTGCACCGATTCCTGCTGACCCACCAGTAGTTGGTATTCACTGGCCACTGTTCTCGCTCCCAGAGACCTCCCACTAGTGTCTGTTGACCTCACTCCTGCGATAATGTCCTGATCTCACGTATGGGTGCCACGAGTTTACTTTATATATGTGTGTATAATAATATATAACATACGTGGCGCTTGTATTTAGAGCAGTGGGAGCTCCTGTTAACCTTACAAGCCAAAGTCCTAATGGGTGGTCCTAACTGAACAAGTAGCAGAAAAGCTTGTCTATCAAAGGCAAGCTATAATAATAATAATAATAATAATCCTTGCATTTGATATAGCGCTTTTCACGTCGGGAGGACGTCCCAAAGCGCTTCACAGAACACACTGTAAAGTGAATTGACTGTATATTTGTGGGCGAACGCGGCAGCCAATTGCGCTCAGCAATGTCCCACAAACAGTTGTAGATTGAAAATAACCAATTTATTATTGTTTTTGCTTTTGGAGGGATTATTATTAGGCTCTGTGTGGATTAAGGAAACTTGCCCAAGGTTTCGCCCTCTGCCTGGAATTGAACTCAGGTCTCTCACTTGCAAAGCGAGTGCTCTAACCACTGAGCTACAGGACTCCACTTGCAGGCTTAGCGCACATACCAGACACCAGGGGACAGAAGCCCCAGGGCTCAGACTGGGCTACAAAGTCTAAGATTGTTGATTCTATAATGGAAGCCGGCCACTTGTGTCGTTTGTTCTGCCACTCACCGTTCATTCTGCATTGCAGTTGTAAACTGTGACATGGGATTGACCGTGGGACTCACAGGCTTGTTCCTGTCCCATATGATCATGAGATCCGCCATTCTCTCCTCTGCACACTGTGCTGTCAGCCGGGCCTCGGCATCCTGGTCCCAACAGTCCTCCATTGTCTCCTTTAGTGACCGCACGGCCTGAAGAACACAAATTAATAATAATCCTTGCATTTGATATAGTGCCTTATCGTTGACATTTCAAAGCGCTTCACAGAGTATACTCTTAAGTGAACTGACAGTATATTTTGTGGGCGAAACATAGCAGCCAACTGCGCAAACCACAACAGTCATGGATTGAGTGAATTATTATTATTATTGTTTTTTAAGAGATTATTACCTCCAGAAAGCGGTCCGCCAATTGATAACAAACCTACTTACTGCCAGGTAAACAGAAGGGCGTGCCTATGATTTTGCCCTGCCGTCAATCAAACCCGGGTTTTCTCGCTTGTGAGGTGAGTGCTCGTTTATATGATTTATAAAGAGTTATGCAAGTTTTACTGTATTTGTGTCCCCTTATTACAAACTCTCCAACCAGTGGGAACAGTATCATAGATTGGTTTGATGAAGAAATGCTCTTCAGCCGACCCGATCTCATCTCTCCCGCTCACCTACTTCCTGTCACAAGCTGCTTTTTAAATAAGGTTCGCATCGTCCGGCCAATCGATATGGGGCTTTGAACCCACATTTGACTTGGGGACAAGTGCTGCGACTGAGCTGGGCTGACGCAGGATCACTAGAGAGATTTGGATGAAGAAGGCCCTTTGACCCATTTGATCTCACCCTTCCAAAAAAAAAAACTCCTGTCCTCACATCACAGCATCCGGCTGTTTGTAAACCAGTTTAGTGCTCTGGCCTCTCCATCGTACTCCAGAATAATTTTTTTGGCCTAACTATTTGCTTGTGATGAAGGTGAGATTGAGAGGTATAAAAGCATTTGATGTCTCACCAGACTGTTCTCCTTCCATGCCTCAGGGAACTTGGGTCTCTGCTTCTCTCTGGAGACCAGCCCCTGCATATCCTCGAAGCTGGGATGGTTGCCCACCTCTGCCTGGAATGCCATCTGGTAGTCAGGCACTGACTCCCCTGTCACAGGAGCAACAGACACAGGTTACAACCACAGAATACTCTGGCTGCTGGGGGTAACGCAACAATTCTTTTTTTTGGTCAGCCGGATGTCTAATACATTGCAGAAACCCATCACCATGCTTAACAGTATTGAGGGAAGGTTACAGTTAAATGTAAACTCACAAAGCAAATAAGAAAAGTCAAGGCTGCAGAACAGAGTAGTGACTTGAGAGATGAAAAACAGAGTGTGTCAAGTAGGGACAAAGAGTTTAACAAAGAAAATAGGGCATTAATGAGTAGGCAAAATAGTAAAAAGTTAAAATTAAAGGTGCTATACCTGAATGCATGAATCATTCATAATAAGATAGATGAATTAATGGCACAAATAGAGACAAACGGGTACGATCTAGTAGCCATTACTGAGACATGGTTACAGGGAGACCAAGGTTGGGAGCTAAACATTCCAGGGTACCTGACATATAGGAAAGATAGCAATATTAAGCCCTGTTAATAAAGGATGAGATAAAAACAGTAAAGAGGAAGGATCTTAAGTCAGAAAATCAGGATGTAGAATCAATATGGGTGGAGCTAAGGAACAACAAGGGGCAGAAAACACTAGTGGGAGTAGTTTATAATCCCCGTAGATTATAAACACCTACAACCACATCTTCCTAACAGCAGTTACAGTATTGGGCAGAGTATTAATCAGGAAATTAGAGGAGCATGTAACAAGGGTAACACAATAATAGTGGGTGATTTTAATCTTCATATAGACTGGGAAAACCAAATTGGCAAAAGTAAATTAGAGGATGAGTTTATGGAATGCATTAGAGATAGTTTTCTAGAATGCTGCTTTGGTATGCCGAGGAACCAACCAGGGAACAGGCTATCCTAGATCTTGTATTGTGTAACGAAGCAGGGCTAATCAGTAATCTTGAAGTTAAGGCTCCTCTAGGGCAGAGTGACCATAACATGATGGATTTTAATATTAAGTTTGAGAATGATGTAGTTAAGTCCAAAACAAGGGTCTTAAACTTAAATAAAGCCAACTTTGCAGGTATGAGGGACGATTTGGCTAAAATAGACTGGGAAAGTAGATTAAAAGATATGACGGTAGACAACCAATGGCAAACGTTCAAAGATATATTAGATAATTCCCAGCGAGCGCATATTTCCTTGAGAAATAAAATGGTTCAACCATGGCTAAATGTTGAAGTTAAGGAAAGTATAAAATTAAAAGAATTAAATTAAAGAATTAAATTAAAATTATTGCCAAAAAGAGCTGTAAACCTGAGAATTGGGAGGGCTTCAGAGAGAACAGCAAAGGAAAACCAAGAAACTGATTAAGAGGGAGAAAATGGAATATGAGAGTAAACTAGCTAGAGATATAAAGACAGATTGTAAGAGCTTTTACAAGTATATAATGAGGAAGAGATTAACAAAACTAAATGTGGGTCCCTTACAGGCAGAGACAGGAGAAATTATATTGGAGTATAAAGAAATGGCAGAGTCACTAAACAAATACTTTGCTTCTGTCTTCATGTTGCTGAAGATACTAAAAACTTACCAAACATAGTGGGCAATCAATAGACTATGTTAGTGAGGAACTTAAATAAATTAATATCAGTAAAGTAATAGTACTAGAGAAATTGATGGGACTAAAAACTGATAAATCCCCTGGACCGGATGGCCTGCATCCTGGGGTTTGAAAAGAGGTGGCTGCAGAGATAGTGGATGCATTGTTTCTGATCTTCCAAAATTCCCTGGATTCTGGAACAGTTCCCGTTGATTGGAAGGTCGCAAACGTAACGCTGCTATTTAGGAAGGGTGGGAGAGAAAAAATGGGGAACTATAGACCAATTAGCCTGACATCGGTGGTAGGGAAAATTCTAGAGTCTATAATTAGGGATGTCATCGTGGGGCACTTAGAAAGTCATAATATGATTAGGCAGAGTCAACACGGGTTTATGAAAGGGAAATCGTGTTTAACAAATCTTTTAGCGTTTTAGATGTAACTAGCAGGTTAGATTGAGGGGAACGAGTGGATATAGTGTACTTGGATTTTCAGAAGGTATTCTACAAGGTGCCACATAAAAGGTTGTTACATAAGATTAGGGCTCATGGAATTAAGGGTAATATATTAGCATGGATCGAAGAGTGGTTAACAAGCAGAAAACAGAGAGTAGGGATAAACAGGTCCTTCTCAGATTTGCAGGTTGTGTTTAGTGGAGTGCTGCAAGAATCAGTGCTTGGGCCTCAACTGTTTAACAGTCTACACCAATGACTTAGATGAGGAAATAGAGCTTAATGTATCTAAATTCACAGAGAATACAAAGCTAAGTGGGAAAGTGAGCTGTAAGGAGGACACAAGGAGGATGCAAAGGGATATAGACCAGTTAAGTGAGTGGGCAAGAAGGGGGCAGATGGAGTATAATGTGGGGAAGTGTGAAGTTATCTAGGTAGAAAAAAATAGAAAAGCAGATTATTTTCTAGAGGGAGAGAGTGTTAGTATTCAGAGGGATTTAGGTGTCATTGTACACCAATCACAGAAAATTAATATGAAGGTACAGCAAGTAATCAGGAAGGCTAAAAGTATGTTGGCGTTTATTGCAAAGAGGTTAGAGTACAAGAGTAGAGAAGTCTTGCTGCAATTATATAGGCCTTGGTGAGACCGCACCTGGAATATTGTGTGCAGTTTTGGCCTCCTTATCTAAAAAAGGATATAATCGCCTTAGAGGGGGTGCAACATAGGTTGGTTCCTGGGATGAGGGGATTGACCTACGAGGAGAGGTTGAGTAGACTAGGCCTACATTCTCCAGAATATAGAATAATTAGAGGTGATCTTATAGAAACCTATAAGATTCTTAAGGGTCTTGATATGGTAGATATTTTGAGACTGTTTCCCCTGGTTGGAGAATCTAAAACTTGAGGTTTTAGAACTGAGTTGAGAAAACATTTCTTCACTCAGAGGGTAGTGAATTTATGGAACTCTCTACCCCAGAAGCCTGTGGATGCTCAGTCATTGAACATATTCAAGACTGAGATCGATAGGTTTTTAAAAACTAGAGGGATTAGGGGAAATGGGGATAGGGCGGGTAAATGGAATTAGGTTAGAAGATTAGCCATGATCTTATTAAATAAATGGTGGGGCAGGCTTGAGGGGTCAAATAGTCTACTCCTGCTCCTATTTCTTATGTTCTTATATTCTTATGAAATCAAACTGAGAATTCAATGCATGCCAACAACACATGGAAATTCCAGAGATAGATTGTTTGAATGGAATGTGCACTCTCTTCCTGGAGGGACGCATCTTGCTTACCTTGGGCAAGTTTCCTTACTCCACACAGAGCCTAATAATAATCCCTCCAAAACAAAACAATAATAAATTGGCCATTTTCAATCTACGACTGTCTGTGGGACATTGCTGTGCGCAATTGGCTGCCGCGTTCGCCCACAAATATACAGTCAATTCACTTTACAGTGTGTTCTGTGAAGCGCTTTGGGACGTCCTCCCGACGTGAAAAGCGCTATATCAAATGCAAGGATTATTATTATTATTACCTAATTCCACAGAGTATTTGGAGCAAGTTTGCAAGAGCCAAGGCTTGGGGACCTCAGAGTGTTCGTTGGGGTAATTGCTGGAGTTCAACCAGCTAAAACCATATAGTTTGCCATCGAGAGCACTGTCTGGCAAGCTTTCCCCCTGCTTGTCCAATGAAAAACTCCACAATGCATTCCGTCCCAAATTCAATTGGCTTCCGCATATATGAGGCTGTGTTTGAATTTGGGAGATAGACAGATTGTTAGAGATCCCTGGAGAGAGTGCACATTCCATTCCAACAATCTATGTCTGGAATTTCCATGTGTAGGTGGGATGCATAGAATTCTCAGTTTGGTTTTGGTCACCCAGCTGAAAAAATCCCCTCTCTAAACACTTCTGCAGGTCTGGCCAGGCTTTCCGAAGCAACAAAACAAATCCTTACAACTGTTATGGTATTTCTATCTCGAGAACATCTCAAAGCGTTTCACTGGGAATGCTGTCAAGTGTATTGACTGCTCATTTGCACACAAACACGCAGCAAGGGTCCCGCAGATAGGCATAGAGTGAATGATCAATTGATCAGGATACAGTCTACAAACGTTCCAACAGTTTTTCCCATATTGGTTCTCATCATCCAGGTGCTACCCGTATCCTCACCCGCACAAAACTCCCCATGTCAATCCTCGTCAGACTCCACCGGTACTGTCTCTGAATGGATCGACTTCAAGCTCCTCACTCTCAAACACAAATTCCTTCCTGCCCCAGCACCTCTCTGACCCACTCTCATCCCACTTCTCTGCCCATCGCCTTTGTTCGGCTAACATGAGCCTGCTGTGTTCCCCATACTTTCAGCCTCAATCCCTCCACTTCGCCCCCTCTTTATCCATCTTTAATTTCCACTTGAAAAACCACCTTTTTGACAGTACCTATGGCTACCTCCTCCTTCTACCTAGATCGACCTCAATCCTGCCACCGTGCAGTTCTCCGAGACAATGTCCTGCAAGAAGGAGTCTGTGTAAATATATGAGTTGTTGTTACTGTTTAATGTCTTACCCGGGAAGAGATCGGTGCATCTCATGAAGGTTTCCCAGTAGATGAGGCCCAGTGAGTACATGTCCACCTGCTTCAGTGCAGACTCACAATCCCTCAGGTTCACCGCTCCCTCCAGCACCTCTGGTGCCATGTAACGGATTGTGCCGACCTGCACAAGGGAGGAGACACGTCACAATACCCGCTAAGCACTAGCACTTTGAAATGTCTCAACGTGATAAGACTATATGAAATGTAAGGATTATTATTATAACTGGACATATATGCAGCGGAAGGGGATTAGAGGGACACAGAAAGGGCAGGGAATTGCCATTAAGACGGACGGCTTCTTGGAAGAGCAAATGCCGAGGAAACGAAGTGAGCCGAACGGCTTCAGGCTCAGGCTCTCACCGGCTCTGCTCACCTCACTGATGGCTGCGGTGTCCTCCTCTCCAGGACGGACCAGTCTGTTCCCCGTTAGCTTCATGGACAAACCAAAGTCGCTGATGGCACATGTCCCGTCGTTCTTCACAAGCACATTCCTGCTGTTCAGGTCCCGGTGTGTGATGGCAGGCTTGTACTGATCTGAGGGCAGTTTAAGGTGGGGCTCAGTGCAAAATAATAATAATCCTTCATTTCATATAGCACCTGATCACATTGTAGAGAAGTTTCAAAGCACTTCACAGAGTACATTGTAAAATGTATATTTTCTGGGTGAAACGCAGCAACCAATTGCACACAGCAGTGTCCCACAAACAGTAATGGATTGTGCGACCAATTTTTTTTGAGAAATTATTACCCTTGAAAAGCAATTCTCCAATCAACTAACAATCAGGTCCCTATTTACTGCTAGTTAAACAGACGTGTGGAGTAAGGAAACTTGACTACAGTTTCACCTTTCACCCCATCTGAAAATGGGGAAGGAGAGGGCAAGGCAGAGGGATTGAACGAGTGAGTTCCAACTTTTCGGGGCGTAGTGGCTGAAGATACGGCTGCAAATGTGGAGCGGAGAGGACGAAGGGCAAGCAGGAGGCCGGAGCCAACTGAACGGAGGCGGTGGGGAGGGTGGTGAAGTGGGGAGTAAGCAGGTCGGAGAGGTAGGGAGGTGCCAGGGCGAGAAGGGTTTATTTGAAGTTGACAAGTGTGTGTGCACTTTCAGTCGAACCGTGATAGGGAGTCAGTGGAGCCTGGCAAGGCCTGGTGTTACGGCGGTGTGGAGTTTAATGTGGGTAAGAACATGGGAGGCAGAGTTTTGAAGCAGTTGGATTTTGTGGGCTAAGACTCAAGGATTTAGCCCAGAGGCTCCAGCAGCAGCAGCAGGTTCCAGAGGATCAATCGGCTGCAAGATTATAACATCCTTGCATCGGAAGGACCTCTCAAAGCACTTCATAGAATTTACTTGAAAATGGAATGACTGTGTAGTTAAAGGCAAATGGGGCAGCACAATTGAGCACAGCAATGTCCCACAAACAATCATGGGGTGAGTGACCAATTTTATTTGGGGGATTGTTGGCCAGGACATCAGGAGAGAGAAACTCCCTTCTCTTTTCCAACAGCGCCATGGGATCTTTAACGTTCAACTGAATAGGCAGATGGGGCCTCGGCTTAATGTCTCATTCGAAGGACGACACCTCTGACAATGCAACACACCCCCAGCACTGCACTGGCATGTCAGTTTAGACTATCTGATTCCAAGATACCAGTGAAATGGTATAACTTTAAAAGGGATGCAGGGACAGAGAGACTTGGGGGTTCACATAAACAAATCTTTGAAGGTGGCAGGACAAGTTGATAAAGCTGTTAAAAAGCATAAGGGATCTTTGGCTTTATAAACAGAGGCATAGAGTATAAGAGCAAGGAAGTTATGTTGCCCCTTTACAAATTGCTGGTTCGGCCTCAGCTGGAGTATTGTGTCCAATTCTGGGCACCAAAGTTTAGGAAGGAAGTCAGGGCCTTGCAGAAAGTGCAAAAGAGATTTACAAGAATGATACCAGGGATGAGAGGTTGGGATTATTCTCCTTAGAGCAGAGAAGGTTGAGGGGAGATTTAATAGAGGTGTTCAAAATTATGAGGGGTATTGATAAGAGTAGATAGGGAGAAACTGTTTCCTTTGGGGGGTGGGTTGGTAATCAGAGGACACAGATTTAAGATAATTGGCAAAAGAACCAGAGGGGAGAGGAGAATTTTTTTTTACACAGAGAGTTGTTACTGTCTGAAATGTACTGACTGAAATGGTGGTGGAAACAGATTCAATAATAGCTTTCAAAAGGGAATTGGATAGGTACTTATAATGGAAACCATAACATTCTGACTCAGAGGAGAGAGTGCTACCATTGAGCTATACAAGTTGTTGTTGTTGTTTTAAACAGCAGGGCTCTAGATAGTGACCACAGTGAAGAGCTTACAATGAAATATTGGCGGGAGACAGTCGATAGAATTGTGATCAGATTCATTGATGTGTTGTTCCCCATGTGAGCTGGCTGGGTGTGGAATACAAGACGCAATGAAGTCGATCCTCGCATTGTACAATTAACACAGGCTTGGATTCAGAGCCCAGCTTTTAAACTCTGTGAGTGCAAGATATTTGCTTAAAACAACAACAACACTTTGCATTTATATAGCGCCATTCACACAGGGCAGCATCTTGGAGTGGTGGAGCCTGAAGCTGAGCTGGAGGAGGGGGAAAGGGGACCTGAATCAGAGGTCACAGTTACACAGCAACATTTCCTCAACTGAGCTTAGGAATAAAAGGCAGTCGAAAAGGCAGTGCATTGTGAGTCAGACCACACTATGATGCTCACCATTTCGGAGTAATTCTGTGTGCAGGTGGGCAAGGCCTTTGGTGACAGCATGTGCCAGTCTACAGGAGCTCACCCAGTCATTGGTGTGTAGGCTCAGGTACTTGCACAGGGAACCCTGCGTAGAGGGAAAGAACACAAACACCTGCACGTCAACACCAATAACCCCAATGCGTTTCAGTTACAGAACAACAAATTGCATTTACATGGCGTCTTTCACTTCAAGAGAACATTAAGGGATTTGCACCTGAGCTGCGGGTTGGCATCAGAGAGGAATGGAAGGTAAAGGGGGTGGAGGAGGGAAGATACCTGAAGGCACGGTCAAAAAGAACCCTACGAACCACAAAATATTGGTGGCCCAGGCAGCCACAGCACTGAAATCTCACTCTCAAACAGCATCAAAGACGACCCAGCATTGCCAGGAGACGAGCTGTGCTATTACTTTATCCTAATGCTTTGCGCCATCTACACCCTTTGTTATAATAATAATTCTTACATTTGATACAACGGCTTATCATGTCAGCATGACTCTCAAAGCACATCACAGGATATACTGTAAAGTTAAGTGATATATGAATTCAAGTTGCGGTTGTTAGTTGTCAATGTGCGTCACTTTTTCTGCGTACGTTCGTCTCTTCAATATTCTCTCCTCTCTGAGACCAACCTGACTGACTTATCCAACACTCACAGATGCACAGGGGGAAACAACAACAATAAAATGGGCTGCAGAGTTCTGGATGATACCTTACAACAACAACAACAAGATTCCACTGACAAAGCGCCTTTCACGTCGGGAGGACGTCCCAAGGCGCTGGACAATTGGGTCAGAACCCAAGCAGGGGGGAAATGGTCAGGGTGAGGGGAGGGAAGGGAGGGAGCGAGGAGGGGGTAGAGAGTCGAGAGGAGAGCTGAAGGCTCGGTCAAAGAGAACGGTCTTGAGACCGGCCTTGAAGGAGGAAAGGGAGGAGGCGGCGAAGGCACTGGGGGATAGAGTTCCAGAGCCTCGGGGCTGAGAGACTGAAGGCCCGGCCACCGATGGTAGGGCGGTTGGGGCGGGGGATGCGGAGCAGACCAGAGCCAGAGGAACGGAGGGTACGGGCAGGTAGCTATGGGGATAGCAGGTCAAAGAGGTAGGAGGGAGTAAGGCCGTGAATGGCCTTGTAGGTGAGGATGAGGATCTTGAATTCGATCCTCTGGGAGGACGTACCAATGTACTGGACAAGCAGTGTTTCGGACCCAAGCTGGGGGTCGGGATTGGGGAGGATGAGGGGCACGGAGGATGACCGAAGGCACAGTCGGTGAGTAGGGTCTTGAGACGGGTCTTGAAGGAGGCAAGGGAGGGGCGAAGTGGAGGGACTGCGGAATGGAGTTCCAGAGAGTAGGGGTAAAGTGAGAAAAGACACACCCGCCAATGGTGGGGCAGGCGAAGCGGGGGACGTGAAGCAGGCCGGAGCACTCTGAGCTGAATGAGCGAGCAGTTTGGTAGGGGGTTAGATGGTCGCAGAGATAGGGGGGAGCAAGGCCATGAAGGGATTTGAAGGTGAGCACCAGGATCTTGAACTGTATCCTCTGTAATGAGAAGCCAGTGGAGTCGGGTGAGGATGGGGGTGATAGGGTAGCGGAGCCTGGTGCGGGAGAGGACGCGGGCTGCACAGTTCTGGATGATCTGCAGCCTATGGAAGGAGGAGTTGGGGAAGCTGACAAGCAGGGAGTTTGCGTAGTTGAGCCTGGATATTATGAAGGGTCTCGGCGGCCTGTGGTGTGAGACAGTTTATGGAGATGAAGTGGAGACGGTGTAAGAGATAGGAACCCGAACCATCGATGGACAGAACCATGAAGGTTGAGGTGAGAGGAGAGGCGGTGAAGAAAGCTAGAGTGATCAAAGATATCAAAGACAGCAGAGAGGTCAGCGAGGACGTGGAGACAGAGAGAGCCCTGGTTGTAGATGGACAAGATGTCATTTGTCACTTTGACCAAAGCTGTTTCTGTGCTGTGGGCGACACGGAAATCTGATTGGAGAGGTTCGTAAAGGGAGTGAGTGGCGGGAGCGGAAGGAACGAAGCTGGGAAGCAACGGCTCGTTCCAGGACCTTGGAAAGGAAAGGGAGGTTGGAGATGGGTCAGTAGTTTGAGAGCAGAGATGGGCACAGGGAGGGCATTTTGAGGATAGGAGTGATGATGGCCGTTTTTGGTGGGGTGGGAATGGTGCCAGTGGACAGGGAAAGGTTTATGATGTCTGTGAGGGGGGGGGGGGGGGCGGGGGGCAAGGAGGTGGAGCTGGGAAGTAAGGAGAGGTAGGGATGGGGTCAACGAAGCAGGTGATCGGTTTCATGTGGGATATGGTGGAGGAAAAGCTTGGCTATAAAACCAATCTGGTGAATAAAGAATCTTATTCAACAGGACATTAATAATAATAATAAATAATCCTTACATCTGATATACCACCTTATGTAGAAATGTCTCAAAGGGTTTCACATTGTTTTTCTGCAAATTGTAGTATTTGTAGACAAATGCAGCAGCCAATTTGCACACAGCAATGAAGTGAATGAGTGATTTTATCTGGAGAGTTGTTGGCCAGGACAACAGAAGAAACTCCCTTCTCCTTTTGAATGGTACCATATTGTGTAACCTTGGTATAATGTCTCACATGAAAGACAGCACCTTTGTCAATGCAGCACACCCTCAGCACTGCAGTGTCGGTCTAGTCTGTGAGCTCAAAGTCCTAATTTAAAATTGAAATATTGTCACCGTCCAGCTTGGCTGAATAAAATCTAAACTCACAAATCCAACCTGCTGTCCTGTTTTTTTTTCTCCATATATTTTTGTCACAACACAATTCTATTCCATCTTTTAAATAAAATAAAAAATAAATGGATACTCTTAAATTCCAAATCTTGGAAACTGTATAATCACTATGCAGTGCTGACACGGGCCCTGCAGGAGGCGCTGCTACACAGAAATTCCCCGCAAACGTCTCAGCTGCTCCACCAACAGGCACAGAGCGGTACTGCAGCCGACTTTCCGTGAGTTAACAAATTCACTCCAGATTTCAATCCACCCCTCCCCTCAGCCCTCCAACCCCTCCCCTCAGCCCTCCAACCCCTCCCCTCAGCCCTCCAACCCTCCCTCCTCCCCCTCCCTCAGCCCTCCAACCCCTCCCCTCAGCCCTCCAACCCCCTCCCCTCAGCCCTCCAACCCCCTCCCCTCAGCCCTCCAACCCCCTCCCCTCAGCCCTCCAACCCCTCCCCTCAGCCCTCCAACCCTCCCCTCAGCCCTCCAACCCTCCCTCAGCCCTCCAACCCCTCCCCTCAGCCCTCCAACCCCTCCCCCGCCTCCACCCCTCCCCTCAGCCCTCCAACCCTCCCCTCAGCCCTCCAACCCCCTCCCCCTCAGCCCTCCAACCCCTCCCCTCAGCCCTCCAACCCCTCCCCTCAGCCCTCCAACCCCTCCCCTCAGCCCTCCAACCCCTCCCCTCAGCCCTCCAACCCCTCCCCCTCAGCCCTCCAACCCCTCCCCTCAGCCCTCCAACCCCTCCCCTCAGCCCTCCAACCCCTCCCCTCAGCCCTCCAACCCCTCCCCTCAGCCCTCCAACCCCTCCCCTCAGCCCTCCAACCCCTCCCCTCAGCCCTCCAACCCCCCCCTCCAGCCCTCCCCCTCACCCTCCACCCCCTCAGCCCTCCAACCCCCCCCTCAGCCCTCCAACCCCCCCCCTCAGCCCTCCAACCCCCCCCTCAGCCCCTCCCAACCCCTCCCCTCAGCCCTCCAACCCCCCCTCAGCCCTCCCCTCCCCTCAGCCCTCCAACCCCTCCCCTCAGCCCTCCAACCCCTCCCCCTCAGCCCTCCAACCCCTCCCCTCAGCCCTCCAACCCCTCCCCTCAGCCCCCAACCCCTCACCCTCAGCCCCCAACCCCTCAGCCCCCCAACCCCCCCACCCCTCAGCCCCCCAACCCCCCCAACCCTCAGCCCCCCAACCCCCCCCCAACCCCTCAGCCCCCAACCCCCGACCCCCTCAGCCCCCAACCCCTCATTCCTCCAACCCCTCAGCCCCCCCAACCCCACCCCCCTCAGCCCCCGACCCCCCCTCAGCCCCCCAACCCCTCATTCCTCCAACCCCTCAGCCCTCACCCCACTCCTCAGCCCTCAGCCCCCAACCCCTCACCCCACCCTCACCCTCCAACCCCTCAGCCTCACCCCACCCCTCCAACCCCACCCTCAGCCCCCCAACCCTCCAACCCCTCAGCCCCCCAACCCACCCTCAGCCCCCCAACCCCCCAACCCCTCACCACACCCTCAGCCCCCCAACCCCCACCCCACCCCTCAGCCCCCCAACCCCTCCAACCCCTCACCCCACCCTCAGCCCCCCAACCCACCCCTCAGCCCCCCAACCCCTCACCACACCCCTCAGCCCCCAACCCCTCACCCCACCCTCAGCCCCCCAACCCCTCATTCCTCCAATCCCTCAGCCCTCACCCCACCCCTCAGCCCTCAGCCCCCCAACCCCTCGCCCCACCCTCACCCCTCCAACCCCTCAGCCCTCACCCCACCCCTCCAACCCCACCCCACAGCCCCCCAACCCCTCACCCCACCCCTCAGCCCCCAACCCTCACGCCACCCTCAGCCCTCACCCCACCCCTCAGTCCCCCAAACCCCACCCCACCCCCCAACCCTCACCCCCAACCCCTCACCCCTCCAACCCCTCACCCTTCAGCCCTCAGCCCTCCAAACCCTCAGCCCCCCAACCCCTCAGCCCCCCAACCCTCCTCAGCCCCCCAACCTGCACCCCACCCTTCAGCCCCCAATTCCCACCCCTCAGCCCCACCCCACCCCTCAACCCCCCAACCCCTCACCGCAGCCCTCCAACCCCTCAGACGCCCAACCCCTCAGCCCCCCAACCCCTCAGCCCCCAACCCCTCAGCCCCCAACCCTCAGCCCCCCAACCCCTCAGCCCCCCAACCCCTCAGCCCCCCAACCCCTCAGCCCAGCCCCCAACTTAGCCACCCAACCCCTCACCCCTCCAACCCCTCACCCCTCAGCCCTCCAACCCCTCATCCCTCAGCCCCCCCAACCCCTCACCCGTCAGCCCATCAACCCCCACCCCTCAGCCCCCCAACCCCTCACCCCAGCCCCCCAACCCTCACCCCTCAGCCCCCCAACCCCCACCCCAGCCCCCCCAACCCCTCACACCTCACCCCAGCCCCCCAACCCCTCACCCATCAGCCCCCTAACCCCCACCCCTCAGCCCCCACCCCTCAGCCCCCCACCCTCAGCCCCCCAACCCTCAGCCCCCCAACCCTCAGCCCCCCAACCCCCACCCCAGCACCCCAACCCCTCACACCTCACCCCAGCCCCCAACCCCTCACCCTCAGCCCCCTAACCCCCACCCCTCAGCCCCCAACCCTCAGCCCCCCACCCCTCAGCCCCCCAACCCTCAGCCCCCCAACCCTCAGCCCCCCAACCCCTCAGCCCCCCAACCCCTCAGCCCCCCAACCCCTCAGCCCCCCAACCTCTCAGCCCCCAACCCCTCAGCCCCCCAACCCCTCAGCCCAGCCCCCCAACTTAGCCACCCAACCCCTCACCCCTCCAACCCCTCACCCCTCAGCCCTCCAACCCTCACCCCTCAGCCCCCCCAACCCCTCACCCGTCAGCCCATCAACCCCCACCCCTCAGCCCCCCAACCCCTCACCCCAGCCCCCCAACCCCTCACCCTCAGCCCCCCAACCCCTCACCCCTCAGCCCCCAACCCCCACCCCAGCCCCCCAACCCCTCACACCTCACCCCAGCCCCCCAACCCCTCACCCTCAGCCCCCAACCCCCACCCCTCAGCCCCCAACCCCCACCCTCAGCCCCCACCCCTCAGCCCCCCAACCCTCAGCCCCCCAACCCTCAGCCCCCCAACCCTCAGCCCCCCACCCTCAGCCCCCAACCCCCACCCCTCAGCCCCCCAACACCTCACCCCAGGCCCCCAACCCCTCACCCCGTCCCCCCAACCCTCACCCAGCCCCCCACCCCTCAGCACTCCAACCCCCCACCCCTCAGCCCTCCAACCCCTCACCCCTCAGCCCTCCAACCCCTCACCCCTCAGCCCTCCAACCCCTCAGCCCTCCAACCCCTCACCCCTCAGCCCTCCAACCCCTCACCCCTCAGCCCTCCAACCCCTCACCCCTCAGCCCTCCAACTCCTCACCCCTCAGCCCTCCAACCCCTCACCCCTCCAGCCCCCACCCCACCCCTCAGCCCCCACCCCACCCCCAGCACTCCAACCCCTCACCCCAGCCCCCCAACCCCACCCCTCAGCCCCCAACCGCCACCCCACACCTCAGCCCCCCAAACACCCACCCCACCCCTCAGCCCCCCAACCCCTCACCCCAGCCCCCCTCATTCTATGGCCTGACTCCAGCCAGTTCCAAACAAATGGAGTCCTTATGGATCGGGTTTTCCTGACTGGATAATAACAATAATAATGCTTGCATTTGACATTATCACACTATCCAGCGCTTTGGGATGTCCTGACGTGAAACGCGCTATACAAATGTAATCTTGTTGTTGTTATTACGACGTTGAGATGTCTCAAAGAGCTTCACAAAATACACTGTAAAGTGGATTGACTGTGTATTTTGTGAGCGAATCGCAGCAGCAGTGTCCCACAAACAGCCATGGAATAAGTGAACAATTTTTGTTTGAGGGGATTGTTGGCCAGGACACCAGGAAAAACTCCCTCCTCTTTTTCAATAGTGCCATAGGATCCTTTATGTCCACCTGATCAGGCAGACTGGATCTCGGATTAACATCTCATTTGCACACTCTGATGCCTCCAAACCTTGGCTCTTGCCAAACCTCACCTCAACACTCTGCGATTAAAGCATGCATGACTCTTCCTTCCCCTCAATCCATTTCAACTCTTCCCATCTGCTATCTCAACCTCTGCCACTGTATTAACCTATGCCACCCTCCATCTCATTCCCACACTCTCCTGCCCGCTGAACCCACCTGCCCTGGTAACCTACTGTGTACAACTTTCATACTTTAAGTCTCTCCTTACTCTCATTTCCTTAGGTTTTCACACGTTTCCCTGGTGCTTGTTGGCAATGGTGATAAATTTGCCTTTTTGGACTGGGCTGATGTGCCAGGTCTGCGTTGATGTGCTAGGACTCCCCTCTTGTTAAGAACATAAGAATTAGGAGCAGGAGTAGGCCATTCAGCCCCTCGAGCCTGCCCCGCCATTCGATAAGATCATGGCTGATCTTCTGACCTAACTCTAATTACCTGCCCTATCCCCATATCCCCTAATCTTTTAAAAATCTATCAGTCTCAGCCTTGAAGATGTTCAAGGACTGAGCATCTACAGCCTTCTGGGGTAGTGACTTCCATAAATTCACTATCCTCTGAGTGAAGGAACGTTTCCTCAACTCTGTTCTAAAAGGCTGACCCTTAATTTTAAGACTGTGACCCCTGGTTATAGATTCTCCTACCAGGGGAAACAGACCCTCAGTGTCTACTTTATCAGCCCTTTAAGAATCTTATATGTTTCAATAAGATCTTCCCTAATTCTTCTGTACTCTAGAGAATACAGCCCTAGTTTATTCAGCCTATCCTCATAGGTCAGTCCCCTCATCCCAGGAACTAACCGAGTGAATCTACGCTGCACCCCTCTAGGGCAAGTATGTCCTTTTTTAAATAAGGAGACCAAAACTGCACACAATACTCTAGGTGCGGTCTCACCAAGGCCCTATACAGTTGCAGCAAGACTTCTCTACTCTTGTACTCTAAACCTTTTGCAATGAACGCTAACACGCCGTTCGCCTTCTTAGTTGCTTCCTGCACCTGCAAACTAACTTTTTGAGACTGGTGTACACCCAAATCCCTCTGCACACTAACACTATCTAATCTCTCCCCATCTAGAAAATAATCTGTTTTTCTATTTTTGCTACCTGGGTGAATAACTTTCTCACATTAAATTCCGTCTGCCACCTACTCGCCCACTCCCCTAGCCTTTCTATATCCCGTTGCAATCTTTTTGCATCATCCTCAGAGCTTACTCTCCCACCTAGTTTAGTGTCATCCGCGAATTTAGATACGTTACATTCAATGTCCTCGTCTAGATCATTGATGTAAATTGTAAATAGCTGAGGCCCAAGCACTGATCCTTGTGGCACTCCACTCGTCACATCCTGCCAATTCGAGAATGACCCGTTCATCCCTACTCTCCGTTTTCTACCCGTTAGCCAGTCTTCAATCCATGCTAATATGTTCCCGTGGGCCTTAACCTTGTGAAATAGCCTTTTGTGTGGCACTTTGTCAAATGCCTTTTTAAAATCTAAATATACTACATCTACTGGTTCCCCCCCTATCTAACCTGCTAGATATATCTTCAAAAAACTCTAAAAGATTAGTTAAGCATGACTTCCCTTTTGTAAAGCCATGTTGACTCTGCCTAATCTTGTTATGGTCTTCCAGGAATCCCATAACGACATCCTTAATTAAGGACACAAGAATTTTCCCTACCACTGAAGTCAGACTAACTGGTCTATAGTTCCCCATCTTTTCTCTCCCACCCTTCTTAAATAGTGGTGTCACGTTTGCAATCTTTCAATCAACGGGAACCGTTCTAAAATCCAGAGAATTTTGGAAGATCAAAGACAAGCCATCCACTATCTCAGTAGCCACCTCTTTTAAAACCCTAGGATGTAGGCCATCAGGTCCAGGGGATTTATCAGTTTTAAGACCTGATAATTTACCTAAAACCATTTCTTTACTAATATTAATTCTTCCAAGTTGCTCGCTAACATTGTCTTCTTGGTTCCCCTCTGTTCAGTGTCTGCTAAGATGAAGACAGTAATAATAATAATCCTTGCATTTGATATAGCGCTTTTCACGTCAGGAGGACGTCCCAAAGCGCTTCACAGAACACACTGTAAAGTGAATTGACTGTATATTTGTGGGCGAACGCGGCAGCCAATTGCGCATAGCAATGTCCCACAAACAGTCGTAGATTGAAAATGACCAATTTAATTATTGTTTTTGGTTTTTTGGAGGGATTATTATTAGGCTCTGTGTGGAGTAAGGAAACTTGCCCAAGGTTTCACCCTCTGTCTGGAATTGAACTCAGGTCTCTCACTTGCAAAGCGAGTGCTCTAACCACTGAGCTACAGGACTCCAAAGTACTTGGAGTAGCAAAGTACTTGTTTAATGACTCTGCCGTGTCTTTGTCCCCTACTGTAATTCCCCCCGTCTCTGCCTGTAACGGACCCACATTTACCTTCGACAGCCTCTTCCTCTTTATATATTTATAAAAACTCTTGCAGTCTGTCTTTATGTTCTTCGCTAGTTTGCCCTCATATTCCATTTTCTCCCTCCTAATCACTTTTTTGGTTCTCCTTTGTTGATCCCTAAAGTTCTCCCAATCCTCGGGTTTACTACTCATCTTAGCTGTTTTATAGGCTTCTTCCTTTAACTTTATACTTTCCCTAACTGCTCTAGTTAGCTACAGTGAGGCCACCTTTCACGTGGCATTCTTATTCCTCAAAGGAATACGTGCTCGCTGGGAATTTTGCACTATCTCCTTAAACGTCTGCCATTGCTGGTCTACTGTCAAATCCTTAAGTCTAATTTCCCAGTTTATTTTGGCTAAATCCTCTCTCATACCAGCAAAATTAGCTCTACTTAAATTTAAGACCTTTGCTTCGGACTTAACTATTTCTCTCTCTAACTTAATGCTAAATTCCATTGTATTATGATCACTTTGCCCTAGAGGAGCCTTCATTTCCAGTTTGCTGATCAGCCCTGCTTCATTGCACAAAACAAGGTCTAATATGGCCTGTTCCCTGGTCAGCTCCTCAGCATACTGATCTAGATAATTATCCCTAATACATTCTATAAACTCTTCCTCTATCATACTTTTCCCAATTTGGTTGTCCCAATCTATGTGCAAATTAAAATCACCCACAATTAATGTTTTTCCTTTACTACATGCTCCGCTAATTTCCTGATTTATACCTTGAGAGATACTGTGATTGCTGTTCATGGGTCTATAAACTACTCCCACTAGAGTTTTCTGCCCCTTGTTGTTACGTACCTCTACCCATACTGACTCTACATTTGTCCCGGCCCTGTTTAGGTGGAGTCCATTCCTTTGGAATAGCTCCCGTCTCCCCCAATACTGGTGCCAGTGGCCTATAAACTGAAAAACCCCTGCCCTCCGCACCATTCTTTTAGCCAGGTATTCAGCTCTTTAATTTTCTTTTGCCTGTACCAATTTGCCCCTGGCTCAGGTAATAATCCTGATTGTTCAGTAGCTGCTTCTTGTTGTGCGGTATTTGGAGTGCCGTAGTATAGTGGTTAGCCCACTCGGCTCACACTCCACATGCTTCTATTTACTTCATTGTAAGTATGAACCCGGTTGTTAGTCAATATGGTGGGGGTAATAATCCCCTCAAAAAAAAATTGGGTTACTCACTCCACGACTGTTTGTGGGACATTGCTGTTTGAATTGGCTGCCGCATTTCGGCCACAAAATACACAAGTCACTCCATTTTACAGTATATTCTGTGAAGAGCTTTGAGACGTCTCAACGACATAATAAAAAATTGCAGGGAGGCTGGGGATAGGAGTGACAGAAGGCGCAGTCGAAAATGAGGGTTTTGAGATGGGCCTTGAAGGAGGCAAGGGAGATAAGGATTGTTATATATTATCTGTTGCCTCACCCCAGTGGCTATTTTTGATGTCTTAGCCTGGACAGTAACTTTCACCAGGCTATGCGATCATCTCCTCATCCAACACTTACACACACACACACTTTCTATCAGGAGTCACGTCACTGCAATCTGGAGCAGGAGCACAGCTAGGAAGAGAGTGCCTTGATCACCACATCATGATGTAGGTGTAGCATTTGGCTGAGGCTAACCCGCTGGGCCCCAGGCCAAGACTTACACTGGGATAGTGCTCCATCACTAGGAGGTACTCGGTCCTGCCATCAGCCGACATCCTTTCCTCTCCCACGATAAAGCGAGCGATGTTCTCGTGTTCCATCAGCGGAAGTCTGTATATATCTCTCTCGTTCATGTAGTTCTGCCGGTTTGAGGCACTGAAGATTTTCACCGCCACCGGTCGTTCATCCAGTGACCCCTTGTAGACTGATCCATACCGGCCCCGACCAATCACCTGCAAGAGGAAATGAAGCACTCCTTACACAGAAATCCTCCTCTCCTGTAGGGATCAATTTGTGCTGGGGACCATCCGATGTGCACTGGCTATACACTGCCTTGGGAACTTCAAAGTCCACCTGAACACATGCTCCGAAGCAGGAGTCTTGGTTCAATATTTCATCTGGTGCAGTTTAATGGAGTCCTATAGAAAAGTAGTTAGCGAGAGAACCCAGAGTCGATTCCCAGGCGGGAATTTACCGGGGCGAAACCTTAGGTAAGTTTCCTTATGCCACACGCCTCTGTTTACCTAGCAGTAAGTGGGAACCCAGTTTTTTGTCGATTGGCAGTTCTCTTTCAGGGGGTAGTAATCCTTCCATTAAAGAAAAATTGGTTCACTCAATCCATGACTGTTTGTGGAACATTATTTTGCGCAATTGGCTACTGCGTTTCAGCCACAAAATACCGTCACTACACTTGCAATGATTATTATTATTATTATGATCTGAAGTGAAGCACTGGAGCATCAGCCCCAAACTGTGAGCTCAAAATCTCGATGTGGGGCTTGAACCCACAACCTTCCGGCTCGAAGGCAAGAGTGCAACTGACTGAGCCAGGCTGACACCCTTATTGGAACACCTTATGCTCAGAATACCTCACCGTCTCTTAGCCTTAAAGCCATTGTTCTAAAATTCAAGATCATGCAGAATTTTGTAAAAATCTTAAACTCAGCCTGACTTTGGCATATTGGAAGCGGGTTTATCACAATTCTTAAATTACGGAATCCTGTAGCATATTGGTTAGAGCATTCGCCTCACAAGCGAGAAGACCCAGGTTCAATTCACAGGCAGGCAAAACCTTAGGCAACTTTCCTCTGTTTACCTACCAGATGGTAGGAACCCGGCTGTTAGTCGATTGGTGGCTCACTTTCTGAGGGAAATAATCCAATCAATCAATCGAATAAGTTGGTCACTCAATGTTTGCGCACAGCAGTGCCCCTCAATGTTTGTGGAGCATTGGTGTGTGCAATTGGCTGCCGCGTTTCACCCACAAAATACATAATCAATTCATTTTACAGTATTTTCTGCGAAGTGCTTTGAGACGTCTCAACAATGTGATAAGGCGTTATATCAAATGCAAGGATTATTACTATTATTATTATTGTTGAGGCTTGAAGATTTTTCCAAAATCCTTCATGATATAAAATTTCAGGCCAATGCTATTAAGGCTAACGTTATGAGAATACTGGGAATACAATTCTGGAAATGGGGAGTGAAAATATTCAAATGAAATCCAAAGGGAAGAATTTTAACCAATTCAATGCAGTGCTGGACAGACGGGCTGCAGGACATCTGACAGAATGACGGCAGGCACTGACCATACTGAGGAAATGTGGCCGCGCAAACAAGAGTCAGAAAGGAAGTGTGCGTACCTCAAGCAACTTGAGGCTGTCCAGGTCCAAGGAAGGTTCGGAGTGAGCAGCCTCCATCATGTTCATGTTGTGCAGCCCGTGCTTCCTATCTCCTGAGTGAAGAGACAACACCATATAAAGAGCTCAAGCAGATCAAAATACAACGCACACAATGGGGACGTCATTTCCTGGAGGATGAGGCCTTACACTGCAAAACTCGCATAAGTCCTATCAGTCAGGGCTACAACATTTAATATGACTTGTGCAAAGTCTGAGTTGCAGGCAAATTTGTATAAATCGTATAAAATCTAATTTAATCAATAATCTTCAATGGGCTTGCATATTTCAATGGCCACTGTAAGTGCGCAAATGGTGAGGCTCAAGACTACAGGTCCCACATTTCAATACGCCTTGACCCGTCGCCGCGTGCATACTTACTGTCAAGTGTTGCAATCGCATTGAATCGCAGGAACTGAAGTTCTTTTGCGCCTGTGACGACGGATCAAGACTGTGTTTCCCACAATTCAGTGCAGCCGGACAATAAGTGTGCACAAGTGGAAGGGTCAGGACCTCATTTCCCATTATTCATATCTGCCGGTACGTGCGGGAGCAATGGATGGTAAGGGAGCGGAGTTACGAGTTACGAGTTAGGTGATTAATACGACTAGTGCAAAGAAATCCAAGTGGTTTTGATAGGAAACTGAATGGGACTCTGGTGGATGTACGATTTAAGCGATTATACGATTTATAAAGATGAGACTTACACGTTTTTTACTGTATACTCCACAATGGGACAGGGATTCTTCCCAGTCGGCTCCACTTAACCATACAAGGTCAACGCCCTAACAGGTAGAGTGGTCCTACCTGTATAAACACTTCCTGCACAGTACCCTCAATGGCAAACCACTATGTTACCATCAGGTAGTTAAACTCCAGCAGTTACTCCCAACGCACACTCTGGGCTCCCCCAAGCCAAGGCTCTTGACAACCTGCGCTTTATACTCTCCGGAATTAGGTAAGCAGTATGCATCCCTCCAGGGAAAGAGTTCGCATTCCATTCCAGACCCAGGGAGGTTTCCATGCGTGGGTGGCATACGTAATGTGGACCTCAGTCAGGTTTGGATACTTTTGTGCATGGAGATGGGTTTCCGCATGTGTCAGACATCCACGGACCACTTAGCAAAAACAAAATTGTCTCTCTCACAGGTAGAGCTTAGCAATGAGACATTTGTGGCGAGGTATTGTCAGACACAGAGGCGTCAGCAGCCAAATCAAATAATCTGCCATCTGTTCTTCAGTAATTCTGCTTTATCACCAATTCAAAACCAAAATCTGACTGACTGGGAGTGGGAACACAGGGAAATAATTAATGTGGAATGTTAGAAAGGCTAATGCTATCCTGTTCTAATTATTTTATGGTACCCTGCCAAAGTCGCTTGTTTCCTCTGAAATAAAAGAGAATTTGGGGACTTGGGAGTTTCTTCAAATGATTCAGTGTCCTCTGAGCCAGCCATTTCTAGGGCACTACAACAACAACTCAATTTTTAACGTGCCCTTCAGGTGGAGTAGCATCTTGCAGCGCTTAATAATGGTGGAACTTGATTCTGGGGGAGGTGATGGTCGAAGGGGAAGGTCTTTTCGTGCGATCTGCAGATGGACAAGGAGGGGAGGGGTTGAGGCAGAGTTCCAGAGTTTCAGGGGAAAATGACTGAAAGCATGGCTGCTGATGGTGGAATAAGGGATATACAGGAGGCCTGAGCCTGACAGGCGAAAGGGGCAGGTATGAGCAGATCAAAAAGGTATGGATGTGTTAGGACATGATAAAATTTAACATTGAGAGTGAGGATCTTGAAATCGATCCGTTCTACAAAAGGGAGCCAGTGTAGCCTGGCAAGAACTGGGGTGATGGGGATCTTGTTTGTTGGGGGACAGAGTTGAATTAATTAATTGGATTTTAAAGGAGGAAAGTGGCCCTGGTCAGGGATTGAATGTGAGGAGCTATGGTTTGAAGGTCCATTCGATAAATCACTGGAGGTTTGGAGCTCTGCTATGATGGTCACTGTGATCAGGTAGAGAGCCAGAGTGAGCTGGGAACAGAGTGAGGCTTCTACAACAGGAATTTGGTGAGTGTGGGAATTCCTTGTTTACTAAGCGAAATTTAAAATTGAAACTTAACAATGACAAGGCAGTTGGCAGGTGTTAGTTGTTAGCTGACCAGTTGAAACTGGTTCTATCTGAGGGGTATATAAAAGGGAGACTTGTGAGAGTCTTACTTGAGCAGAGAGCCCAATGGAGCAAGTTGGGAATGGAGTAAGGTCTGTACAACAGGAATTTGGTGAGTGTGAATTTGGTACAGAGGGGGAAAGAGGTGCAGTATAGATGCTTTTCATGTTGGGAGGACATCCCAAAGTGCTTCACATCTTCTCTCTGAAAGCTCCCTCCTTCTTTCCCATTCCTTTCTTATCTCTCCTCTCTTTCCCAAACCCTTATTTATCAGGCTGGAGCTCTGTCTAACTTAATAAATAAGACAATGAGTGCTGTACCCTCTCTCCATGCCAACCCTGTCTCCTCTAGCTCCTTCCATGCTCCACTGATCCAAGCCATCCTCCCCTCAAAATGCCCCCATTTCTACTCCCTACCCTCCGCTACTTGACCTCTGTCCTTCTCTCCTCACCATCCTCCTCGCTTTCTCTCTCTCTCCTGGACTCTTCCACTGCCTCCCTCTGCTCCAGCCTGGGCATCCTCCGCCGTGCTCATCACAGCATGCATTGATGGTTGTCTCAGAGCAGCCCGTCACCCACTCCTCCGCAAGACCATTCCCCACCTCCAGAAGGAAAACCCTTTTTGCCTCATCCACACCCTTCCCATCTTTCCTTCCCCCTTAAACCCCATGGTCATTTTTCCCCCCCCACAATCTGCAACCCCCCCCTTAACCCCTCCACCCTCAGTCCTCTCCACCCTCTCCTATCGGCGCCCTTAACCGCATCGGCCTACAACAGCCTGATGCAGCCATCAAGCTGCTAAACAATCGCTTCTCCTCCATCTTTAATTCCCTTGTCCCTGTGAAATCTAGGACCATCCCCAAACCTACCCACACCCCTGGTACAATAGTCATCTCCGCTCCCTCAAATCCCAAACCCGGTTGCTTGAGCCCAGATAGCATAAAACCAGCCTCACAGTTCACTGACAACTGTGGCTCGAGCATCTTCACACCTACTGCCACTCCCCCTCGCAAGCTAAAACTGTATTCTACTAGCAGGTCATTCTGAAGGACAAAAACTCCAAAATCCTATTCACCACCACCTCCTCCTCACTCCCCCATCAAGCACCCTCAATCCTAACATTGAATGTCAAGTGCGAAGAGGTGTTAGATTTCTTTAACTCTAAGATTGATAACATACACCAGGCCACCTCCTATTCCTGCCCCATGTTCCCCATCCCCCATCACCACCCATTCCTTCTCCATCACTCACTCCTCCTTCTATGGCTCCTACCCATCTCTCTTTCCTCCTTCTCATCTTCCATCACCCAAATGAAACCCACCAACTGCTGCCTGAACTCCTCCCCACCCACTGGTGGTAGACAGGAATCCCTCTCCTCAGGCTCAATCCCACTCCCATTCAAAACAGCTGTCATTACTCCCCGCCTTAAAAAGCCACTCTCGATGCTTTCAACCTCACGCACTTCAGTCCCATTTCAAATCTGCCCTTGCTGGCCAAAACCTTAAAAAGCATTGTTGCAAACCAGCTTCGCTCGCACCTCACCCTCCACTCCCTACTCAAACCCTTCCAGTCTGGTTTCCGCCCAGCCCACAGCGCTCCTCTCTCTCTCTGACCAGGGCTCCCTCTGCCTCTTCGTTCTCCTGAATCTCTCTGCTGCCTTCAACAGTCAACCATGCCATCCTCCTCCACTGCCTCTCTTCCCTCATCCACCTTAGTGGGACCTCATTCGCATGGTTTTCGAGTCCTACTTAACCAACTGCCAGCACTTTGCATCTCGGCTAATGGTTTTTCCTCTCCCTCCACCCCCAGTCAACTGTGGTGTACCCTAACGCTCTATCTTTGGCCCCCTTCTTTTCCTCATCGACATGCAGGTGACACCCAAATCTACTTCTCCCCCTCCAGCTGTGACTCCCAGTCTGCTGATGCCCTGTTAGCTTGTTTGATGGACATCAAGGCCTGGATCAGCACAAATTTCCTGCAGCTGAATGTCGGCAAGACGAAAGCCATACTCTTTGCCTCCCAGCAACATCTGCTCTCCTGCAGGTCTGAACTCCATCTACTTGTTTCAATGGAGCTGAACACCAGTTAAGGGAGAATGAGTTAAATGGTAACACTGACTAGAAACTATTCTCTAAGACTTGCATCCAGTGGTTTGTGGAAAGCTTTTAAGTCAATCTAGTTAGGAATGGACGAAGGTCGCTCTCAGTGGTGGTTAATAAAGCCCAGGGATTGACAACACAAGGATTAAAGCCTTCCGCCATCTGGTGGGATGGATATCTGCCCAAATAGTCCATAATATGTGCTGAATATTTCTAAAGATCAATAACTCACTCATGAATATATAGGTCAGAGATATTCTAATTTGGGTGTAGGAAGGGCTTAGATGGAAAATGTGGAGTCCTGTAGCTCAGTGGTTAGAGCACTCGCTTTGCAAGCGAGAGACCTGAGTTCAATTCCAGGCAGAGGGCGAAACCTTGGGCAAGTTTCCTTACTCCACACAGAGCCTAATAATAATCCCTCCAAAACCAAAAACAATAATAAATTGGTCATTTTCAATCTACGACTGTTTGTGGGACATTGCTGTGCGCAATTGGCTGCCGCGTTCGCCCACAAATATACAGTCAATTCACTTTACAGTGTGTTCTATGAAGCGCTTTGGGACGTCCTTGCGACGTGAAAAGCGCTATATCAAATGCAAGGATTATTATTATTATAAATGGTGCCAATGGTCTCACGCATTTCATGCTGATTTATGCTGCCCACAAGCAAACTCGAAGGGAGTTCCTGGAACTGGTATCTACCGAGGGAGGGTTCAAACCTGTGCTTGTCAGATATCAAATGACCAATTAGTGACTATCCTGATTATGAGAGGGAGGTAATTGTAGTCTCCTCGGAGCTGAACTGGCTCCGGGACATGTTTGAGAACAGAATGTCAGAATCAAGTCCATCCACTGTGGCAATCTTCTGCCAGCTCTCGAGTCGGGCGAGTCCACAGTCCTCCAGGGCACTAGTGGTGACAATCTAGCCTGCCTGGCCCATTGGCAGGACTTGGAGGGGCAGACCAGTCACTGAAGTCCAGGAATCCTCCCACTCAGCTCCTGTTAACTCTGCAAGTCAAAGCCCTAATGGGTAGGGTGGTCCTAGCTGGTGGGAAAGTTTGTCAGGCAATACTCTCAAAGGCAAGCTATCCAGAAAAAAAAGGTGTACTCATTGGGTTATAATAATAATTCTTGCATTTGATATAGCACCTTATCAAGTCTTCGAGATGTCTCAAAGAACTTCACAGAATATACTGCAAAGTAAATTGACTGTATATTTTGTGGATGAAATATGGCAGCCAATGGATTGAGTGACCAATTTTTTATTATTTTTTGAAGGAATTATTATCCCCGGAAAAGCAATCTGCCAATCGACTAACAACCAGTTTCCTACTTACTGCTAGGTAAACAGAGGCGTGTGGAAAACTTGCCCTGCTGGGAATCGAGCCTTCAGCCACTATGCCCTGAGGCTCTAGAACTGCCTTCCTCACTCCCTTCGTCTCGCTCCCTCCCTTCCCATTTTCAGGTCTCTGCTGAAGACCTTTCTTTTCGACTGCACCTTTGGTCACCTTCCTCCCCCTCCCCCCGGCTAGGTCCCGGGATCCATTACTGTAAAGCACTTTGAGATGCCGTCCGGCGTGGAGGGCGCTATATAAATCCAAGTTGTTGTTGTTGTCTCTCATTTGCAAGGTGAGTGCTCTAATCACTGAGCTCCAGGACTCCATTATAAGACTTGAAGACTATAACGTGGTCTAATAACACTAAAGTGGTGGCTCCATCATAACCTAGTGAATGCATCCATGAATGCTTGCTAATTTTTACAATGGGGCTGGACTTGTAATAAGAGCATTCCCCTGGCTCCTGCTGTTGGAGGATAAAGTGCTTTTCACTCCAGCTCATGGCACGTAGCAGTGCAAGGTGAAAGCAGAGGAAAGATGAGTCAATACCAACTATTCCTTCTTTATTTGTGTGCATGTGCCTCATAAAAATAGTTTAGTCTATAGTAGACCTAAAGGAGGGTTTGAGACATGTGAGACATCTATTCACCACTTTGAAGTTGCCAAAGACGTTCTTATTGTGGAGTACTGTAGCTCAGTGGTTAAAGCACTCGCCTCCAGAACGAGAGGAACCTGATTGTTAGTCAATGTACACTTTAAAGTATATTCTGTGAAGTGCTTTGAGACATCTCGAAGATGAGATAACTTGTTATATCAACAACAAGTTACATTTGTATAGTGCCCTTCACATTGGAAAGATGTCCCAGGGCACTGGACATGCAGGGGTTTTGAACCCAAGCTGGTCAGAAGGGGAGGAGGGTGGGGTGGAAGCACACTTGAAGAGGAAGGTCTTCAGATGGGACTTGAAGGAAGCAAGAAGGAATGAGGAGAGGTAATATAAGCTGATGATAGAATCTTAAAGGGGGTGAAGGAACAGAAAGATCTGGGGGTTCATTTAAGTAAATATTTGAAGATGGAAGGACAGGTAGATAAAGCTATTGAAAAAAATACGGGATACTAGGCTTTATAAATGAGGGCATAGAATACAAAGGTCAGGAAGTTATGATGAACCTTTATAAAACACTGGGTATGCCTCAGCTAGACTATTGTGTTCAGTTCTGGGCACCACACTTTAGGAAGATATCAAGACATTGGAGAGGGTGCAAAGGAGATTTACCAGGATGGTATCAGGATTGAGAGCCTTCATTTATAAGGAGAGGCTAGAGAAGCTAGGATTATTCTCCTTGGAGAAGAGAAGGTTAAGAGAAGACTTAATAGAAATTTTCAAAATTATGAGGGGATTTGATAGGATGAAAAAGGAGAAACTATTTCCAATGGTGGGTGGGTTGGTAACCCAAGGACACCAATTTTTAAAAAAATAGTTGTTAAAACAGAGGGGAGGTGAGGAGAATTTATTTCACACAGCGAGTTGTTCAGATCTGGAATACATTGCCTGAAAGGGTCATGGAAGCCGATTCAATAAATAGGGAGGTAGAAAGGGCTTTAAACTACTAAGGGGGGTAGGTAAAAACATAGTAAAGTATAGTCCACCACAGTTAAACTTGAGATCAACAAAAGCAAGAGAGCAGATTAACAAGGGAGAAGAGCAAAGTGTGTCAAGCAGGGAAAGGAAGTACAGTAATAGAGTGCTGGTGAATAGGGTTAATAGCCGGAAGTCAGAATTAAGGGCGCTACATCTGAATGCACGAAGCATTCGTAACAAGATAGATGAATTAGTTGCACCAATAATAATAATAATAATAATAATCCTTGCATTTGATATAGCGCTTTTCACGTCGGGAGGACGTCCCAAAGCGCTTCACAGAACACACTGTAAAGTGAATTGACTGTATATTTGTGGGCGAATTTGTGGGCAATAGAGACAAACCGGTAGGATCTAGTAGCCATCACCGAGACATGGTTACAGGGTGATCAGGGATGGGAACTGAATATTCCCGGCTACGTGGTATATAGGAAAGATAGGCGATATGGTAAACGAGGCGGGGGAGTGGCCCTGCTAATAAAGGATGGGATAAAAACAGTAGAGAGGAAAGATTTTAAATCTGAAAAGCAAGATGTAGAGTCAGTATGGGTAGAGATACGTAACTTCAAGAGGCAGAAAACTATAGTGGGAGTAGTTTATAGACCCCCAAACAGTGGTCAAAGTATCGCTCAAGGTATAAATCAAGAGATTAGTGGAGCATGTAGCAAAGGAAAGACACTAATTGTGGGTGATTTTAACCTGCACATAGACTGGGACAACCAAATTGGGAAAGGTAACATAGAAGAGGAGTTTATAGAATGTATTAGAGATAATTTTCTAGATCAATATGCTGAGGAGCCGACCAGGGAACAAGCCATATTAGACCTTGTTTTGTGTAATGAAACAGGGCTGATCAGCAAACTGGAACTTAAGGCTCCTCTCGGGCAAAGCGATCATAATATGATGGAATTTAGCGTTAAGTTAGAGAGGGAAGTAGTTAAGTCTGAAGCAAAAGTCTTCAATTTAAATCGAGCCAACTTTGCTGGTATGAGAGAGGATTTAGCCAGAATAAACTGGGAGACTAAACTTAAAGATTTGACGGTAGACCAGCAATGGCAGACATTCAAGGAGATAGTGCAAAATTCCCAACGAGCACATATTCCTTTGAGGAATAAGAATGCCATGGGAAAGGTGGTGCAGCCATGGCTAACTAGAGCAGTTAGGGAAAGTATCAAATCAAAAGAAAAAGCCTATAAAACAGCGAAGATGAGTAGTAAACCCGAGGATTGGGAGAACTTTAGGGAACAACAGAGGAGGACCAAAAAATTGATCAAGAGGGAGAAAATAGATTACGAGGGCAAACTAGCAAAGAACATAAAAACAGACTCCAAGAGTTTTTACAAATATATAAAGAGGAAAAGGCTAGCGAGGGTGAATGTGGGTCCATTACAGGCAGAGACCGGAGGAATTATAATAGGGGACAAAGACATGGCAGAGTCATTAAACAAGTATTTTTCTACAGTCTTCACCGTAGAAGACACTGGAAACATACCAAAAATAGAGGACCAAGAAGACAATGTTAGCGAGCAACTTAGGGAGATTAACATTAGTAAAGAGATGGTTCTAGGTAAATTGTCGGGTCTTAAAACCGATAAATCCCCTGGACCGGATGGCCTGCATCCGAGAGTTTTAAAGGAGGTGGCTACTGAGATAGTGGATGGTATGTCTATAATCTTCCAAAAGTCTGTGGATACTGGAAAAGTTCCCATTGATTGGAAGATTGCAAACGTAACTCCACTATTTAAGAAGGGTGGGAGAGTTAGTTTGACGTCAGTTGTAGGGAAAATTCTTGAGTCCTTAATAAAAGACGTAGTTATGGGATACCTGGAAGACCATAAAAAGATTAGGCAGAGTCGACATGGCTTTACAAAAGGGAAGTCATGCTTGACTAACCTTTTAGAATTTTTTGAGGATGTATCCAGCAGGTTGGATAAGGGGGAACCAGTAGATGTGGTATATTTGGATTTTAGGAAGGCATTTGACAAGGTGCCACACAAAAGGCTGTTACTCAAGATCAAGGCCCACGGGATTAATGGGAAAATATTAACATGGATAGAAGAGTGGCTATCGGGTAGAAAGCAGAGAGTAGTGATAAACGGATCATTCTCGAATTGGCAGGATGTAACTAGTGGAGTGCCACAAGGATCAGTGCTTGGGCCTCAGCTATTTACCATTTACATCAATGATCTGGACGAGGACATTGAATGTAATGTGTCTAAATTCGCGGATGATACTAAACTAGGTAGCAGAGTGAGCTCTCAGGATGATGCAAAAAGATTGCAACAAGATATAGATAGGCTTGGGGAGTGGGCAAGTAGGTGGCAGATGGAATTCAATGTTAGCAAGTGTGAAATTATTCACCTAGGTAGCAAGAATAAAAGAACAGATTATTTTCTGGAAAGGGAGAAGTTAGATAGAGTTAGTATTCAAAGGGATTTGGGTGTCCTTGTACACCAGTCCCAAAAAGTTAGTTTGCAGGTGCAGCAGCAACTAAGAAGGCGAACGGCATGTTAGCGTTCATTGCAAAAGGTTTAGAATATAAGAGTAGGGAAGTCTTGCTGCAACTGTATAGGGCTTTGGTGAAGCCGCACCGAGAGTATTGTGTGCAGTTTTGGGCTCCTTATTTAAAAAAGGACATACTTGCCCTAGAGGGGTGCAGCGTAGATTCACTCGGTTAGTTCTTGAGATGAGGGGACTGACCTATGAGGATAGGCTGAATAAACTAGGGCTGTATTCTCTAGCTTACAGAAGAATTAGGGGGGGATCTTATTGAAACTTATAAGATTCTTAAAGGGCTGATAAAGTAGACACTGAGGGTCTGTTTCCCCTGGTAGTAGAATCTATAACCAGGGGTCACAGTCTTAAAATTAAGGGTCAGCCTCTTAGAACAGAGTTGAGGAAACATTCCTTCACTCAGAGGATAGTGAATTTATGGAAGTCACTACCCCAGAAGGCTGTAGATGCTCAGTCCTTGAACATTTTCAAGGCTGAGACTGATAGATTCTTGAAAAATAGAGGGATTAGGGGATATGGGGATCAGAGTTAGGTGAGAAGATCAGCCATGACCTTATTGAATGGCGGAGCAGGCACGAAGGGCCAGATGGCCTACTCCTGCTCCTAATTCTTATGTTCTTAACATGAGTAGATAATTATGTAGGGAGGACAAGTTTGCAGGTTATGAGGGGAGAGCAGGGGTGGGATTGAATTGGATAGCTCTTTTAAAAGAGCTGGCACAGACACGATGGGCCGAATGGTCTCCTTCTGTGATGTATGATTCTACATGTATGCCACCTACACGTGAAAATATCCCTGGGTCCAGAATGGAATGCGTATTCTCCCTGGGAGAATGCACCCTACTTACCGAATTCCGGAGAGTATCAGCCTCAGGTTGGCAAGAGCCAAGGCTTGGGTCACCAGAGTGTGCGTTGGGGGAAACCACTGGAATCTAATCTGCTGAAACCACATAGCTTGCCATTGAGAGCAGTGCCTGGCAAGCTTTCCCGCTGCTTGTCCAGCTTGGACCACCCTACCCTTTAGGACTTTGGTTGACTCAATTCTGACACTCTGTTGCCAAGCAAGTCGCCTTCGGAGCCAGCTGAGCAGTAAGGAGACCCAGGAAGCCAATGCCCTAATGGTTTGGATAGTCATTTCTAGTGGGAATCTTGGCATTAAGGAAGGGAAAAAATGACAAATCCATTTAGTTCTTTAACAAAAACAGAAGTCGTAGGGAACACTAAAGGGTCAGGTGGCATCTATGGAGAAAGGAAAGTGAGTTAACGTTTTGGGTCCACGACTCTTTGTCAGAACTGGGGCATATTGGGAGGGAGAGGCTTTTAAGGACTAACAGAGGTGGGAGGCAGGACAAGGAAGACAAAAGTGAAAATGGAGTAGAGGACAGGGGATGATGGGTTAAAGAGATGTTAATCATGCAAATAAAGAGGGGATTGCAACAAAACGGGAAAAGAGGGGTTAATAATGCAAAACAAAGACGGGGGGGGGGGGGGGGGGGGAAATTGCAACAAAACAGGCAGACCAACGGTGTGTAGTAATGGTCACAGAATAGGGGGAGGTGGAAGGTGAACTGTTATGATTTGAAATCAACATTGAGGCCAGAGGGCTGTAAGATCCCTAGCAGATAGAAGAGGTGCTATTCCTTGAGCTTGTGCTGTGGTTCAATGGAACAGTGTACGGGACCATGGATGGAGAGGTCAGAGTGGGAGGCACCTTCCATGTCATTTAGTTCTTTGTTGGTTCTATCACCTCTTTACACGTCAATTGGAAGTGAGTTTCCCCAACACTTTCCTGCTCAGTATTTATAGGAAAGAACTTGATCAGAAAGTTACCAATTCCCTCCTAAGTGGTGTTCACCTCTGAGATTCACTTTTATGCTCAAGTTACTCACTTGAGTATTGCTGTGGGCATCAAACCCAGTGCAAATGATATGGAAACCCCATTAAGTGCAAGTTGAATGAAATGAAGCCACAGTTAAAGACTGGTTCCACCACGCAGTGAAGTGAACAAACACTCACCTGCAAGCATTCTGTACCCGAAGAAGAATGCTGCGATGAGAACAGCTACAACTGACACAGAGGCCAAAGCGATCACGATGGTCTCCTCCTTGTAGTACACTCTCCACGTATCTAAGATAAACAGAAGAGAGATTACCTATACTGTAGACATCCTCCACATAACACTGGGTTAAACTTCGCTGAGAGGTCAGAACCCATTTAATCCAGCGGACTGTGGACAAAATCGAATGAGGAAGAATATATTTTTTTTGGTGAAAAATGTGAGTAATATTTTTTACATGTCAGCCTGGCGCAGTGGGAACATTCTCGCATCTAAGTCAGAACATTGGCAACATTCCGGCCCCCTCAGGACTTGGAATCACATAGACTAAACTGACCCTCCAATGCAGTGCTGGGGGGGTGTTGCATTGTTGGAGGTGTCATCATTCGAATGAGACCAAATAAAATTGGTCATTCACTTTGTGGGTTATCATCCAACACCTCACCCATATCAAACAGTCTATCTACTACTAATAATAATCCTTACCTTTCATATAATGCCTTATCATGTTGTTGAGATTTTGCAAAGCTCTTCACAGCATATACTGTAAAGTGGAGTTACTACACATTTTGTGGGTGAAACGTGACACCAGTTGCACACAGCAATGTCCCACAATAGGCATGGAGGGAGTGACCAATGTTTTGTTTTACAGGATTATTACCCCCAGAAAATGATCTGCCAACGGACTAACAGCTGGGTTCCTACTTACAGTTAGGTAGAAGAATGTGAAATAAGGTTTTTGGGGTGGGGGGTTGGATGGGGTGAGTGTGTGTGAGTGTGCTAGTTTACGCTTCAAAAAGAAACTGTAAGAAGTCTTTGGAGATGTGATTTCTGAATCCTGGTGACTGGGAGGAAACAGCAGACTGAGATACTGAGGCCAAGCGTGGCTTTTCGTGGATTAAGGCAGACCTGTTATGGAACGGAACTTTGTGAACTGCATCGTACAGCGCCAACTCCAGAGGAAGAATATGAGGCATTCAATCCAATTCCCTTTAATCCAATCTCACTCTCCTGATGCTTTGGCTCAGTTGTTAGCACTGCACTCTCGTCTCTGAGACACATCTACAGAGCTTTTTCTTTGGAAACATCTGAAGCTCTGAAGGTGGAAGACATGTTGAGATTGAATCAGCCAGAAGGTCTTCATGTGAACTTCGCTTGTGATCTTGTGGATAAGTCTTGTGGATAAATTGTGGTGCAGAACAAATGCCAGGTCTCCTTTCATGAGGAGTTGTATCAGCTGCTGTTTCTTTATCATGTAACTGACTGGGTTGACCAACCCACCGCATACATCTGAGAGCAGACGCTCAGTAATTTTTTGGCCACCCGGGTGTCTGACACATGGAAACCAATCACCATGCTTAAGAGTATCCAAACCAAGCTGAGAATTCCATACATCCCAACTACATGTGAAAATCCCAGAGATAGATTGCTGGAATGAATACGCACTCTCTCCCTTGATAGCAGCATCCCGTTTACCTAATCCCAGAAAGTATGAGGCGCAGGTTGGCAAGAGCTTGCGGACCCCAGGGTGTGTAATGGGTTAATTCCTGGAGTCTAACCAGCTAAAACTGCAGAGCTTGGCATTGATATTGCTGCCTAGCAAGCTTTCCTGGTGCTTGTCCTGCTAGTACCCATTAGGGCTTTGGCTCTGACAGGCTTCACAAAATGACAAGACCACATCAGCTCCAAAAGACATGTGCAGCTGGTATAAAGTCTGAGAAAGTGATCCAGTATTTCTGAGCTAAATGTGTGCTTCGCTGACAACCCCACAGTGCCTGATCCCACACAGTACAGCAGTGAGCAGCTCAATACAACTTACTGGAAATGGTTGCTGTTTTTAGCAGCACGGTCGGTTCCCATCCCTGATATTAAGGCTCCGAGCCTTTGCCATAAATCAGTACATTCTGGTTAATGCACTAATGTTAATCACCTGGTAATTGATCTCAGAGGCACAAAAAGCACAGTCTGCCACTCTTGCCATCATGGTGATCAATAACATACATTTAGAGGAATGACCGATAACATTAATTCACTGATGTCAAAGTGTCCGCTAAAAACACGAAGGGAAGAACCTGTTTTTTCCAGTCGATCACCTTAAATTAAGTGTAAAACACGTCTTTTGGATGAAATATTAAACCGAGGTCCCATCTGCCTTTCAGTGGATGTTATAAGATCCCATGGCACTATTTGAAAAAAGGAGTTTCTCTTTCCCGGTGTCCTGGCCAACAACCCCCCAAATAAAATTGATCACTCACTCCATAGCTGTTTGTGGGACAATACTGTACGTAACTGACTGCCAAGTTTTGCTCACAAAAAACACAATGAAACTGCTTTACAGTATATCCTTTGAAATGCTTTGAGATGTCTCGATGACGTGATACGGAGCTATATAAAATGCAAGTTTTATTATTATTGTTATGTGCATTGGGATGTCCTCTAAATGGTACTGTATAAATGTAAACTTGCACTGTCTTATAAAACATTGTGCCTGGGATCATCGGTGTTGATAAGACGCTAGTAGCCAGCTGGCGTTTAACATGTGCGCACATCCTACACCCCGCTCAGCACTCTCACCTCTTTAACCAGAGTTCAGAAAAAAATCTAAACATCACTTTTCAGGCACAAACTGCTGCACTTACACACAAAAAAACAATCCAGAACTTCCTGTCTGCTGATCAGATGAATAGCTCGGCAACTTGATAGGACTCAGGGTTATGTTTACAAAATTGTGGAGCCAGACCAGTCCAAGCCTGGAGGCGCTTTGTCTGTTCCCAGCTACTGTTTCTCTGCTTTTGGCAAGCTCTCCAACAACCCACGTCAACAATACTGAAAAATACATCTTCGCCCATGCAGAGACCGACCCACCAAAACAAAAAAACTGTAAAGGAGGTCAAAGGGCTCTTATCTGCCTAAGCTCCTGTTTACAAGCAAACATACTCCAACTGATTTCATGCGGATCGAGCCAAAGCACGGGTTCTGAGGAGACTCTGGAGCTAGCCCGATGGCATGGTGGGTAAAGGCACAACAGCCCTGTGTACCACAAAGCCACGTAGACCTGAAGGTCGCAGATTCAATTCCTCGTCTGTCCTGAGTTTGTTCATCTCAGTGGGGCAGCAGTTGAGATTCTACAATGGCTTTCATTGTTATTGCTATGGTAGGTGGCTCAGTTGGAAGCACTCTCTCCTCTGAGACAGAATGTTGTGGGTTCGCCCCCATCTTCGCCCGGCTCCACTGGCTCATCCCGCAGAGGATCGAGGTTAAGCTCCTTGTCCTCACTTTTAAAACCCTTCACAGTTGGGTTCCTCCCTACCCGTGACCTCTTAACACCATACTAATCTGTCCACTCCCTCCGTTCAAGCGGGTACTGGTCTGCTCCATGTCCCCCACCCTGCCCACCATTGGCGAACAGGCCTTCAGCTTTTCTGTCCCCTGTTCTGGAACTCCATTCCCAAATCCCTTCACCTAACCCCCTCCCTTGCCTCCTTTAAGGCCCGTCTCAAGACCTTCCTCTTTGACCGTGCCTTTGGCCACACTCACACCCCTCCTACCCTCCACCCCTCTTGTTTCGAACCGCCCCAGATCGGGTGCAAACCCTTCACTGACCAGAGCCTTGGGACATCTTCCCGATGTGAAAGGCCCTATATAAATGTAATTTGTTTGTTTGTTTGAATTCACAGTCCAGAATAAGGCTTCACTGACTCAGGTGCCATCTTTTGGAAATGATATTAAACCAAAGTACTATCTATGGCCACTGAAGATCTCATGGAAACATTCGAAAAGCCACCAGTTCTCCAGGTGTACTACTAACTATCCTCCAGAACTTAGCCAGCATGCTTGTCTACAAAAACAGCCTTTACGTGCGACAGCAATTACTGTGAAGCACTTCAAGACCTTTTTGATGTTCTTAGTGCTTCAAGAACAATGAGGTTAGGTGGAGTCTTGTAGCTCAGTGGTTACAGCACTTGCCTCGCAAGCAAGAGACCTGGGTTTGATTCCTGACAGGGTAAAACCTTGGGCAAGTTTCCTTACTCCACACCCCTGCTAATAATCCCTCAAGAAAAAAACAATAGTAATAAATTGGTCACTTCAATCCACAATTGTTTGTGGGGCACTGTTTTGCACAATTAACTGCCGTGTTTCGCCACAAATATACAGTCAATTCACTTTACAGTGTGAAGCACTTTGAGACATCTAGAAGATGTGAAAAGCACTATATCAAATGCAAGAATTATTATTATTATTATTATACAGCTGAACAGCCCAGCCCAGCTCTTTACCTCGGTCGTGAATGAAACAGCGCCTCGATCCAACGCTTCAACAAGCTTAATGTGTCATCCCCATTCACAGAACTGCAAATGTAAGCCCTAGTCTGGAGAGAGCACCAGCTCAATTGACACAATAAGAACACTCAGGTGCCCTCTGTGCCTGTAATGGTCCCCATTAAAGAAGTACCTTTGTAAAATAACTATTTATTCATTGCCACAACAATGAAATGAACATCACACACTGTTGGAACATCTTGTAATATCGTAATATCTTGTGCTTAATGATCCATGGGTTATTAGCATTGTCATCTGTGAAGCAGTTACAAGGGACTCCTTTCAAACTTGGACTCAACAGTGTTTGCTTACAAATTCACAGTCACCACACTTTAGAAACACAGAAATCTACAGCGCAGAAGGAGTTCTTTCAGCCAATCCTGTCTGTACCGGCTCACAGAGCAAAGACCTCTCTTTATATGAAAAAAACTTGCATTTCATACAGCGCTCCTCACATCAGGAGGCTATCTCAAAGTGTTGCATGATATTTACTGTAAAGTCTGGTGGTTAGCTTTTTTGTAGGTGAACATGGCAGCTAATTTGTGTACAGTAATGTCCATAAGCAGCCATGAAGTGAATAACCAATTTCATTTAGAGGATTTTTGGCCAGTCATCAAGAGAAACTCCTTTCTTTTTTCCAATAGTGGTATGAAGGTTGAGGTAACAAGTGCGAATTCACATAAACATTAAACGCATGCTACAATGGACCATTAGAGCGTTATTAAGTAGCTCTACACAATGAGATAGTTCAGTGGATTGAAATACCTCATTGTGATAACAGAGCCAAGCTGCTTTCTGAAAGTGACTCGAGATACTCCTTTCAGATAGTCGCCCAGCAAACATGGTAAGGCAGAGCCACACGACATATCACTGATCCCAATCGCAGCAGGATAATTCAACATAATCTTTCCTACTGCTTATTGGGCCGTCTTGTAATTATTGTCAAATTTAGATCAAAATCCCACTCTTCCCATCCAATTTTCTTCTCTTCCACGCCACTCCCCAGGCAACAACAACAACTTGCACTTATATAGCGTCCTCCATGCAGAGCAAAGTCTCAGAGTGCTTAACAATGGAGGAGCCTGACTCCAAGCCACAGGGAGACGGGGACCGTAAGCATAGTCGAAAAGGAAAGTTTTCAGGCGGGGCTTGAAAAAGGGGAGGGAGGGAGGGGGCAAGGCAGAGAGATTGAGGGAGAGTATTCTAAAGTTTTGTGGTGTAGTGGCTGAAAGCACGACCTCCAATGGTGGGGCGGAGGGTACGAGGGAACAAGCAGGAGGTCGGTGCCATTTGTGCGGAGGGACCGGGTGGTGGATTGGTGAGTGAGGAGGTGCCAGGGAGTGAAGCGATTTGAACACGAGTGTGACGATCCTGAAGTCGATCCGTTCGGTGATGGGGATCCAGTGGAGCCTTGCCAGAAGTGGAGGTACTAGTTTGGTAAGTATGCGACTTACCCAGGTAAGGTGCATAGTGTGGACGGCTGACTTGACCAGTTGTCTACAAAATTTTCAGTTACCGCACTTTACATGAAATCTGTGAAGGGATTTGAGATGCCCTGATTATGTGCTTAAGGCATTATAATGTAAGGATTATTATTATTTTATTATTATCAATACCAGTCTGTAACTCACAGCAGATCCCCACTTTTTGTTTTGGTTAGCCCGGTGGGAGGTCTGACATACATGGAAACCCAACACCATGATTAAGAATATCCAAGCCAGACTGAGAGTTCCACATATTCCACTTACACATAGAAACCTTCCTGGGACGCATTCTGGAATGGAATGCATACTCTCTCCATGGAGGGACGCACCCTGCTTACTTAACTCATCCTGTCAATAGAATTGGGACTTCCTGCAGATTTTTTTGGTTAATTAAAAAGCGAGATACTTTTAACCCGAGGTCAAATGCTGTTTGCTGTCCCTGCGGACTCTGGTCTACATGGTTGGTGCTTTACGGTACTGTCTGTAGATATTGCTTTAAGAAGTAAATGGTAATTAAGAGAGAGACAATCAAAAGAAGACAAGATGTCTTAGGAGTCGGACAATGAGTGTGGTTTATGGTTGGAGTGTAGAGAGCTAAGAATAATAATAATCTTTGCGTTTGACATAGCGCATATCACGTCTTCGCAACGTCTCAAAGCGCTTCAGACAACATAGTGTAAAGTGGAGTGACTGTGTATTTTGTGGGTTAAACGGGAATCAAGGAATTACTGAATACACCAGTGTTGTGGACTGAGAATCATTACACCATCGGAAGAGGTGTAACACTGGTGACAAATAAGGAGGCCTATTTTCTCTGAGTTACATTTAATAATAATCCCTTGCATTTGACATAGCGTCTTATTACATCATTGAGACGTCTCAAAGTGCTTCACAGGATATAAAGTGTTTTTTGTGGGTGAAACATTTGTTCAGTATTTTAATTCAAACATTTTTTCGATGTGTGCTAAGAAGTAGGAAACCATCAAAAACACATCAAAACACTGCTTGTAAATAGTGAGCAGAGCTGAACAAACAACCCTGCCTCTCTCCCTCTCCTAGCAATCCTTTCAGCTCTCTCGGGTATTTTCAAATTGGTCACATACAACAACAACAAGATTCCATTTATAAAGCGCCTTTCACGTCAGGAGGACGTCCCAAGGCGCTGCACAGTTGGGTCATGACCCGAGCAGGGGGGAAATGGTCAGGGTGAGGGGAGGGAAGGGAGGGAGCGAGGAGGGGGAAGAGAGTCGAGAGGGGAGCTGAAGGCACGGTCAACGAGAAAGGTTTTGAGACCGGCCTTGAAGGAGGAAAGGGAGGAGGCGGCGAAGGCACTGGGGGATGGAGTTCCAGAGCCTGGGGGCTGAGAGGCTGAAGGCCCGACCACCGATGGTAGGGCGGTTGGGGCGGGGGACGTGGAGCAGACCGGAGCCAGAGGAACGGAGGGTACGGGCAGGTAGGTAGGGGGATAGTAGGTTGGAGAGGTAGGAGGGAGCAAGGCCGTGAATGGCCTTGTAGGTGAGGATGAGGATCTTGAAATCAAAATACACAGGAATACACAAAATACAAAATACATTCCATGACCTGCACGTGTGATATAGTGTTTAGTTGGATTTTTGGAGCCATTTTTGTGAGTCCTCTCTTTAGATTGCTTGTAGTCTCGAATAATACGCTAATGCAGAGCAAGGGCAGCACTACACTGTCACAGACACTGTCTTCTGTGCCTGTTCAGGTGGACATTAAAGATCCCATAGCAATATTTGAAAAGAGAAGGGAGTTTCCCTCTCCAGATTTCCTGGCCAATAATCCTCCAGATACAATTGTTCACTTACTCCATGGCTGTTCATTGTACATTAAGAACATAAGAACATAAGAATTTGCTAGATGAAAGACCAAGGTCCATCTAGTTTGTCTTCCACCATCCTGGCAGTTGCTTGACATGTCGTGTCCCAAACCATATATTGCATCCTGAGATATTATTTTCTAGCAGAAATCTCTCTAATTTGTTGTTGAACTGGCTGCCATGTTTCGCCCATAAAATACATAGTCACTAGCCTTTACAGTATATCCTGTGAAGTGCTTTGAGATGTTTCAATGACGTGATAAGGCACTATATTAAATGCAAGGATTATTATTATTATTACTATAGGAACACAACTCTCCACAAAGGAGGGCATTCTGCCTCAGAAACAGCACAGGCTTCAAACAAGGGAAAGCACAGAATAAATCACTTCGAAGAGATTTACTGTGGATTGACACTCATTTACCGTAATGCTTTCCATTGCTGGGAACAGTGACAAACCAATACCTCAGCCTTAATTACCTAATGCTTAATCTCATAAACCTGCTTAAACTGCTTAAACATCTTAAATGATGAACACTCCCGCATTGAACACTCTCAGCCTGCTTTCTATGCAAACATAAAATCATTTTAAACAGTTTCTTCATTCATTCTCTGCCCACAAATTCCCCCATTTTTTGAGAGGAACACGTTCCCTTTTATTGAAGGAGTAGAACGCTTAATTTTAGCTGTTCTAAAGCTGCTTACTGCGTCGCGCTGCATAATACCATGTGACTGGATCACTTTTTTTGATCAGTCCGACACATGCGGAAACCCATCAACATGCTTAAGAGTATCCTAGCCAAGCTGAGATTTCCATGCATCCTACCTACACATGGAAATCCCAGAGATAGATTGTTGGAATGGGATGCACACTCTCTCCCTGGAGTTGTGCATCCTGCTTACCTAATTCCGCAAAGTATTAGGTGCAGATTGGCAAGAGCCAAGGCTTGGGGACCCCAGAGTGTGCATTGGAGTACTGCTGGAGTCTTACCAGCTAAAATCACGTAGCCTGCCATTGGTTTTGCTGTCCTGTAAGCTTTTCCACTGCTTGTCCATCTAAGACTACCGTTAAGGCTTTGGCTTGCAGGGTTAACAGGAGCTAAGTGGAATGACTCCCTGCACCCAGTGACTGACTGGATCACCAGGCAGCTTTGAGGCACAGAATTAATTCTTCCCTCCCAACTATACAAAACTGAATCCATTATCGCAGCCACTCAGGAAAAGCACCAAGTAGTTTCAACAAGGGGAAGGGGGGAAGGGTGGGAAGGTAAGACGCATCATAGAAGATACATGCCCAAACCAGGGTAGAGCCTTGTATACTGTAATGTAGTAAGAGGGACTTCATTCCTTATTGCCTGGACTTCACAGGGTAGGACTCTCACCTCTGACTCCGAAGGTTGTGGGTTCTAGCCACATGTTGGGACTTTGAAACATTAGCCTTAGCTGACACTCCAATGCAGCGCTGCGGATGTGTTGCATTGTTGGAGGTGCCATCCTTCGGATGAGGCTTTAACAGGCAGATGGAGGTGCCATCTGCCTGTTCAGGTGGATGTTAAAGATCCCATGGCACCATTCAAAAAGAAAAGGGAGTTTCTCTCTCCTATTGTTCTAGCCGACAATCTCCCAGATAAAATTGGTCACTCACTCCATGACTGTATGTGGGATGTCGTTGTCCGCAACTAGCTACCGCGTTTCACCCACAAAATACAGTGATTGCACTTTACAGTACATCCTGTGAAGCACTTTGACAGGTCTCAACAAAGTGATAAGGCGTCTTATTATGCTACTGCCTGTACCTGTCGCAGCTACGCTTGCAACCGAAGAATCCAATATGGAATGTAGATTGACACACAGACAGACGCAGAGACAGACATGTCATCTTTGTCTATACTCATCTGGGAGGACTCTTGTGGGAGGACTCCTTTCAGGAGGACTCAGTGGGAGGACTCGGCACTTTAAAAATGTAATTTTGTTGATCTTCCATGGCTCAGCTTCGTTTGTGTTCTTTATCTTGTTCCCGCCGCTTGGCTACATGCGTGCCCTGTGATGCAAGATGACTCAGTGCCACGATCAGCCGGCGTGGCCACCAGGTGTAACTGCAGTGCGTGCGTACATATGGAGGTGCTCTGTGACGCACAATGCCACAGCGCCACTTTGACTCAGCAGCCACCAAGTGTAACTACGTGAAAAACGCAAAACTGACAATAACTCAGGAACAATAGGAGATACCCAAAAACAAATATGCCCATGTCAAACCCAGTTGTAAGACCTTCTTGGTGAGGTATAAATCATGTCTCTACGTCAATCGGTTATTGAGATCCTTCTTGAAGTGCAGACAGACATTGTCGTTTTATTAGTATAGATTATAGTTTAAATCACTCTGTAGAGGTAGGTTCTAAGTGTTTTTTTAGGGAAGGGTCAGCCAATGAATGGATGTTATTTTTTGTAATATGTTTGAGCTTCCTAAAATAGCTATTTTTGCAGGAGGTTGATGGTTTGTTCACCAAGCCATTTCTGAATAGTCCTAATAAATCTCCCAGTTGCACCAATTATTATAGAAACTATGTCTGTTTTACATTGCCACATATATCCGTATTCAATTTGTAGATCAATATATTTCCGATTCAATTTGTAGATTGATATACGTTAAACTCTCCAAGACGCTGCCCAGCATGAAGGCCGCTCTGTAAATGCAAATTGTTGTTATTTCCTGATTATCTCAAGTTCCTTATTTTTTATGTTGTAATCACTTGGGATAATACAATCAATAATACAATAATCAAATAGGTTGATTCTTTATGATAATATCTGGTCTGTTACAGCTGATTGTCCTGTCTCTATGTACGTATTATTATCAATGACAAGGGTAAGCATTATCAAGAGTAAAGTGATTAACCTGGAAGTTGGAAAAAAACATTATTTTTGTACAAGATCCATTCAGTTGGGTTAACTATGAAAATAAAGCAACAGTAAACAGAAAGCATGAAGAATAACAGTGACGTTCCAACTTAATGTCAAAGAGTCAAGACTACATTAACAGTGAGAGTCAAACCCCAGATTTAGAATACGGTTGGGATTATGATCTGGTAGCACTAATTGCTGAGGACACCAGGACTGGTTCCTCTCAGATTGTCAACTGTGCGAGCGGCACAGAGTGAAAAATAACTCAGTGGACCAGCAGTGAAGCTGGGGTGAAGGGCTCCTGTGGGCCGGTTATGTTAGTATCTGGGTGCGACTGATGTCATTGGCCTTCAAACACGCTGACAACAATAAAACTGAAAAACACACACAGTGTTTGCCCCGCATCCAACAATCTCAGTCCTGCTATCAGAGATAAGATGGGCACATTCCTACACGTACTCACTTCTTTTCTATTATTCTGGAGGAGAGAAATTCCACTTGGGCTTCTAGATGCTCAAAAAGTAAGGTTTTTTTTTAATTAGCATTTTAGAGTGTGCAAATTTCAGAAACTTCTTAACTTCAATCTTACTTCTGAAGCTCTGCAGGTTATTTAAAGGATTAATGATATCAGAGATATTATTAAAACTCTTGCATTTGATACAGTGATTTTAATATCCCCGAGACGTCTTAAAGCTTCACAGGATTTATTGTAAAGTGCAATTAATGACTGTGTATTTGTAGGCAAACGCAGTAGTCAGTTTGCACACAGCAATGTCCCACAAGCAGCCATGGAGTGAGTGATCAATTTTGGGGGTACTTATGGTTAGACACTGAGAAAGAGAAACTCCCATCTTTTTTCGAACAATGATGTTGGGGCAGAGTAGTGGGTGCGATGTTTTACATCTAACATTGATGTACTTGTTACAGACACTTGTGCTAAGCGCTCTTTCCCCAGCTCTTTTAATCCTTTAAATAACCTGGATGAGTGTAAAATGCATGAACAAAGGGTCGTGCGCAAAAATAGAATTTTCAGCATCTCCAAAAACTGCCTTCAGAAAAGTATCTCAGTAATCTGGAAAACAGCTAGAGTAGTGCTTAGCTCACTCGCCTTGCAAGTGAGAGGACCCAGGTTCGATTCCCGGGCAGGGCGAAACCTTCAGCAAGTTTCCTTACTCCACACGCCTGTTTACCTAGTCGATTGGCAGATCGCTTTCCGGGGGTAATAATCCCTCCCACAAAAAGTCCCTCAATCCACAACTGTTTGTGGGACACTGTTGTATGCAATTGGCTGCCATGTTTCACCCATAAAATACACATTCAATAATAATAATACAATAATCCTTGCATTTGATATAGAGTCTTATCATGCCTTCAACACGTCTCAAAGCGCTTCACAGAATATACTGTAAAGTGAATTGACTGTATGTTGTGGGCGAAACGTCGCAGCCAATTGTGCACAGCAGTGTCCCACAAACAGTCGTGGATTGAGTGGCCACATTTTTTTAAATTCAATCCACTTTATAATATATTCAGTGAAGTGCTTTGAGGTGTCTTAATGACATGATAAGGTCCTATATCAAATGCAAGTATTATTATATTATTATAATGCCCTAATCTAAAGGTCCACACCTGCAGACGTTAATTGAGGGTAAGATCTGGCTCAGTTGTGATGTCCCCATCCTCAAAAAGTCTGCAGGTTCTCAACATGGAGGCTTCTTCATAAAGCCAGGCTGGTTGGCTGAGGTTCCAGCAGGTGGTGGGGAAGGGGGAGAGGAGAGAACTGCAAAGAAAACTTCTCTCCAATTTTCTCCACTTCTCCTCCTCCTCTCCTGGACGATGATGTTTTTGAATTATTTTTCATTTATCTGTGCTTCTGGTCCACTGGCATCCTCTAGTTACTTATCTACCGGCATCTCCTCTCCCCCGTACACTGGCATTCATTTACGTGTGAGCTTTGCCAATAAGTGTCAGCGGGAGATTCGGAAGAACAAAGAGAAATCGAACTGCTGATCTCCTTGAGTTGAGAGCAAATCCATTTCGGACTAAATTCCGTCCACACCTCACACCAAGTTCAGCTGTTACAGTTATTGGCTCACCCTACGGCTAGCTCCACTCTGGCTCGAACACCCATCGACTGTTTTAACCCGAATCAAATATTAGTCTCTGCACATGATCAAAAACTACCACAAGTTCATTGTCTGGGTTCCCCGCCAAAAATCCTTCATTGAAAAGTCCCTTTTCTACAAAGTGCCGTCTGTTAGAAGATAACAAATCTCAAAAATTCTTTCTTTGAGGAGCCAGATAAATATTTCAATTGAACATTAAACACCAGGCAGTTAATCTCTCAAAGTGACCATATCAGCAACCGGATATATATTGTCACTTAGTTATTGCTTCTGTTTCAATGGCTGTGGGCCAGTTCATTTTTCCGCACAGATAGCGGGGTTTCTCCTAAATCTGTTGTTTAGTCTTCCCTAGTCATGCAGAATGACTACCAAGGTTACCGTTATCACTACAGTGACTCACTGAACCTGGATAACCCTCATGTGCCTGGGTGCTCTGTACTATTCACTGTGCCCATGGGTTGCACATAAGGTTACACTGACATTTAGCACGTTAATCTAAAGGCACGAGTGCTTTCAGCATACATATACAACCATGTACGACACAGTGTCAGGCTATTCCTACCATGTTGTCGTGCCGGGATTTACTTCTTCAAGAAGCTGAAACTAAACTATAATAATAATCCTTGCATTTCATATCGCGTCTTATCACGTCCTCGAGACATCTCAAAAGTGCTTCACAGGATTTGCTATAAAGTGGATTTGACTGTGTATTTTATGGATGACAAACAATGATCTGGAGTCCGAATTAGTACGTCCAGCGCCTGGAATCCACCTTGATTGGCCTGCAGAGAGCCAAGCAGCTACTGCTCAAACTCCACACCTCCAATTGATGGAACCATCGCTCAATGAGAAGAGGTGTGCCTGAGCTGCGGACAGGAAGACAGTTGCGATGCTCTCGCGCATTTCATGCTGAGATGCGTTGCCCACCGGGAAGCTTACAGGAAGTTCCTTGGGCTCAAACCTGCGATTGTCGGACATCCAACTTGTGACTATCCTTCTTGATGGTGGTGGGAGAGGAGGTCTCCTTAGGGCTGAACTGGCTCCAAGGTGACATGCCTGGTAATGGAATGTTGGAATCAAATCAGCCTTCGGTGGCTGTCTTGGTAATCCCGTTCCTGAGCCAGGCAGGTCCACAGTATTGCAGGGCACTGCTGATGGATGGCAGGACAGCCAGCCTGGTCCTAGGCAGGACCTGGAAGGGTAGACCAGTCACTGGGCGCAGGGAATCCTCCAATTCAACTCCTGTTAATCCTGCAAGCCAAAGCCCTGATGGACTTGGTGGTCCTAACTGGACAAGCAGCGCGAAAGCTTGCCGGACAGCAATATCAATGATAAGCTATACAGTTTTAGCTGGTTAGACTCCAGCAGTACATTCTGGGGTCCCCAAGCCTTGGCTCTTGCCAACTTGCGCCAAATACCTAGGTGAGCAGGATGAATCTCCAGAGAATGCGCTTACCTAATTTCTGTAGTATTAGGAAAACTGACAGAACAGAAAAATACCAGAGAATCCACCTTGATTGACCTGCAGATCACAGCTGCTGCTCAAGCTCCGCACCTCGAATTGGTGGAAGCATCACTTCTGCTTACCTAATTCCTGTGGTGTTAGGAAAACTGAGAGAACAGAAAAAAAACACGCAGACCTCTGGCTAGTCCCTGTATCTTTGCTGATGCTGCAGTTTATTGAAGTTGAAATCTTTCTTGTAGTTGATATCTTTATGTGCCAGTCTGTATATTGTATACTCAAGGGTTCTGGGAGGCTACCCTGTGTGACGGGGCTACATAAATGCAAGTTGTTGTTGTTGAATTTGCTTCTGCTGATTCCTGTTTCCATTGTGCCAGGGGACACAGGGGATGTGAAGTTCCATTCCCAAACAGCCAAGTAAGGCAAACCTTTACCTAAAGTCTCTGCCACTTATTTATTACACTGTAATCTGGACTTGTCGGCAAGCCAATGTTAGACCGGGTTAGGATAGCCACATAGAGATGAAAACACAGACTGAGTTTGCTGATCCACAGCTCGGCACACGTTCCCAATCAATCCACAACTCACCAAACACATCACACTGTTCTCCAAGAGAATCCCAGTCTTAAAACAAGCAATAAATAATCTTTTGCAAGGAGCTGTTAATGCGTGAAGGATTACCCTCTGACCATGTGATCCGGTCTATGGGGAGATTAGGCAGCAGGAGTGGCGATATGGTCCACAGCAGTAACTGGTGAGCACATTCTGCACCGATCTGAATTCCTGCCGTTAATTCCTCATTTGGTGGTAAATTTACGAACTGAGGGATGAGGAGCTGCGCTTTGCGGAAAATTCAGTCAGACCTGTATTCCATCTTTACTGTAACCTTACGCTATAATCTTGTGTCCTTTCCTTTGTGCTGGACTGAGAGGTAGCCTGGGGTCAGGCCTGACAAACTTTGATCTATAGCATTAAGACACACTGAATTTATGAGTCCCTTCAGATTTCAGTTTGAAAAGTAGGATTATGGAACCAGCAGTTCATTTGAGCTCCTCAGTCCTTAGGAACAACAACAACTAATTACACTTGTATAGCACCCTTCATGTTGGAAAGATGTCCCACGGTGCTGAACAGTAAGGGTTTTTTCGACCCGAGCTGGGAGTTGGAGTCACGAGGGGTGGAGGGCAGGTGGGGTGGGTGTAGGAGGATGGCCGAAGGCATGGTAGAAGAGGAATGTCTTTAGACAGGACTTGAAGGAGGCAAGAAAGGGGGTAGGGCAGAGGGATTTCAGGATAGAGTTCCAGAGTGTGGGGGCAGATGCTGAATGCCCAACTGCCAGTAGTCGGGTGGGAAATGCAGGGCACCTGAAGCAGGCCGGTGTCCGCCGAGTGGAGGGAGCGGACAGGTTGATATGGGGTTAAGAGGTCAGAGAAGTAAGGGGGAGCATGAATGTGGGGTTTGAAGACAGCACAACTGAGCCCTCAAACCCATAAAAATGCTACTACCTCAAACTGCTCTAACACACACATGTACACACTCACACACATATCTTAACTGTCTCACATCTGTCCACACAGTATGTTGCTAATTCTTACATTTGATACAGCGCCTCTCACATTGGGAAAACGTCTCAAAGCACTTTGCAGGGTTTGTTGTAAAGTGTGGTGACTCTATATTTTGTAAGCAAACGCAGGAGTTAATTTTCCAGTCGCCAATGTTCTACAAAGAGCCATGAAGTGAAATGACCATTGCTTTCTGGGGGATTGTCGGCTAGGATAGTAATTATAGAAATTGAAGCAGATGCGGCATGCCTATTGCAGTTTGATTTCCAGTTACGTTGGTCATTCATTTTTGCTTTTACTGGGACATTGCTGTGTGTAAACAGTCTGGTGCATTCGCCCACAAATACACAGTCAATACACCTGACAGCATTTTGCTGTGAAGCGCTGAGGAATTTTGTGCAAGGTTTATTACAATAAATTCTTTCTTTCTCAGTTTTGAACTTTTACCCTCATACACCCTGTTTGAGGCAGGAATGTGAACCTCATTATTGAGAAGGAGTTTCTCCCAGCCTCTTGTCCACCGGGACCAATAGTTTGTTCATTAATCTAACAGCCGCTGCTTTGCAAATAGGACTGCAAAAAGTCACTGCAGATAACAGCACAAAAAAACAATGACTAGAGAAGTTAGTTAGCAAACAACCAAACAGAGTTTGTGTGTGAAAATGGTTAGGATATGGATTGCCCTGCTGGCAACAGAGGTTGAGGCAGAATTCACATTCGCCTTCAAAGGGGAACAAGACAAATTCGTAAAAAGCAATCAACTACAGGAGTATAGGCAGGGAAGAGGGACTGAAATGATTGCTCTTTAAAAGAGCTGGCACAGCCACGATGGGCTGAATAGCCTTCTTTTGTGCCATAAATAACTGTGGTTCTAAACTCTTTGGCCTCCTGGAAAGAAATGAGGGGCAGGGAATCCTCCCACTCAGCTCCTGTTAACCCCACAAGCCAAAGCAGGTAGAGTGGTTCTAGCTGGACAAGCAGTGGGAAAGCTTGCCAGACAGTGATATCATTGGCAAGCTATCCTGGTTGGACTCGAGCAGTACCCCAATGCACACTCTTGAGGTCCCAAAGCCTTGGCTTCTGTCAACCTGCGCCAAATACTTTCTGGATGCACCCCTCCCAGGGAGAGATTGTGCAATCCATTCCAACTATCTATCTCTGGGATTTCCATGTGTAGGTGACATGCATGGAATATTTAGTTTGGTTTGGATACTCTTAAGCTTAGTGATGGGTTTACACATGTTTCAGCCCCCCGGCTGACCAAAAAGAGAGAAACTTTTCCTCTGGTGGGGGAATCCAGAACAAGAGGATTAGAGCTAGGCCATTTAGGAGTGAAATCAGGAATTACTTTTTCCCACAAAGGGCAGTGGAAATCTGGAATTCTCTCCCCAAAAGGCTGTGGCTGCTGGATCAATTTAAATGTTCAAGGCTGAGGTCGATAGATTTTTGTTAGGTCAGAGTATCAAGGGATATGGACCAAAGGTGGGTAAATGGAGTTGAGGTACAGATCAGCCATGATCTAACAAAATGGTGGAATAGGCTCAAGGGATCGAATGGCCTACTCTTGTTCCTATGTTCCTTATCCGAATGATTCATCCGGTCAAGCCCGGACTTACGCCCAGCAAATACACGAATAAGGCAATGACTTACCCTGCTCTCAGCTTCTTGTTGCTCTGTGCTGATTTAGTTTCTCTTTCAAAGCTTGCCCTTCACACTGAGCTCCAGTCTCTTTGCTAGTTTCACAGCAGTTCAAGGTCACTTAGGGTCACACCCAATAGCCCTAATCCTAAACTACCTGTTGCAGGGGAACAAGATGGGAAGGGGGGAGTGGGATGGGAAAATTACTGGAGAGCTGAGAGTTAATGTCAAATAGCAAGGATTTGTGTGCCACTGCGTTCATCACATTCAAAAAGCCCAACAGTCGGCTCGTTGCAGTGGTTTGCAAGACGAAAACGGCACGCACACATAGTTTAAGTTTGATTTTTCTGTTCGTGAATTCCACTGTTATTTATCTATGACAAATATTTATGAATGACAGTTCCTAGAGTTTACGAGGAGGCTGCCATAGCAACAACTCCGAGATGTAATGTAATTATTCGCGAGTCTCACCTTCGGGAACCAATGTAAGCAGCGACCAGAATCATCAGGGAGAGTTTTTAAAGAGGGAATCCAGCCACCGACATCACTTTTTAAAAGACCCCAATGTTAAATGGTAATTGCACAGTGTAAGGTTACAGTAAACATGGGATACTGGTCTGACTGAATTTTCTGCAAAGGCACAAAGAGATTTTTGGTCATACCTCAGTTTGTAAATTTACCATCAAATGAGGAACTAAGAAGTACAGACCAAGAAGTTCCCAGGTTCAATCTCTAGTCCATTCTGATATTACTAATAATAGTTCTTAAATAATTCAAAGCCCTAACGGGTAGGGTGGTCCTAGCTGGGTAAGCAGCAGGAAAGCTTGCCAGACAATGCTACCGCAAGTTACGTACTTTTAGCTGGTTAGACTCCAGCAGTTACCCTAACGCACACTCAAGGGGTATTCAAGCCTTGGTTCTTGCCAACCTGAACCTAATACTTTCCGGAATTGGGTAAGCAGGATGCTTCCCTCCAGGGAGAGAGAGCACATTCCATTCCAACAATCTATCTCTGGAATTTCCATGTGTAGGTGGGAGGCACAGAATTCTCAGTTTCGTTTGGATACTCTTAAGCATGGTGATGGGTTTCCACCTGTGTTTGACACCCAACAATACTGGGGAGTGGGGTGTATCATTATTGGAGGTGTAATCCTCCGGATGAGATGTTAAACCAAGGTCTCGTCTGCCTGTTCAGATGGATGTTAAAGATTCCGGGGTGGTACTTGAAAAGAGAAGGGAGTTTCTCTCTCCCGGGATCCTGGCCAACAATTTTCTGGATAAATTTGGTAACTTACTCTATGGATGTGCTACTGCCTACAAAATTTGCGTTCACCTACAAAATACACAGTCAATCTACTTTAAGGAAAATCATGTGAAGTGCAATATCAAATGCAAAGATTATATTATTATTATTTAAATCCTGTAAAGCGTTTGAGACGTCCTTCTGATGTGATAAGGCACTATTAGTAATTTATCCACTATATCGATTCCCAGATCGAAGCCAAGCCCAAGTGCTGAGAGCAGAAGATTGCACTAGTCTGATTCGAGTCCTACCTAATAAAGCCTTAATTTTATCTCCTCAAATGGTTTCTCATCCCGGCCAATCACCTGTGGTGAACCCCAATGCTGCATCCTTGGCCCCTCCTCTTCCTCATCTATATGCTCCCTCATAGTGATGTCATCCGCGGACATGGGGTAAACTTCCACATATATACAGATGACACACAAATCTACTTTTCCTCCAGCTGTGACTCCAGATCTGCCGATGTTCTCTCAGCTAGTCTGGCAGACATCAGGTCCCGTATGAACGAAAACTTCTTACAATTAAATGTTGACAAGATGGAAGCCGAACTCATTGGCTCCTGTCAATGTCTTCTATCTTGTGGCTCTGACCTCCTCAACCTCACCAGCCTATCTTTCAGACTTCCTGAACCAGTGCATGACCTAGTGTCAGATTCAACCCACAGCTGTCCTTCCTTCCCCACATCCAGTCCCTGACCAGGACTGCCTTCCTCCACCTCCGCCATATTGCCCGCCTCTGACTGTACCTTACCCCAGATTCAGCCGAAAAACTCATCCATGCGTTTGTCAGCTCCTGTTCTCAAATGCCATCTTTTCCGGTCTCCCCAGTTCCATCATGCACAGGATCCAGCTGATCCAAAACTCTGCTGCCAGCATACTCATCTTTACTAAACGCTGTACCCCCATCCTATCAGTTCTAGCCAGGCTCCACTGGCTCCTTATCGCCAAATGGATCAATTTCAAGATCCTCATTCGTTTTCAAATACCTAATTCCTTGGCACCTCCTTAACTTTCCAACCTGCTTACCCCCCAACTCACAACTCGCTGCCTCCGCTTGACTGGCTCCGGCCAGTTTCAGATCAAATAAAGGAACTAAGACGCACCTCATCAGAGATGGCGTAATCTGATGTGAGACCCACATTTCAATGATAGCATTCAAATCGATTCTAATAGTCATGTGTCAGTGACTAGAGGGCATCAACCAAAGGCAGTTAGCAAACAAGCAAATGGGGAGGTTAGGAGAATGTTTTTACAGAGTGGATGAGATTTGGAATGCCCTGTCGGGAGCGGTGATTGAGGCAGAATCCATATTACAATAACAACTTGGCAGATATATAGCGCCCTTCATGTGGGACCGCGCTTATTATTGGCAGAGCCTGACGCCGAACCAGGGGAAGGGAGGAGGTGATTGTAAGCACGGTCGAAGAGTAAACTCTTTGGTCGTGATCAAAAGAGGGGAAGGAAGGGCAAGGAGAGGGATTGAGGGAGAGCATTCCAAAGCTCGGGCTTAGTGTCTGAAAGCACGGCGGCCAATGGTGGAGTGAAGGGGAGGAGGGACGAGCAGGAGACCGGAGCCAGCCAAGTGGAGGCAGCGGGTAGTTGGCTGGGGAGAAAGCAGCTCAGAAAGGTAAGGAGGTGCCAGGGTATGAAGTGATATCAGCCTTCAAAACGAAATAGAATGCAGATAAATTACCTGAGCTGTGCTAGAAATTTCTATGGTGCTACTACAGTGAACATTTGTAGGGCATCATAAGAAGATAAGGGCACATTAGAGACCACAGAGCAAGCAATTTCATTCACGTCTGCCAATTGTCTTCCACTCTTCAATTAATTTGACTTTTTTTTCAACCACCCTTTCCTGTCTCCTCTGGGCAATTTCCCCCTGAAGATGACAGCTCATAGAGTTCCAAGCGCAATTCCATTGTCCCACTTATATATTGTACTCATGCATGAGAGAATGCCTTCAGGAAAAACTGGAGGATATCTATAACTGGAGTCCTGTAGCATAGTGGTTTGAGCACTTGCCTTGCAAGCGAGAGGACCCGGGTTTGATTCCCAGGCGGGCAAAACGTTAGGTAAATTTCCTTACTCCACATGCCTCTGTTTACCTAGAAGTAGCAACTCAGTTGTTAATTGATTGAAGGATCGCTTTCTGAATTTCCCTCCAAAATTTTTTTTATTTGATCACTCAATCCACAACTGTTTGTGGAACACTGCGGTGCGCAATTGGCTGCCGCATTTCGCCCACAAAATACAGTCAATCCACATTACAATATATCCTGGGAAGAGCTTTGAGACATTTCAACGACGTGACAAAGGTGCTACATCAAATGCAAGGATTATTATTAATATTATAACTACAAAGACATGGTGGGGAGAGAGTGAAGCAGAAATAACCCTGACTTGAAACACAATGAAGGAGGCTTGCTCAATCCATTTGGGACAGCCCCAGCACAATTTTCCTCTTGAAACCTCTTTGGTTCAATTCCCAGCATAAGGGAAGACAAACTGAGAGCAAGAGACAGAGACAGTCTCCCTCATCTGCCTCCAAATCTGTCGAGTTTCACAAAAGGTTGGTAGCTGATACCCTGAAATCTCAAGGTTAAGCTAACAGGGCGAGGGTGACCTACTTAACAGGGCTGGTGGATTGGGGGGGAGTGGGGGGGAGCCTGGGATAACAGTATCAGTTAGGCCTGAAGCTTGCGGCTTTGCTTTGTGTGTGAATGTGCTATAAGTCATTTACACTTCCAGCATGGGACTTTATCTATTGTCCTCTCTCTCTCTCTCTTTACACCCCTCCCTCTCCTTTGGAGGAGGAGGGAGGTAGGGCTGTGGTTTAGTATTTCCTCCCCGTGGTCTGTGCTGGGTTTCAACTGTGGCTGAGTGAAGGCTTCAGTGAATAATGTTAAACGATCAGCGTCTCTCTCTCTCTCTCTCTCTCTCTTCCCTTTTCTCTCACTTGGTACAGTCCGGTTCTTTTATCTGTAACCTGCGCTTGGGGCTGGGAGCTGTCGCCTGTGAATCAATCACAAAGAGTATGAGAGCAGGGCCGCTCGGTTTGTTTTATTAATAAAAGTAGCCGAGAAAGGCTTATGGCCAGCACCCACTGCACACTGCCCATCGGATGATTTCAATCTGACTTGTTCCGTGGTTCTTTCGAAAAGGATTTTCAAAATTGGCAAAATTTGGCAAAAAAGGGGGAGATAACCATTGGGAAAAAGAATTGATTATAATATTTAGGATTTCATTAGGTGTTGCGATTTCAAACTTAAAACATAAGGGATGTGAGATACTGGGAAAAATAAAAGCCTTTATTAAAGGCCCAAAATGAGAGATGACAGAAAATGTTCAACACCACTTTTTCTCTCTCTCTCTCTCTCTCCCTCTGTCTCGCTCTCCTCTCTCACCCTCCTCCCTCTCCCAGCACAGTAAAAGCACCAACAAAACAAGAAGCATTCATGTTCCAGAGACGGAGAGACGCAAATGAATTCATAATGCCAAGTCTTGTTTAACTCTGCGCCTTCATCTGCTTTTTATAAGAGCGTCGGGCTGGCCTGTACCTTGCCAGGCAGCAATAAACACACATTAGGGATGATTAATGAGGGGCCTGATGAGGGTTGGCATTTCATTTCATTCCACTTCCTTCAAGAACAGAGGGACCCTTGCCAAGCTCTGTCCGCTCTGCCTGCTCACGTGACCCCTAATGCCTCTGGGAATCATTTCTGCAAATACAGCTGAATAGCAGTTAAACCTCGCCTTGAGGGGGTATATCAGTTAACGCGCAGCTGTTGTTGTTGATAACACCTCCGGGGGCCCCAAGCCGAGTGCTGACTTTAGTCTCAGTTGCAGCCGTGTTTCTTTTTACCCTTTTTCCTCTTTTGTTTTTCTGCCTTTTCTGAATTCCCGTGTTTTTTTTGGGTTGACAAATGGATCGCTACGATCCCAAAGTTGCTGCCGAGGACGATTTGAGAGCTTTGGCGACCTCTTTGTCTCCAGTTTCCACCTCGCTCAAACGGGAGAAGGAGCCTGATCTGGACAACAAAGAGAGCTGCTTGCTGACAAAGGAAGAGGGCAAGGTCCGGTCTGGCAAGCACGTTGCAGAGAAGAGGCTTGTGTTGGCGGCTCCGCAACAAGACAGCGGGACTCCCTACAACACCAAGAAAGCCACGGCATGGGGAGTCCGGGTGTGGGACGAGTGGGGCAAAACACGAAACGCTTATATCATGGAGGAGGGGGTGCAACGTAACGAGCTTTTTTTGTACGTACCAGAGCTCTGCTATGAGATCACCCACGATGAGCTGAACTTCTGGCTCTGCCGCTTCGTGTTGGAAGTGCGGCGCCAGGACGGCTCCGAGTACCCCCCCAACTCGCTGCGGCTTCTCTGCTGCTCCATTCTCCGCCACCTGCGGGAGAACTGCAAGCGCCGGGACATTGACTTCTTCAACAAGCTGAAGCCGGGCTTCGCTGAGTTCCGGGGCATGCTGGATGAGAGGATGAAGCAGCTGCAACGCCTGGGGATCGGGCTGGTGAGAAGCAAGCGCAGCCATACAGCGAGGCGGACGAGGAGAGGCTGTGGCGGGCGGTATTCCACCTGCGCGACGCCAAGAGCTACAGCTTTGCCGCCTACTTTTACGTCTGCAAGGTCTTTGCCCTCTGCGCAGCCAAGGATCACCACAAGCTGACTGTGGGCCAGTTCCAGTTCGGCTGTGACAGTATTGGGGAGTATGTGGAGTTCGCCGGACGGATCGGCAACCTGCAGGACGGCGGGCCTGAGCGGTGTGGGGCGGCGAGGACACGGCAGTACTCCGACTCTGCCAACCCACGCTGTGTGGTGTCACTCCTGCGGCGCTACCTCAGCATGATCCCACCCAAGGGCTCCTTCTACCGACGACCACTGCCCGGCAGCCTGCAGTTCTCGGAGCAGGCCATTGGCGTGCACACCCTGGAACGCTATTCCAAAGAGATCTGCGAGGCTGGTGGGATATCGGGGCATCACACGGGACACTCGGGAAGGGTAAGCCAACGGCTGGGATTTCCCAGATCACTTGTGTCACCCACCATACTGACGCCCAAAAGTGGAGTCCTGTGGTTAGCGTGGTTAGCGTGCTACCTCGCAAGTGAAAAGAACCAGGTTCGATTCTGGACCGGAGCAATAACTTAGGCATGTTTCTTTATTCCACAGCCTATGTTTACCTAGCAGTTAGTAGGACCTAATTTGAGCACAGTAACATCCCACAAACAGCCTTGAAATGAATGACCAATTTTTATTTTGGGGATTGTTGTCCAGGTTACCAGGATTCCCATAGCGTAGTGGTTAGCGTGCTCGACTTGCAAGCAAGAGGACCTGGGTTTGATTCCTGAGCGAAGTGAAACCTTAGGCAAGTTTCCTTATCCCACAAGTAAGGAATGGCTGGCACATTTCGCCCATAAAATATACAGAAAGAAATCACTCCAGGGGAGTGGGGGTGAATGACTGGGGAGACACAGAGCAGAGGGCTTACCCGCTAACACCACCCTCCCCATCCTCTCCATTCCATTGCTGTTTGTGGGTCATTGCTGTGTGCAACTGGCTGCTGCGTTTCGCCCACAAAATATACAGTGAATCCACTTTACAGTATATCCTGGGAAGCACTTTGAGGACATCTGAACGACGTGATAAAGCGCTATATCAAATGCAAGGATGATTATTATTATTCGGCAATTTGTTGATCACACAAACATGTGCATTCACACAGATCGTGAACTCACAAACACACACACATACATACAGTTGATAGTGGGGTGTGGGAGAATGATGGTGCCTCTTCCAGGATGGTTTCACAGTTTAAACACCTAGCATATAGAGCCTCCTGAGCTGCTCATAGAGCTGCTTCGATGGCGAGCTGGAGATCAGGGAGAGTTACGTACATACATAAGCACAGGGGCAGTTTATCTCTGTGGTTTTTGAGCTTTTCACTGTGCTGGAAAGCTCAATGCCTTTATGGGTTTAGAGTGACGTGTGACTTGTATTTGCGTTAAGAATTCACCTCTCTCAGTTAGCGCGCTCAACTCGCAAGCGAGAGGACCTGGGTTTGATTCCCGAGCGGGGTGTATTCCGTGTTTGTAGCTGTTTGCTAATCACTTAAGACGTAACCTTAAAACAGCGCCTGCTGCTTTAACCTGAACTGACTGGGGAGATAAACCCAGAGGCTCCCGGCTCCGTAAGCACATACACACTGGCCACCTTGTCTGAGTTAACCCCACATGGCCGGTCGATGAGCGGCCAGACACTCATTCTTGTTCCTAGTCTAGCAAAGGTTCCCTCCTGCAGGAAGGGATTGAGCCAGCAGCAAGACGCCAAGAGGCACAAGGGGCTTTGTTATACTGGGCTAAGGAGTGCCTGGGGCACCTATGACTGTGAAATGAATGATCTGCAGTTCAGGAAAACCCATGAGGCTGAACACCACACAGAGCTCCATTGGCACTTGTACATACACGGCAGTAGTTAATCCAGGGAGGGAACAACAAGGGCATATCACTGCCTATCTTGGCCATTGTTATGTGGATGGCCTGAGATCTGATAATGGAGTAGTTGTGTGGATGCTGGTGATTGTTTCTTGCTATTATTGTTAAGACATCATTTTGAGTTACTACATATACAGATTATATACTAAGAGAGTAACCACATAGACACATTGTGTACTGAGAGAGTAACCACATATACTCATTGTATACTGAGAGTAACCACATATACACATTGTATACTGAGAGTAACCACGTAGACACATTGTATATGAGAGAGTAACCACATATACACATTGTATACTGAGTAACCACATAGACACATTTTATACTGAGAGAGTAACCACATATACACATTGTATACTGAGAGAATAACCACATATACAATAACAACAACAACTTACATTTATACAGCGCCCTTCATGGAGCACTTGACAGTGACGGAGTCTGACCCCAAACCAAGAGGAGAGGGAGGGGAAGTTTACCATAAGCACTATCAAAAAGGAAGGTCTTTAGGCGGAATTTGAACGTGGGGAGGGAGGGGCAAGGCAGAAGATTGAGGGAGAGGGTTCCAGAGGGCCGTAGTATTTGAAGGCAGGGCCGCCGATGGTAGAGCGAAGGGGACAAGGGACAAACAGGAGGTCGGAACGAGTCGAGGCAGCGGGTGGGAGAGTAGGGGGTAAGCAAATCGGATAGGTAGGGAAGTGCGAGGGCATGAACGGATTTGAAAACGAGTAAGAGGATCTTTAAATTGATCCGTTCAGTAATTGGGAGCTCGTGGAGCCTGGCAAGGACTAGGGTGATGGGGGTATGGAGTTTTGTGCAGGTAAGCATCCGGGCAGTGGAGTTCTGAATTAGTTGTATTCTGTGTATTGTGGAGCTGGGGAGATCAGCGAGGAGGCCAATGGGTTAGTCCAGCCAGGAAGTGACAAAAGCGTGGACGAGGGTTTCAGCTGCTTTTGTTGTAAGGTATGGATGGAGACGGCAATGTGACAAAAGTGGAAAAAAGCGGTCCTGGTCAGTGTACAAATGTGGGGTAGAAATGAAAGCTGGGGATAAACCTGATGCATAAGTTATGCACTGGTTCAGTGAGTCTGAGGGAGAGCCCGGGGTGGTTGAGGAGTTCAGACACACAGGAGAGAAGATGTTGATGGGAGCCAGAGTATGGCTTCCAGTACTCTTTTATAATATACCAATTTTACACAGAAGGATCTCTACTCAAATAACTTCTAAGTAAACCAGAAACCAATCTTGTGATCTTGCGGCAGGTGGAACAAACCTATATGACATTTCGAACCAAAGACAATATAGCATTAATCTTCCACTTTAGGGCTCACTGCTGCACTTCAGCTGAGAAAGGTGTGAAGAACAGTCTAGCCCTAAATACAAAGAGCAGGCGCACTTGAATGGTGTGTGTGTGTGGACTAAGAATGACAACCTACCACTGTAAGCATGTGTAGTACTGGAGTTGATTAAGTCCTATCATTTCCCACAGATTGATTTAGTTAATTGCAGTAATTCCTGCCTGAATCTTGCGTGAATATCAATCCGTCTCTATGAAATGAAGCAGGCTAGCCAGTGTCAAAATAAATCCACAAATAAATAGCCCGCCTATTGGCATCCACATAAAGCAAGACCTCTGCAAGTCACTTCAAGGCTGTCAAGGGAGTTAAAACCGGTTAAAACTGTTTGCTATTGTGAATGCTGTTGTGTAATGACTGTTCTTGTAAGCAAAAGCATTAGCCGTTTTACTCCCCACAAAGTACAACAACAAATCAAGAGGTGAATAAACAATTAATCAATGGGATTGCTGACCAGGACTTCAGGACAAACTCCCTTCTCTTTTCAGGGGCTCTTTAGTGTGCAATTTAAGACAGGGGGACTCCCCTTGATTTAATATCTCACGTGAAAGATGGATCTAAGACAGTAGTGGCTACACTTTAAGGACGGCCAATCAAATACATGTTTCTTTGTTGAATTTAATCTTTCTTCATTTATGGCCGAGCCATGGGTAGCTACTGGAAACAAGGTATTAATTTGGCACGCACTCGCCAGGACTGGGGTGGGGATTCGGCGGGCCACTTCTTGACCCCACTCCCTGGCCACGGTTGGTGAACACTGATCTAAGTGTTCAGGGTTTGCATAGTGTTGTGCATAGGTTAGTGGTTAGTTCGCTCACCTTGCAAGCGAGAGGACCCGGGTTCAAATCCCAGGCAGGGTGAAACCTTAGGCAAGTTTCCTTACTCCACACGTCTCTGTTTACCTAGCAGTAAGTAGGAACCAGTTGTTAGTTGATTGGCAGATCGCTTTCTGTGGGTAATAATTCCTCAAAACACAACTGTTTGTGGGGCCCTACTGTGAGTTTCACCCACAAAATAAACAGTCAATTCACTTTACAGTGTATACATGTGAAGCACTTTGAGACATCTCAATGACGTGATAAGCACTATATCAAATGCAAGCATTATTATTATATTATTATTAACTATTGTTTATTTCCATGTGTGTTGTATGTGTGCATTCATGTATGTCCATGGTTGCACGTGTTGCGTGTATCTGCATGTATGTGCGTGTGTAGGTCAGCAGTGCAACTACGCTGTATAATCGAGGCTTCGATGAGCAGACGATCAAAGAGCGGACAGGGCCTTGCGGCAGCGGGGCAAAGGGTTACAAGAGAACGTCTCCCACCCAGATCAAAGCCATGTCAGACTGCCTACAGCCTCCAAATCCACTGAAGAAGATCTCAACCTGCTCGCCTGCCCCATCCACCTCGTCCGAAGATCAGAGATCCGAAGATCAGGACGAAGGCCCGAGCAACATCATCATCATCTCAGAGGATGGGATTGACCACGAGCACCCCAACCCTGCCACCACCATTTTCAGCCGCCCCGAGGTGCTGATCACAGAACAAGATGGCGTGCTGAAGATCGAAATGCCCACACGGACTCCCCCGGCCTTGCTCCTGCAGTCTCCCAGCCAAACCATCACAAAGTTAAAAATAGTCAAAGGCGATGTCGTTCTAGAGTTGAATCTGTAAGCACCTCTGGCAGCGCAATACTGCTTCTATAGTTGTATGGCTCAGAGCTACTGTGCCAGCAGTGGTGTTTGATCAGTACAAGACACGCTGTCTCCAGCAGGGTACGTGCTGCCAAGTTTGAAATGGCATGGAGTCCGAAGGTTCAGTCCCTTTTCCCAAAAGCAAGCCATCAATCGCTCTGCTCAGTTCCCCCATTGCATTGCGATCTGTGCTGTCCACCAACCAACAAAACATCAATGGGCTCTCCTTATACTCACTGTCCCTCTTTAGAATTCCACCACTGACCAGCACACTGGACGCCTGCTACTTAATTAATATAGTCATTGTATAAAATCCGGTTACACGTTCCCTGGTTCCTGTTTTTTTAGTTCATGAATGGTTCAGCTTTATTTTCAGAACCAGTCACATTACAATTTGGGGACAAGGAGTGGTAGGGGTGGGTTGGTAGGAGTTTAGGATAGAAGAAAGAACTTGATTCTCCCACCATAATGAGGTGGTGCGGACATGGTTCAAGGCAGGAAGGGAGACAGCACAAGCTTGGCAGTGCACAGAGGCCACTGGAGCATCACTGCTGTACCCCCCAACAGTGCTGAGCCTATTTGTGATTAAAATAAATGGAATCCGCTGGGAGGAGCGATTCTAAAACTAAACCTGTCTCCTACCGTTCTGTTTCCTTCTCCTTCAAATGTGCATCAAACTCAGAAAATCTGAAACACATTCACTTCTCCACAAGAAATTAGTCTAAAGCACTGAAATCTTTCCTTAATAGTCCCGCAGCATCCTGTAGCATAGTGGTTAGCAAACAAGAGAACCGGGTTCGATTCCCGTGCAGGGAGAAGCCTTAGCCAAGTTTCCGTACTCCATACGCCTATTTACCTAGCAGTAAGTACTAACCCGGTTGTTATTCGATTGGCAGATCATTTTCCAGGGGTAATAATTAAAAAAAAATTATTTGATCACTCATTCCACGACGGTTCGCGGGACACTGCTGTGTGCAATTTATATTCTGTGAAATGCTTTGAGATGTTATTTCAAATGCAAGGATTATTATAATTATTATAGTCTGGCCTGAGCCCTGACAGTGAATTGGGGGCTGTTGGAACAAACCCAGAAGAACAATTTGCCAGCATAACTTCAAACGCCTGCTCTCTTCCTGGCCTCCGCATCAGTGTTGAAATCAAACCATGCTGGGTGGTAACTAGCTCCATCTCTCTTAGTCACTGTGCAGCTCCCCATCTCTCTCAGTCCTCCTTTACTCTTACAACCAACAGAATATTACAAGTCAAGTCAGAAAACAGGTGTATCATCAGCAACAATAACTTGCATTTATATAGCGCCCTTCATGCAGGTTAGTGTCCCGAAGCGCTTGAGTCAGAGGGTTGTGTCAGCCTGGCTCAGTCAGTAATACTCTCGTCTCTGAGGCAGAGGGATGTGGGTTAAAACCCCATGCCGTTACTTGAAATCACATAGGTGACACTCCAATGAGTGCTGGAGGTGCGCTGCATTGTCCGAGGTGCCGTCCTTCGGATGAGACATTAAACCAAGGTCCTGTCTGCCTGTCAAGATGGACGTTAAAGATCCCATGGCAGTATTTGAAAAGAGAAGGGAGTTTCTCCTGGTGTCCTGGCCAACAATCCTCCAAATAAAATTGGTTATTCACTCAATGGCTGTTTGTGGGACGTTGCTATTGTAAATTAGCTGCTGTGTTCGCTCACAAAATACAGCCACCACACTACATTATATCTCGACGTGAAAGGCACTACACAAATGTAATTTTGTATTGTATTGTATAATGTGAAGCGCTTTGAGACATATCGACGATTTGATAAGGTGCTGTATCAAATGTAAGGATTCTGATATTATAAAGTCAAAGTGTTTCCAAAACCTGTGGGATGGAGGGCTGGGAAAGGGAAACAATAACAACAACTTGCACTGATACAGTTCAACATTCAAAGCCCTCCACTGGCTTCGCTTCCCCCTACCTCTGCGACCTCCTAACCCCCGTACCATCCTGCCTTTTCCTTCCGCTCAGCGGGATCCAGCCTGCTTCACATACCCGCCTGGGCCGCCCCACCATTGGCGGGCGGGCCTTCTGCCACTCTACCCCCACCATCTGGAAATCCATCCCACAGTCCCTCCGCCTCACCTACTCCCTTGTCTCCTTCAAGTCCCATCTCAAGACTCTCCTCTTCGACTGTGCTTTCAATCACCCGCCTTCCCCCACTGTCCTCCACCCTCCCCAATCCTGACCCCCAGCTCGGGTCCGAAACACTGACAGTCCAGCGCCTTGGGACATCCTCCCGACGTGAAAGGCAGTATCTGTAACTTTGTTGTTGTTAAATAGCGCACTTCACGCGAGGGGGGAGGGAGGGAGATGACCATAAGCACGATCAAAAAGGAAGGTTTTTAGACAGGATTTGAAAGTGGGGAGGGAGCAGGCAAGGCAGAGGGATTGAGGGAGAGAGTTCCAAAGCTTTGGGCGTAATGTCTGAAAGCCAGGCGTGCGGAGGCAGTGGGTGGTGGAGTTGGGGGTAAGCAGATCGGATAGGTAGGGAGGTGCACGGGCATGAAGGGATCTGAAAACGAGTAAGAGGATCTTGAAATCGATTTGTTTGGTAATTGGGAGTCCAGCAAGGGCTGGTGTGATTGGGGAATGGAGGTTTGTGCGGGTGAGTATCCAGTTGGCGAAGTTTTGAATTAGTTGAATTTTGTGTATGGTGGAGCTGGGGAGACCAGCACGGAGGACACTGGAAAAGTCCAGCCGGGAAGTGATGAAGGCATGTCGGCTGCTTTGGTTGTGAGGTATGGATGGAGGTGAGCAAAGTGATAGAGGTGGTGGAGAACAGGGTTTTGGGGTTATTTTTGGCCCCAAAACTGACCTGTGAGTAGAAAACTTGAGAGAGCGAATGATGGTAGGTATGAAGATGCTCGAGCCACAGCTGGTGGTAAACCGTGAGGCCGGTTTTGTGCTATCTGCGCTTGAGCAACCAGATTTGGGATTTGAGGGAGGTGACTGTTGTACCAGTGGGAGCGGGTAGACTTGGAGATGGACCTGGTTTTCAGGGGGATAAGGGAATTGAAAGTTGAGGAGAGGTGATCGTTTAGCAGCTTGACCTCTGTGTCTGGATCACTACGAGTTGAAGGCCAGAAGGAGAGAAGGTCCGAGGATGAGAGAGCGTTTGTGAGGGAATTGGGGGGAAGCTTTTTCCATGGGCGGAAAAGATGGTGGAGGAGGGGAGGAGGGGAGGGTGATTTGAGAGGAGCGGAAGATGAGGAAGTGGTCTGAGATGGCCTTGTCTGCGAATACTGTGGACTACGTCCCGAAACTCTGGAACACTCTCTCTCAATCCCTCCGCCTTGCCCCACTCTCTCCCCTTTTTGAAGTCCCGTCTGAAAACTTTGCTCTTACGGCCCCCTCCGCCCCAACCACCCCCCCACCCCCCCGCGCTTGGCACCTCCCCAACCCCTCCCCAGCTCAGGTGCAAAACCAGTATTGTTACGTGACCCCTGAAGTGAAAGGTTCTGTGTAAATATACATTTGTATTGTATTGTGATAAGTGCAAATGGTAAATGGTAAGTGCAAAGAACATTGTGATACTACAGTACCCATTTGTGATAGATTCAGTCATCTCTCAGGTCAAAGTGATACCACCTCCCTCTCTACCCACATCGCACCAACTTGGCCTCAGCAGACCCATTACCCAGCAGTAAGAAGAGAAGTCTATGTTACAAATCTGTTCAGGAGTCACAACGAAGTTCCCGACAATACATCTCTGTCCTCCGTCTCTTATTCTGTCCTCAAACTATTACGGGTATTTAAACCTCTCTCTCTCTCTCTCTCTTTGAAGTGCAAGTGCAATGTAATAGTGGTTCTCACTATCCTCAGATCTGAGTTAAATCCAGAGCCAGCAAACGAAAGCCTTACCGGAAGCCACAGGTCCGGTGGGACTGGGCAGAGGGCTGAAGTTCTCGGTGAAGTTGAGGTTGCACATGTCGGTGCTGCAGCAACAGAAGCGGAAAGTCCCGTTCTGTCTGTGGTTGGTCACCACGCACTCTGGGGAGTAGCATTCCTCCTTGACGCCGACGTGAGCCCAGCATCCTTTGGGAAAGGAAACGGAACAAGAGTGCTGGTTTGTGAGGCCATCCGGCACAATTCATTCTGAGATGCTATTTAAATCAAATCAACTTGGGTTAAAGAATAAAGTGCCCGATGGCTGAGTGGCGAAAGGCACTGCCCACGTAAACCAGTGCTGAGTGACTTGATCTCAACCAACTACTGCAGTAAAACTCACATAAGTCATATCAGTTGGGGCCATAACATTTAATATGACTTATGCAAAGTCCTAGTGTCAGGCAAACTGGATAAATTGTTTATAATTGTATAAATTTAGTCAATAATCTACTCTGCGCATGTGTAATTCAGTGCAGCTGGTAAGTGCGCATGCGATGATCGGTCAAGACATATTGAACGTGTCTTGACCTGTCAATGCATGCACACTTACCGGCAAATCTTGGAATCTCATTGAATTGCGGGAAATGAAATTCTCTGCACTTACATCGATAGATCAAGACTACATTTCCCGATATTCAATGCAACCGACCATTAAGTGTGCAGGACATAATTTCCCGTAATTCAAGGCAGCTGGTAAAGCCAGGAATAATGGAGGGCTGGGGATTGGCATTAGGAGGTGAATATTGCATATTGCAAAGGAATCTAAGTGGTTTTGATGGGAAACTGAATGGGACTCTGGCTATTATACGATTTATAAAGATAAGACTTATGCAAGCTTTACTGTATTTGTATGGGCGATACTTAGGCTAAAGTGTGTAAAAGCAGACAGGGTCCCTGAGTTTGATCACTATTCTTATCGCTGTTGCAAATTGTGTGTGTGTGTGTGTGTATGTGCATGGGGTGAGGATAGAATTGGGTTTTGCTGATACCAGTTTAGCTAGCTCAGCACAGACTGGGAAATGAACCAGAGACCTCACTTTGTTCGTGGCTATGGGAGTGGAAGTCCCATGGGTCACAAATGGCACTTTGAGACTGAACACAGAGGTATTAATAGGAAGATATTAATAGGAATTTATGGCTTGAAGGTATTAATAAAAATATACTGAAGCATCTGTCCCAATTTCGCCCACAGATATACAGTCAATTCACTTTAGTCTATTCTGTGAAACGCTTTGAGACATCTAGAAGACGTGAAAAGCACTATATCAAATGCAAGGATTATTATTAATTGTTGATTCATATCAATATCTGGGGGACTGGAAGAGATTGATGTTTCCAGGAAACTTTTTTTATACATAGAATTATACAGCACAGAAGGAGGCCATTTGGTCCATCGTGTCTGTGCCGGCTCTTTGAAAAGAGTTATCCAATTCAATCCCACTCCCCCGCGCTCTCCCCATAGCCCTGCAAACTTCCCAAATAATTATCTACTTCTCTCTTAAAAACTGTTATTGAATCGGCTTCCACCACCCTTTCAGGCAATGCATACCAGATCCGAACAAGTTGCTGTGTGAAAAATTTCTTCTCACCCCCCCCTTTTTCTGTTTCTTTTAACAATTATTTTAAATCGGTGTCCTTGGGTTACCGACCCACCCACCAGTGGAAATAGTTTCTCCTTCTTCACCCTATTGAATCCCTTCATAATTCTGAACACTTCTATTAAGTCTCCTCTTAATTTTCTCTGTTCCAAGGAGAATAATCCTCGCTTCTCTCGCCTCTCCTGATAACTGAAGTCCCTCATTCCTGGTACCATCCTGGTAAATCTCCTTTGCACCGCACCCTCTCCAATGCCTTGACATCCTTCCTAAAGTGTGGTGTCCAGAACTGAACACAGTCTCTGGCTGAGGTCTAACCGGTGTTTTATAAAGGTTCATCATAACTTCCTGACTTTTGTATTCTATGCCCCTATATATAAAGCCAAGTATCTCGAATGCTTTTTAACAGGTTTATCTCCCTGTCCTGCCACCTTCAAAGATTTACTTATATGAACCCCAGGTCTCTCTGTTCCTTCACCCCCTTTAAGATTGTACCATCGGCTTATATTGTCTCTCCTCATTCTTCCACCCAACATGCACCACTTTGCACTTCTTCACATTAAACTTCATCTGCCACCTGTCGGCCCATTTTACCAATCTGTCTATCTCCATTTGCAGTCTGATACTATCCTCCTCACTGTTTACTATTTTTCCTAGCTTAGTATCATCTGCACACTTGGAAATTGTACTCCCTATTCCCAAGTCCAGGTCATATATATATAGATCAAAAACAGTAGTGGTCCCTGCTGATCAATTAGTTGATTGGCAAATCGCTTTCTGGGGTAATAGTCCCTCAAAAAAAAATTGAGTCACTCAATCCATGACTGTATGTGAGCGATTGCCCACAAAATACACAGTCAATCCACTTTATAATATATTCTGTAAAGTGCTTTCAGGCATCTCAACGACGGGATAAGGGGTTTCATCAAATGCAACACTGATCTCTGGGGGACACCACTGCACCGCTCCAGTCAGAAAAACAACCATTCACTATCACTCTCTTACTTTCTGTCTCCCAATCAGTTCTGCATCTCTGCTGCCACTACCCCTTTAATACCGTGGGCTTCTATTTTGCTTACAAGTCTTTTATGTAGCACTTTATCAAACGCCTTTGGAAAATCCATATAAACTACATCAATTTCCACCCTCTCCGTTACTTCATCAAAAAAATCCATCAGGTTTGTTAGACATGATTTGCCTTTAACAAATCCATGTTGGCTGTCCTTTATTAACCCATATTTTTCTAAGTGAAAATTTATTTTGTCCCGGATTATAGTCTCTAGAAGTTTCCCTACTGCTGATGTTAGGCTGGCTGGCCTGTAGCTCCCGGGTTTATCCTTCTGCGTCTTTTTGTACATTTCCAACCCTCCAGTCCTCTGGCACCACCCCGGTGTCCAAGGAGGATTGAAAGATTGTGGACAGAGCCTCCGTTATTTCCACCCTTACTTCCCTCAGTAATCTAGGATGCATCCCGTCCGGCGTGGGTGATTTATTGAGCAGCAACAACCTTCTTAGTACCTCCTCTTGGTTTATTCTTATCTTATCCAATTTCTCTACCCTCTCCTCTGATACTGTGGCATTGGCTGCATCCTCTTCTTTTGTGAAGACAGATGCAAAGTACTCATTCAGTACGTCAACCATGCCCTCAGCCTCCCCAAGAAGATTTCCTCTTTGGTCCCTAATTGGACCCACCCTACCTTTAACTAACCTTTTATTCTTTATATGCTTATAAAATACCTTAGGGTTCCCTTTTATGTTATCCACTAATCTTTTCTCATACAATCTTTTTGCCTCTCTTATTTCCTTTGGCGCCGTGCTGAAAAGGGAAAAAAATTGTTGCCTTTTTCAAAGCACTTCACAGAATATACTGTAAAGTGGAGTGATTGTATATTCTGTGGGCAAAATAGGCTCGAGGGGCTTAATGGCCTACTCCTGTTCCTGTGTTCCTATCACAGCACTGTACAGTTAAAAGACCCAACACACTGAGTCCTGCAGTCAGCAAATCCGCTGCCCACAATACACTGTGGAAGCACTCACCTTGTTTCATCATGTGGACTCCCCCATCTCTCGTCTCCCACAGTCCGTAGCATTGACTCCCCGTAACACACAGCACCGAGCCATTATCCCGGTTGATGCGGTTTTCGCTGATGCCATGCTCCTCGGTTCGGGGGTACGAATCTCGGAAGGCACATAGTCTCTCAACGCTCTGGGGTACTAGGATTGCAAAGAACAATATCAATGATAATCCTTGCATTTGATAAAGCCCTTTATCAAGTCGTTGAGACGTCTGAAAGCACTTTACAGAATATACTTGTAACGTGGATTGACCATGTATTTTGTGGGCAATTGCCCACATACAGTCATGAATTGAGTGACTGGATTTTTTTTTGAGGGATTATTACCCCCAGAAAGCGATTTCCAATCAACTAATAACTAGGTTCCTACTTACTGCTAGATAATCAGAGGAGTGTGAAGTAAGGAAACTTGCCTAAGGTTTTGTCTTGACCAGGAATCAAAGCCCTCTCTCTTGCTAGACAAGCGCTCTATCCATTACACTATGGGACTCCACAAAGAACAAGAGGACTTTTGGGAGGTGTGGATGCTATAAAAAGAAACTTTCCCAACAAAGACAGCCAGCGCTCGTCATGTGGAGAGTCGCAAAGGCAGTGAGTCAGCCAGTGAGCGGGACTGGAAACTCACAGCCCAACTAGGAATGAACAGTTTTTAGTCTCATATCATTACTCGGTCTGTTACTCGGTCTGTGTGTCAGTTTGGCTCAGCAGATGGCACTGTGGAATCAAGCCTCAGGTTGGGACTTGAACTCGTACTCCAGGCTGACTCTCCAATGTAGGGCTGGGGGTGTGCTGCATTGCAATAAGTGCTGTCTTTCTGACAAGACATTAAACTGAGTGTTTTTAAGTGGACATGATCCAATGGCACTATTCNAAAAAAAATGGAGTTTCTCTCTCCCTGTGTCCTGCCCAACAATTCCCCAGATAAAATTAGTCACTCACTTCATGGCTGTTTGTGGGTCATTGCTGTTGGTGAATGGCTACTGACTTTATCTNAAAAAACAGTCTGGACAATAATTGTGCAGTGCACTGAGATGTTCAGACAAGATAAAGCGCTATAGGAATGCATGTTCTACCCAAACCACGGATTCAACATCCCAATTTTTACAGCTCAGCTTCACACTAGGCATTGAACTTGTCAAAGGAACATCGGGGGAGGAAGACACCTATACACAGCATGCAAGATGGTATAAACATAGTATAATCATGTTTATACACTGTGGGATACACATACAGTGTAGAAACATGATACAGCACATAGCACATTTACAACGTGTAATGTATACAGACAGCATTTAATATAATATAGCTTTCACATCTCAATATGCTTCACGGAATGGAGTGTAAAGTGTAGTGACTGTGTATTTTGTGGGTGACTGCAGCAGCCAGTTTGCGCACAGGAACGTCCTACAAACAGCCATCGAATGAATGACCGATTTTTGGGGGGCATACCAGGAGAAACATCCTTTTCTTTCCGAGTTGTAATGGGACCTTCACCCCCAGGACTGCATTAGTGTGTCATTTGGATTATATGAGTTCCAAGTCCCAAACTCACAACCTCCTGACTCCTGAGGCAAGAGTGCTTTCACTGCGACAGGCTGACACGCATATACTCAATACAATTATAACATATATTCAGTACAAATATGATGTGCAATAATATATGTGAATAATTTGTGCATGCAGTAAATGGCAGGGAACACTGAAATGTGAGATTTCCTCACTAGAGCTGAATATTTATCTGGAGAGAAGCTCTATGTTCTGGTCATCTCTTCCTCTCTTACAGCAATCATTCATCTCCTCTAAGATCAGGGGGTCATTGCAACCAATCAATTAGACTTGCCAGGTCTCTTGGAGCAAGACTCACTTACTTGGGTTTATAACCTTACCTACCCTGATAGATCTCATTAATGGAAAAAGGGAGTTCAGCTTCTAAGGGGTTAAATGGGCTGCAATCCATCTCGCTCTTTTCGATCATAAATCTCACCCTGAAATATTATCTGATAATGTCATACCAGCTCCAAGTCCATTAAATTACTGATTGGCCTGTAATTCACTGCCAGCCATGTGCCACCCTCTAACTACTGTCCATCTCAACCAAACTGCACTTACTATTCTGAGAGAACACACATATAGCCTGCAAACACACACAAAGAGCAGCACACACATACTGAGCAACACACAGAAATATACACAGGCATACACACTAAGCAACAGACACCTATACACGCACACACTAAGCAACAGACACCTATACACGCACAACAGGCACAGAAAAGCACACACAGACGCGCAAATCACAGATGTACACACACAGTCACAGACTTACATACACACAGGAATAGTCACACTTACATACAAATACATTCACAGACATACACACACGCATACAGGCACACACAAACTGATGCACTGGCACCCACTGACAGAGTCACAGACACACCGGTACACAGACCCAAGTGCACATAGATGCACTTGCAAACACAATAAACATAGTGCTTTCTGCCACGTGACTCTGTGCTGAACAGGACTCTGTGTGTAGCAGGGATGTCTGACCCCGTGATAGACTAGCATTTCCCTTGGAATGTGCTGCAATGAGTCACACTGCTTTTCCCAATACACATTTAAAGTAACACCCATAACCCAACAAATGTGAGGCAGAGGCTGCCACTGTGCAGATCATACCCACCAGAGCCACTTCAACTGGGAAACCTTGTGTGTGGATGAGCGGGGAATCAGAAATATAGATGAGAGTATGAGAGCACAAACACTATATCACACTATCTTGTATCAGCCTCGTGCAGTGGTAGCACTCTCATCTCTGAACCCGAAGGGTTTAAGCCCTTAAAGTGAGTTTAAGCCTCACGTGGTTCTTGAACTCACGTAATTTAAGATGATACTCCAATGCAGTGCTGGGGGGGTTTGCATTGTCAGAGGTGTAGCATCGGAAAGATTTTAAACTTATGTCCTGTCTGTCTGTTTAGGTGGAGATTGGCAGCTGCTGAAGGCTTTACCTGGAGTCTGAGTTTGTGAACGTACGTTCAGTGCCTGGAATCCACCTTGATTGGCCTGTTGGTGGAACCATTGCTCAATGGGAAGGGATGTGTGCCCGAGCTGCGGACAGGAAGAGAGCAACAATGCTCTCACGCATTTCATGCTGAAATGAGGAGTTCCCTGTACCTACCATTCACCTAGTGAGGGCTCAAATCAACGCTTGTCGGATGTCAAATGACCAACTAGTGACTATCCTCCTTGGGTTGGGGAGGTAAGCGGGGTCTCCTTGGAGCTGAACTGACTCCAAGGTGACATGCTTGCCAACAGAATGTCAGAATCGAACCAGCCCTCTGTGGCGGTCTCATAGTCCCGTTCCTGAGCCAGGTAAGTCTACAGTATTCCAGGGCACTGCTGATGACGACACAGGCAGCCTGGCTCATCGGCTGGACTTGGAAGGACAGACTAGTCACTGGGGACAGGGAATCATCACACTCAGTTCCTGTTAATCCTGAAAGCCAAAACGCTAATGGTAGTCCTAACTGAACAAGCTGCGGGAAAGCTTGCCAGACAGCGATATCAATGGCAAGCTATGTGGTTTTAGCTGGTTAATCTCCAGCAGTTACCCCAATGCACACTCTGGAGTCCCCAAACCTTCTCTCTTGCAAACCTGCACCAAATTCTTTACAGAATTAGGTGAGCAGGATGTGTCTCTCAAGGGAGAGAGTGCGCATTCCATTCAAACAATCTATCTCTGGGATTTCCATGGGTAGGTGAGATGCATGGAATTGTCAGTTTGGGTTCAGATAATCTTAAGCATGGTGATGGGTTTCTTCATGTGTCAGACACCCAGCTGACCAAAAAAAAAATGGACATTAAAGGTGCTATTCAAAAAGAGAAGGGACTTTCTCTCTCCCGGTGTGCTGCCCAACAATCCCCCTAATAACAATTGGTCACTCACTCCATGGCTGTTTGTGGGACACTTGTTACCAATTAGGCTTCCATGTCCACCTACAAATACATAGTCACTACACTTGACAGAAAAACCCTGTGAAGCACTTTGAAAAGTGAAAGGCGTTCCCAACGTGAAAGGCACTGGATGAAATATAAGGATTATTATTGTTATTATACAGAAATCCTCTGGTCAACGCATTTGCCACAGGATTGGGCGCGTCAGATAACAATTGTTTTTTTAAAAACAAAGGCAGTTTCCTTTCAAACTTGTTTCCTGCTATAAAAAAACTGACATTAGATAAGAAGATAATTCTGTGGAAGTGGGAAAAAATCAAGAGTTATCTTCAAGATGTGTCTCTGGGACAGTGCATTTCTTTTAACAACTATTTTAAATCGGTGCCCTCGGATTACCGACCCACCCACCAGTGGAAATAGTTTCTCCCTGTTCACTCTATCGAATCCCCTCATAATTTTGAACACTTCTATTAAGTCTCCTCTTAATCTTCTCTGTTCCAAGGAGAATAATCCTCGCTTCTCTCGCCTCTCCTGATAACTGAAGTCCCTCATTCCTGGTAGCATCCTGGTAAATCCCCTTTGCACCCTCTCGAATGACTTGACATCCTTTCTGCAGTGTGATACCCAGACTGACACAGTTACTCTAGCTGAGGCCTAGCCAGTGTTTTATAAAGTGTTTTATTCTTCTGAACGCTCTGTGGCTGTGGGGTGAACACCAACTGAAATGTCCGATCCATGAACTCTTCACATATGCTGTGTAGTGACTCCAGCTCCAGAACATCGGTGAGGTGTGTGTGCAAGCGAGCGAGCTGCTCTGAATTTTGTGATCAGGCACCCGGCCAAACAAAAAGAAAAGATGGACCACAGCCATGGACCTGTACATTGTAAGAGAGAAAAGGAGCTCGCGGGAGATGCGACGAGAAAAAGAGGCAGTGTAAATCAGTTCCTAATTCCTTTATCACCATCTCAAGTCACAGAAACTTACTTGTGTCACTTTGCAGTGGCTCTGAAGCAGATTTCCGTAGTAAAAATATCCAGGCACAGTTTGTAGCAAACTCTTGTGATCTGTGCATTATTGAGGTATTTCTGTTTTACACATGCTCGCTCGCACACACACCTCACCGATATACTTGCACGCGCGCCTGTGCACATATATTGATGCATACACATGCATTATCCCAGAGGCACATCTTGAAGATAACTCTTGATTTTTTCCCATTTCCCCACAATGTTATCTTGCTTCTTATCTAATGTCAGTTTTTTTTATAGCAGGAAACAAGTTTGAAGGGAAACTCTGCCCTTTTCTTTTAAAAAATTGTTATCTGACGCGCCCAATCTTGTGGCAAATGACCAGAGGATTTCTGTATAATAACAATAATAATCCTTACATTTCATCCAGTGCCTTTCACATTCGGAGCACCTTTCATGTTTCAAAGCGCTTCACAGGAATTTTCTGTCAAGTGTAGTGACTGTGTATTTGTAGGTGAACTTTGAAGCCTAATTGCTCATAGCAGTCTTCCACAAACAGCCATGGAGTGAGTGACCAATTGTTATCAGGGGGATTGTTGGGCAGCACACCGGGAGAAAGTCCCTTCTCTTTTTGAATAGCATCTTTAAATGTCCATTTTTTTTGATCAGCTGGGTGTCTGACAAGTGCGGAAACCCTTCACCATGCTTAAGAGTACCTAAACCAAACTGAGAATTCCATGCATCTCACCTACACATGGAAATTCCAGAGATAAAATGTTGTAATGGAATGTATACTCTCTCCCTGGAGGGAGTTTCCTGCTTACCTAATTCCGAGTATTAGGCGCAGGTTAATATTAGGCTGGAGTCTAACCAGCTAAACTGCATACGTTGCCATAGATGACAAGCTTTCCCCCTGGAACTGGGCACAAATAAACCACACAATTCAATGCATTTTATCAAGTATCCCTCTGGGTGATATATTAACTGCATAGAAAAAGACTCTTATAAAGGTAGGTCTGTATGTAAATACTGACAACACAAGTGGTTTTAGAGCCTGATTGCTTGGGAAACAAAAATCTTTGGGGAATGGTCAGAAGCATGCTAATAAAAACAGTTTGAGAGAAAGAAACCAACTTCACCTGAGGAGGGAAGAAACACAAGGCAGTGTCGCCAACTCTTGGCTGAGGATCTCACAGCCGCACGGTGGCTTACGATGAACAAAAATAATTAAATTCATTGCTGTGGCCAGTGATATTTGGAGATAGCCTGTACACACTGTTTTGCAAGGGGGTTTCGGCAACTGTAATAGCTGTGAAAGTGGGCTAAATGTGCTCTTTGTATGCAGAGTCTGCACTGCGGCCTTCCAGCAAATGGGTGTGTCTCCTCTTCCCTGCCTGCTCCCTCCCCGAACCCACAACCTGTTACACTGCCTGACAGCTGGTCTAATCCAGATTTCACTCCACTTAAAGGTGCCACTGTTTGAGATATCATAGGAAAAATCTCAGGAACCATGCTCAAAGCCAATCCCCAGCAGCACTAACCACACTGTGCCTCCCTGTCCTGAAGAGTTCACAATCAATCTCTTGAATATAGGTAGACTAAAACAGTAATATCAGTATGATACACACAGGAGCGGGCTAGCCCAGTAACAGTGAGCATTACTGAATAATACACACAGGAGCGGGCTAGCCCAGTAACAGTGAGCATTACTGAATAATACACACAGGAGCGGGCTAGCCCAGTAACAGTGAGCATTACTGAATAATACACAGGAGCGGGCTAGCCCAGTAACAGTGAGCATTACTGAATAATACACACAGGAGCGGGCTAGCCCAGTAACAGTGAGCATTACTGAATAATACACAGGAGCGGGCTAGCCCAGTAACAGTGAGCATTACTGAATAATACACAGGAGCGGGCTAGCCCAGTAACAGTGAGCATTACTGAATAATACACAGGAGCGGGCTAGCCCAGTAACAGTGAGCATTACTGAATAATACACACAGGAGCGGGCTAGCCCAGTAACAGTGAGCATTACTGAATAATACACATAGGAGTGATATATGCAATGATACACGGAAGTGGTATAGCCCAGTAACAGTGAATATTACTATAATAATAATCCTTGCATTTGATATAGCACTTTATCACGTCTTCAAGACTTCTCAAAATGCTTCACAGAATATACTGTAAAGTGATTTGATGGTATATTTTGTGAGTGAAACACAGTAGCCAATTGCGCACAGCAGTGATTACTGTATAATACACACAGGAGTGAGCTAGCCCATTAACAGTGAGTATCACACATAGGCGTGGGCTAGCTCAGTAACACACACCTTATTGTTGCCCAATAAATAGGGAAGTATAGAACACAACATAATCAAAAGAATGCTATCTGACAGTTCAGTAACTGGAATATGCCACGATCGGGTGTCATGCCACTAAGAGAAGTCAGACAAGTCACAACTCAGCTAGGAACAGAGCATGGCTCAGTCAGGAAGAATGTGCTCATTCTTCCATAAGTACCTCAGGAAGGTTGCACCAGGTATAAAGAGGGCGGGAGGGAGGCATGTGTGTGTGTCTGCACACTGTATGCAATTATGTACACGTGAGTGCACAGAAATAATAATAACAATATTCCTTTAGCATTTGGTACAAAGAAAATCGTCACCCTATGGCTGTGGATCATTGCTATGCCCAAATTGGTTGACAAATTCTTCTACGAATACACTGCCACTGCACTTTATAGTACATTCCACCTACATATGGAAATTCAAGTCGTAGATTGTTGGATTGGAGAGAGTGCGTATTCCATCCCAACAATCTGCCTCTGGAACGTCCACGTGTAGACGCATCGATTCTCAGTTTGGTTTAGAATACAGAATACACTGCAAAGTGTACATTTTGACTGTATACTTTGTGGGCAAAACCCAGCAGTTAATTGCACACAGCAGTGTCCCACAAACAGTCATGGATTGAAGTAACCAAATTATTATTATTATTTTATTTTTTTAAGGGATTATTACTCCCGGAAAGCAATCTGCCAATCGATTAACAATGGGTTACTACTTACTGTTGGTAAACAGAGGCCTGTGGAGTAAGGAAACTTGCCTAAGGTTTCACCCCGCCCGGAAATTAAACCCAGGTCCTCTTGCTTGTGAGTCGTGCGCGCTAACCACTACGATATGGTACTACTGGTAACCTGGCCAACAATCCCCCACATAAAAATTGGTCATTCATTTCATGGCTGTCTGTGCCACGTTACTGTGCTAAAATAGGCTGTGGTGTTCCCCTACAAATACATATAATTTATTTAACAATAAGGAAAGGCCTCTTGGCCAGCACATAATAACTGAAGCATATATGTTTGAAATATCAAGCTCCCTGTTTTTCCCACTTATACTTTGCACAGCTGTAAAAATGATGAAAGAAGTGAATGACCCTCCACACACTGCACTCAGTGTCAGTCAACTACACAGTGACTAAGGAACGGAGTTTAATGTCCTACAGGGGAATCATCCAACCCAGTCATAAGGGACACTCAGCTTCACGTCCAAGAGACCTTTAAAGTTACACAATGCACAAAATGGACTTATCGTGTTGGTGAAACTGCAGAGCAAAGGAACAGGGATAAAACGCTATAAATATACAAGTTTACTTTTTTGCACCGGGTTGGGGGACCTTGGAGGGAAGTAAGCGGGGTCTCCTTGGACTGAACTGACTGAAATGGTGACACGTTTGGCAACGGAATGTCTGAATCATGCCAGCCCTCTTGCGATCTCACTATTCCAGTTCCTGAGCCAAGTGGGTCCACAGTATTCCAGGTCATTGCTGATGACAGCACAGCCAACCTGGCTCATCGGCAGGAGTTGTACGCATAGACCAGTCACTGGGGGCAGAGAATCCTCCCACTCAGCTCCTGTTAACCATGCAAGCCCAATGGGCAGGGTAGTCCAAACTGGACAAGCAATAGGAAAGCTAGCCAGGCAGTCCTATCAATTGCAAATTATGCAGTTTTAGCTGGTTGGACTCCAGCAGTTTCCCCAAGCCTTCACTCTTGCCAACATGCACCTAATAGTTTCCTGAATTACGTGAGCAGGATGTGTCCCTCCAGAGAAAGAGTGTGCATTCCATTCTACAATCTATCTCTGGGATTTCCATGTGTAGGTGGGATACATGGAATTCTCAGTTTGGTTTAGATACATTTAAGCAAGGTGATGGGTTTCTGTGTGTGTCAAGACAACCTGCTGACCAAAAAACAAACAAAACTGACAGATAGATGCTCACTGACTATGCCCCTGCCTCACTGCCCCTCATCTTCTGCTGAAATTAAGCTGTAAAGCGTGGTTCCACCTAACTTCAGACGCTTGTTGGGATAATCAGAGTGCTCACCATGTGAACCAGGGAATATGAAAAGCATTATCTTACAAGCGAGAAGACGTGGGTTCGATTCCCAGGCATGGTGAAACCTTAGGCAAGTTTCCTTACTCTACAGACCTCTGTTTACCACAACTGTTTGTGGGACATTGCTGTGCGCAATTGGCTGCCGCACTTCACCCACAAATATACAGTCAATTCACTTTACAGTATATTCTGTGAAGCGCTTTGAGACGTCGAGAAGACGTGAAAAGCGCTATACCAAATGCAAGGATTATTATTATTATTACAGCTATGAACCCTCGTGACACTGCACTGCATAGTGGATCCAAGTAACTTGCATTGCAGGGTCTGCCCTGGGAGATCAGAGCCCTAGATTACTTCTAATCCGTATCAGCAGTTGCATCACCTCTGGAATTTCAGCTGTCCTTGTCCACTGCTCGCGGCCAAGGAGACAGCAGGACAGCAGACTGGGCACGAACAAGATGTTGTATCGAACAGAAACACTGTGTTACAAATCAGAAGTGGGTTATTGTTTAAAAGGCCCTTTCCTTTCGGGAAACTCTGTGTGACTGGAATGCACTGTCAGGGTCAGAGAGAGAAAATAAGACAAGCATGTGGCCAGCACAAAGAATGATTTTAATGACACTTGCTACAGTCACCCTCTTTTAAAGCTGCATCTTTAAACTGCACATCCTGCAGAGAGTTGAGGACAATCACCCTCAGATCACTTGTGAGTTGAGGACAATCATTTTACCCAAACCTAGAATTTCCAGCAATTCCCACACCAATTTTACAGTAATTCTTGTGAAGCGTTTTGAGACAATGTGTTAAGACGCTATATCAAATGCAAGGCTTGTTATTGTTATTATCAGGCAGAATTCCAATGAACGTGATTACATCCTGCTGCATAGCAATGACATGCATCTACCCGGTCGTAAACTGATGTCTCGAAGAGCTTTACGTAACCAATCCACCAGGGAATACAGTAATTGTACCTGGAGTAATTATTGCAAATTGTAAATGTTTGGTTACTAGTCTCATAGCACGCTCACATAAACACACATTCCGATATACACACACACAACATATACACATCCTCATATATACACCCACTCGCATATAGACACCGTCACACACATGCACACACACACTCACATATACACTCGCTCATATATACACATATATATATATACACACACATATATATACACACATATATATATACATATACATTCATATATACACGGACTCCTGTAGCTCAGTGGTTAGAGCACTCGCCTTGCAAGTGAGACACCTGAGTTCAATTCCAGACAGGGCAAAACCTTGGACAAGTTTCCTTACTCCACACGCCTAATAATAATCCTTCCAAGACAAAAAACAATAATAAATTGGTCATTTTCAATCCAAGACTGTTTGTGGGACACTGCTGTGCGCAATTAGCTGCCGCATTTCACCCACAAATATACGGTCAATTCACTTTACAGCATATTCTGTGAAGCGCTTTGAGACGTTGAGAAGACATGAAAAGCACTATGTCAAATGCAAGGATTATTATTATTATTCCACAGCGTTGCACACACATGCACACACACACCCTCACATATACACCCACACTCACTCACATATACACATACCTTCACACATACTCACATATGTACCCACTCACACATATACCCATTCACATATACCCACACCGTCACAACAACCTGCATTTATATAGCTCCCCTCATGCAGGATAGCATCCCAGAGTCATACACAGACCCTCAAATACATCCCCCACACACAAAAAAATTGATGCAATAGTTTACAACTGTAAACTGTGGTACGGATACACGTTACAAACACTCAAGATCTGCTAGTGACTGTCTCAAGCACTGACATTGTATTGTTGTGTGTATGTATCGTCTCACCAACATGAAAAGCTCTGAGACCTGTTTTTATCCGCATCAATCAATTTACCCAAGCTTCCCGACCAACTGATCTGTAACTGTGTCACGGGGTGGAAAGGGTTACTTATAGTTGGTGAGATTAACAGTTAAACATAGTCAGGGAGAGGACTGCACACAATGGAAATGGGCTCAGCTTCCCTGCCCCACCCACATCCTCCCGCCAGAAGCCTATTCACTTGACAAGAATATTAACTACTGTAGTTTAGGCACAAGAGGGACGAGAGTGCCGTAATATCCCAGTGCACAGGAAACCCACACCACCCAGCGCCACCTGTTCTGCTGTGCCAATCCAGAGGTTGGCATTGTGTCTGATAAAAAGGCAGGCGGTGGGGTGGGGGGGGAATTGTGGGAGGGTGTGTGTGGGTGTGTAGCCCTCAGAGTGCTGGATTCTTCAGTGCTCTGAAGCGCTCAGACTGAATACGTGGTGTCCACCAGATCCAATCCTACCGGACAGTGTCTGGTTTTAGCTCACTCCACAGTGTCTGGCTCCAGACTCATGTCATTCAAGATGGACTATGGCAAGATAGCTGCTTTGCATCTGGGGCTGTTCATTTTCGTTTCAATGGAACTGTTTAAATCGGAGAAGTGGGGGGAGTGCTGAGACTAATTTAAATGGTCTCAAATTAAAATGCTGCATGTACAAATCCACTTTTAAGTCTGTAAGTCCCTGTGCAAGAGCGAGAAATATTTTCAAGGTTGATGACTGATCTCAATTGCACAATGTATGTTTTCAATGGGGTGCCTTATTACATCGGGATATCTCGAGCATGTGAAACAATGCACAGCTTTGTACCGACCATTGTCACACAGGCAAATGTCGCAGCTAATCAATGCCCACAAACCAAGTGTTCAGTGTGTTTGACTGTTGTGGATGTGGATGAGGGAGGAACGTTAGGCAACAGAAGATAATAATTGTAATAATAATCCTTGCATTTGAAACAGTGCCTTATCATGTCATCGGGATGTCTCAAAGCACTTCACACGATTCACTGTAAGATGGATTGCGTGTTTTGTAGGTGAATATGGCAGCTAATTTGTAGACAACAACATCCCACAAATAGAATGAACCGAATGACCAAGTTTATTCGGGGATTGTTGGTCAGGACACCGAGAGAAACTTCCTTCTATTTTCGAATAGTGGCGCGTGATCTTTAACAACCAACGGAACAGGCAGACGGGATCTTGGTTTAGCGTCTCATCTGAAAGAGGGAACCTCCAACAATGCAGCAGCCCCCAGCAATGCACTGGAGTGTCAGATTAGACTGCGTAATTCCAAATTCAAGCTTGAACCCACAACCTTGACTTAGAGGTGAGAGTGCTACCACTATGCTAAGCTGAGAAGATCCTTTAATGTCCACCGGAGTAGAGAGGTAGAACTAAGCCGGCACCCCAACAGTGATGCACTGGAGAGTCATCCTAGATTAGGAAGTGAAGCTGTCAACAACACCAAATTGCATTTGTATAGCATCTCATTCATACAGTGCCCTTCACACAGGACACCATCTTGGAGTGCATAAAAGTGGTGAAGCCTGAAGCCAAGGCGGGAGAAGATGAGCGTAAGCACCCAAAGACCTTCCTCTTCCACTGTGCCTAGTCACCTCCCCTCTCTCCCCGGCTCGGTGTGAAATTCCACCACTGTTAAGCTCTCTGAGATGCAACCATACGTGAAGGATGCTATATAATTGCAAGCTGTTGGTGGTATTGTATGGCGGAACAGCTGACACTTGTTGCATGCATATTGTGTGCTATGTGGGAACTTATATAACTAGCTCCTTGACAAGACAACACTACGTCTGCTAAAGACGAGAGCAATATTGACAGTTGTCCTGTAAAGAAAGGTGCCTTCAGCCGTCCAAAGTGCTTCCCTTTGCCTACGTTCCGTCTATAGGGAGGTGGGAAGACAGCCATCTGTGATTAGGAATATATAGTATGGAGCTGTTATGGTCAATTCGAATTCTGCACTGGTGGCGTCGTACACAGTTCAGGAGTGTACTGATCTACAACAAGCTGACAGGACTTCTCCCAACCTACGTGGGTGGTGGTGCTTTCAATTAAGCCATTTTCCCTGAAGGAAAACCTTTACAGCCCACTGTTCAGCAACAACAAGTATCTTACAGGAATCATCCTGCTGCATCTGTGTTAGCCTGGTGCAGTGGTAGTGCTCATGCCTCTGAGTCAGAAGGTTGTGGGTTCAAGCCCCACGTTAGAAACACAAGGACACAATGCAGTGCTGGAAGTGTGTTGCATTGTCAGAGCTGCCATCCTTCAGATGAGACAATAAACCGAGGTCCCGTCTGCCTATTCAGGTGGATGTTAAAGATCCCATGGCACCATTCGAAAAGAGATGCGAGTTTCTCTCTCCCAATACCCTGGCCAACAACCCCCCAAATAAAAATGGTCACTCACTCCATGGCTGTATGGGAGACTGTTGTGCCCAACTGGCTGCTGCGTTTTGGCCACAATATACACAGTCCCTAACTTCACAGTATATCTTGTGAAGCACTTTGAGACATCTCAATGACGTAATATATCAAATCCGATTATTATGACAATACAGAATGCCGTGCACACCTGGATTCTCTCAACACCGAACAGTAAAGATTGGAAAGAACGAGTTACAGCAAACCACTGGCAGCAGCACTGGCATTTCACCTGGAATATCAAATGAATAACTGCACATAATGGGAAAAGATGGTTTTCATTGACTGAAAATTATACTGTATAAAATCAGGAAACAGCACACCCTGTAACCTGTCTAAGGTCAAACTGCTAACAAGAAGCAACTGGAATTCCCAGCTTCTAAAGTCCCTCATCCCTGGTACCATTCTAGTAAACCTCCTCTGCACCCTCTCCAAGTCCTTGATATCCTTCCTAAAGTGTGGTGCCCAGAATTGGACACAATACTCCAACTGAGGCCTAACCAATGACATAAAAAGGTTTAGCAGAACTTCCTCACTTTTGTACTCTATGTCTCTATTTATAAAGCCAAGGATCCCATATGCTTTTTAAACAGGTCTATCAACCTGTCCTGTCACCTTCAAAGACCTGTGTATGTGAACCCCCAGGTTTCTCTGCTCCTGTACCCCCTTTAAAACTGTATCAACAGCAACAACAACAAGATTCCATTTATAGAGCGCCTTTCACGTCGGGAGGACGTCCCAAGGTGCTGTATAGTTGGGTCAGGACCCGAGCAATGGGGAAATGGTCAGGGTGAGGGGAGGGAAGGGAGGGAGCGAGGAGGGGGTAGAGAGTCGAGAGGGGAGCTGAAGGCACGGTCAAAGAGAAAGGTCTTGAGAGCGGCCTTGAAGGAGGAAAGGGAGGCGGCGACGAAGGCACTGGGGGATAGAGTTTCAAAGCCTAAGGGCTGAGAGGCTGAAGGCCCGACCAACGATGGTAGGGCGGTTGGGGCGGGGGACGTGGAGCAGACCAGAGCCAGAGGAACGGAGGGTATGGCAGATAAGTAGGGGGATAGTAGGTCGGAGAGGTAGGGGGAAGCAAGGCCGTGAATGGCCTTGTAGGTGAGGATGAGGATCTTGGATTCGATCCTCTGGGGGATGGGGAGCCAGTGGAGGCGAGCGAGGGTGGGAGTGATGTGGTCGCGGTGTCTGGTGCGGGACAGTACACGAGCTGCAGAGTTCTGAATGACCTGCAGTGTGGAGGGAGGTGCCGGGAAGGCCGGCGAGGAGAGAGTTCCCATAGTCCAGCCTTGAGGTGACAAAGGCGTGGACCAGGGTTTCAGCAGCGTGAGGGATGAGGGAGTCCCGTAGTCTGGCGATGTTCCGGAGGTAGTGGAAGGCGGTGCCAGTTGTGGCGCGGATATGAGGGAGAAAGTACAGCTCAGGGTCGAAAAGAACCCCGAGGTTCCTGACTGGCTTTGAGAGGTGGAGAGTGCAGCCTTGGATGCTGATGCTGTCAGCGCCTGAGGTGCGGAGGCGCTGACGTGAGCCAATCAGGAGGGCCTCAGTTTTACGCACATTGAGCTGAAGAAAGTTGTCTCTCGTCCAGGACTCGATGTCGGACAGGCAGCTGTCAGGACATCGGTGGTCGTGGAGTTGAGGGTAGAGGAGGAAAGGTAGAGTTGGGTGTCATCCGCATACATGTGGAAGTTAACTCCATGTCTGCGGATGATGTCACCAAGGGGGAGCATATAGAGGGTGAAGAGGAGGGGACCGAGGACAGAGTCCTGAGGGACACCACACAAGACAGTGCGGGGGGTGGAGGAAAAGCCGTTCGTGGAAACGAAGTGAAGACGGTGGGAGAGGTACGACTTAAACCACTCAAGGACAGGGCCTTGAAGGTTGAGGTGGGAGGACAAGCGGTGGAGGAGGATAGCGTGGTCGACTGTATCGAATGCTGCCGATAGGTCGAGGAGGACGAGGAGGCAGAGGGAGCCCTGGTCACAGATGGTCAGGATGTCATTGGTGACCTTGACCAGGGCAGTTTCTGTGCTATGGGCAGCACGGAAACCCGACTGAAGGGGTCCGAATAATGAATGGGTGGAGAGGAAAGAGCGCAGCTGGGAGGCGACAACTCTTTCAAGGACCTTGGATAGGAAGGGGAGGTTGGAGATGGGCCGGTAGCTTGATAGCTGCGACGCATCAAGGGAGGGTTTTTTCAAGGTGGGAGTGATGGTGGCAGTTTTTAAGGGAATGGGAACAGAGCCAGAGGAGAGGGACAGGTTTAGTTTATCATTTAGTGTATATTGCCTCTACTGGGGATCACATTAATATAGTGTGTTTGACATCGGGAAGACGTTTCAAGGTGCTGCACAGTCAAGAATGTGTTCTTGAGCTAGGGGTTGGGGGGATGCACAGTCGAAGAGGAGGGTCTTGAGATGGGCCTTGAAGGAAGCAAGGAAGTAGACAGGCAGAGGGATTCCAAGATGGGGGTTCCAGAGGGTGGGAGCAGAGAGGCTGAAGGCCTGACTGCCGATGGTGGGGCGGACCGGGCGGCGGATATGGAGAAGGCCAGAGTCCGTTGAGCGGATGTTGTGGACAGGTCAGTATCCAGTTAGCAGGTCACAGAAGTAGGGGGGAGTAAGACCGTGGAGGGCTTTGAAAGCGAAGACGAGGATTTTGAACTCTATCCACTGGGGGATGGGGAGCCAGTGAAGCCGGGCGAAGATGTGGGTAATAAGTCACAGACAACTTAGAATTTTCCATCATCCGTTGCATCACTGGTGGGATCGATTCGTGCATTTTTATACTGGGAGCCAGAACGGAACAGCAGATACTCGGGCAGACAGAGCTAATCAGACCTCTCTTAAAACATCACTTAAGCTTTTAAACTGGGCCCCGGGAAAGGTACAGTGAGCAAAACTAATTCCATTTTGTTCCTATGTGTGTTGAGTTTTCAGTGTGCAGCTGGAGCTGCTTGCTGACATGAGTCTGTTCTCCTTTTATGGGCATTGAGAGCAGTTGTGTTGATTGCCCTCAGTACTATCTTCCTGTACATTTGTGTGGGTGGGGATGGCGGGTACGTCTGTCTCTATCAATTTGTCTCTCTCGCTCTGTTTCTGTCAGTGACTCTCTCTTCCTCTTTGGTGTGTGTGTGTCTTTCTCTCTGTCTGTGTCTATCTGTTTCTCCCTTTTTCTGTCTCTCTCTTCCTTTTTGTGTTTGTGTCTCTCCTCTCTGTCTTTCTCAGTGTGCGTGTGTCTCTCTCTCTCTGTTTCTCTCCCTCCCATCTTTCTAAGTGTGCCTCTTTCTGTCTGTTTTTGTGTTTCTCTTTCTCCCTCTTTCTGTGTGCGCCTCTTTCTTTCTCTGTCTGTTTCTCTCTTGCTATGTTTGACCATTAAATCCAATACTAAAGAAATGCCAACATTTGTTCAAGATTTGTGAGCAAAGGGTAAATAGAAAGGATGATTAAATAATTTGCCAAAAGATTGCCACTACTTCTGTGTGAGCTGATGGAAGGAGACATCCTATTCAATTTAGTTGCTAAGCATTGAAGCTCTTAGTTGAATGCCCTGACCTGCCACTTCGGATAACAGGGGAGACTGTTGCTCTGTGCCCCACATGACAGATTTTTTGGCGATGTATACCAGGTAAATGCCATATAATATTTTATTGATCACATGAGGAGAGCCTGGTGTAGGCACTGCTTTCTCAGGGTTGTCTCTTTGCTCGATAATGGCTCACTTGGCTGTGTGTTTATGTCTGTATCTCCACATTTATCAATAATAACAATAACAACAGCTTGCACTTATATAGAGCCCTCCACGAAGGGTAGAGTCCCACTTAAAAGTGTCGGAGCATGATTCCGAGCCATGGGGGGAGGTGGCCGTAAGCACAGAAAAGAGGAAGGTCTTCAGGCGGGGCTAGAAAAAGGGGAGAGGGGGCAAGGCAAGGGATTGAGAGAGAGTGTTCCAGAGGGGCGTAGTATAGCTGAAAGTGCGACCTCCGACGGTAGGTTGGAGGGTGAGAGGGACGAGCAGGAGGCCAGTGCCAGTTGAACGGAGGCGCGGGGTAGTGGATTGGGGAGTGAGGCGGTCGGAGAGGTAGGGACGTGCCAGAAAGTGAAGGGATTTGAACATAAGTGTAAGGATCTTCAAGTCCATTCATTTAGTGATGGGAAGCCAGCAGATCCTGGCCAGAACTGGTGAGATGTGAGATTATAAAACATTGGTTAGGTCTCAGCTAGAGGACTGCGTTCAGTTCTGGGCACCACACTTGTTTTTCTGACTCAAGGGAAATCTATAGTGGTGTCCCCCAGGGGTCAGTATTGGGACCACTGCTGTTTTTGATCTATATAAATGACCTGGACTTGGGTATAGGGAGTACAATTTCCAAGTTTGCAGATGATACTAAGCTAGGAAACATAGCAAACTGTGAGGAGGATAGTATCAGACTGCAAACGGCATAGCCAGACTGGTAAAATGGGCCGACAGGTGGCAGATGAAGTTTAATGTGGAGAAATGTGAAGTGATCCATTTTGGGAGGAAGAATGAGGAGAGCAATATAAGCCGATGGTACAATCTTAAAGGGGGTGAAGGAACAGAGAGACCTGGGGGTCATATACCTAAATCTTTGAAGGTGGCAGGACAGGTAGATAAAGCTGTTAAAAAAGCATACGGAATACTAGGCTTTATAAATAGGGGCAGAGAATACGCAAGTCAGGAAGTTATGATGAACCTTTATAAAACACTGGTTAGGATTCAGCTGTAGTACTGTGTTCAATTCTGAGCACCACACTTTGGGAAGGATGTCAAGGCATTGGAGAGGGTGCAAAGGAGATTTACCAGGATGGTGCCAGGAATGAGGGACTTCAGTTATCAGGAGAGACTAGAGAAGCGAGGATTATTCTCCTTGGAGCAGAGATTAAGGTTAATTGGACACCATGCTCCAGCTGAGGCCTAATTAATGATTTATAAAGGTTTAGCAGAACTTCCTCGCTTTTTTACTCTTTGCCTCTATTTATAAAGTCAAGGATCCTAGATGCTTTTCAACAGCTCTATCAACTAGACCTGTCACCTGTGTATGTGAATCCCCAAGTCTCTCTGCTCCTGTATCCCCTTTACAGCTGTACTATTTATTGCATATTGCCTCTCCTTATTCTTCTTTCCAAAATGCATCTCCTCACACTTCTCTGCATTAAACTTAATCTGTCATGTGTCTGCCCATTTCACCAGTCTGTCTATGTCCTCTTGCAGTCTGCTACCATTCTCCTCACTGTCTGCCACATTCCCAAGTTTTGTGTCATCTGCAAATTTTAAAATGTTTCTTTATACCCAAGTCCAAGTCATTCACATACTTCAAAAAGAGCAGTAGACCCAATACTGACCCCTGGGGGACACCACTATATACTTTCCTCCAGTCTGAAAAACAAGCATTCATCACTACCCTCTTCTTTCTGTCTTCCAGCCAATTTTGTATCCATGCTGCCCTTTTATGCCATAGGCTTGCATTTTGCCAACTAGTCTATTATGTGGCACCTTATCAAACGCCTTCTGAAAGTCTATGTACCACTACATCAACTGCACTATCTTCATCAATTCTCTCCATTATGTCATCAAATAACTTTATTAAAGTTTGTGAGACACGATTTGCCTTTCCATGTTGATTGTCATTAATTACCTTATGTTTTTCTAAGTGAAAGTTCATTTTGTCCCGGATTTTGATCTCTAGAAGTCTCCCTACCACCAACGTTAGGCTGACTGGCCTGTAGTTACCAGGCTTATCCACCCCCCTTTTTTTGAACAGGGGTGTAACATTTGCAACTCTCTAGTCCTCAGGCACTACTTCCATATCCAAGGAGAATTGAAAGATTGTGGCCAGAGCCTCCGCTATTTCTACCCTAACTTTCCTCAGCAATCTAGGATGCATCCCACCCGGTCTGGGTGACTTTTCTACTTTGAGCACTGCTAACCTTTTAAGTACCTCTTCTATTTGTATCCTATCCAATTTTCCTACCTCCTCCTTTACTGTGACACTGGCGGCATTCTCTTTTGTGAAGACAGAAGCAAAGTACTCAGCCATGCCCTCTGCCTCCACACCTCTAGCACCTCATCCCTTTCCAGGGCTGTAACAGTATCTTTGATCAATACTGCCATCCTCCCTTCTCTTTTTCCCTCCCTATCCCTCCTGAATACATTGTAGCCAGGAAAGATAAGTTCCCATTCCTGCCCCTATTTGAGCCAAGTCTCTGTTATTGCCTACATCAGAATTCCATGTGGCAACTTGAGCTGCAGCTCACCAATCTTATTTGTCACACTCCATGCATTTACGCACATGCACTCCAAAGCTGCCTTTGTCTGCTTTGCATTTCTCCCCTGTCTGATCCCTCCTCTTTCTGGATGACTCTTTATTCCAAAATTATTGGTCTCTCTCAGTCCTCTATGTTCCTTGTTTCTCCTCTCTGGTGTTACATCTTGGTTCCCTCCCTGCCAAATTATTTTAAATCCTCCCCTACAGCACTAGTCAACCCCCCCATGAGGACATTGGTCCCAGTCCAGTTCAGGTGCAGCCGTCCGCCTTGCACAGGTCCCACCTGCCCTAGACCTGGTTCCAATGCCCGAGGAATCTGCCCTCCCTCCTGCACCATTTTTCCGGCCACACATTAACCTGCTTTATCTTGTTGTTCCAATATGCACTAGCACGTGGAACTGGGAATAATCCAGAGATTAACACAGTTGGGGTCCTGCTTTTTATTCTCATCTCTAACTCCTGAAATTCTGCCTGTAGCTCCTCTACACTTTTCTTTGCTACGTCATTGGTATCAACATGGACCACGACTTCTGGCTGGTCCCCTTCCCCCCACAGAATGCTCTGCACCCATTCTATGACATCCTCCACCCTGGCACCAGGGAGGCAACACATCATGGGATACTCACATCTGTGGTTGCAGAAACCCTGTCTACCCCCCTAACTATTGAATTCCCCAATGACAATAGCAATGCTACACTTTCCTGTGGCCCCCTGTGGAGTTGTTTGCCCCACTGTGACGTGGATTAGCCTAAAATTGCCCCCCTCAAGGTGTCATCTCCTTCACCAGTATTCAGGACAGAAAACTTGTGAGTGGCATGCTCCAGGGGGATTTCTGCACTGTCTGTCTCTTCTTCCTACTACGTCGGATGGTCACCCCTTACTCTCCTCCTGAACTCTCGGTCGATGCTGGGTGACCATATATACATAAACATAAAGGCTTCAGCTTCCCTGGTGCACTGTAGTGACACCAGTCTCTCCTCAAGCTCAGAAACCCTGAGCTCGAGCAGCCGGAGACACTTTCTGCACATGCGGTTGTCCATACAACTGAAGCATCCTGGAGTTCCCAAATGGCACACAAAATGCATGCAACAGGTCTCAGCTGTTCTGCCATATAATGGCAACCTGCATTTCATAGAATCATAAAATCATAGAATTGTACAGCACAAAAAGAGGCCATTCGGCCCATCGAGTTTGTGCCGGCTCTTTGAATAGACCAATTAATGTCAATCCCACTCCCCAGCCCTTTCCCCATAACCCTGCAAACCCGTCCTCCTCAAATACCCGTCCACCGTGTTTTTAAAAGTTGTTATTGAATCGGCCTCCACCACGTTTTCAGGCAATGTGTTCCCGATTCGAACAACTCGCTATGTGAAAAAATTTCTTCTCACCTCTCCTCTGCTTCTTTTAGAGACTATTTTGAATCTGTGACCTCGAAAAAAGCGGTCCTGGTCAGCCAACAGGGTAGAAAGGAAAGCTGGGGATCAAACCCCTAAGTTGCGCACGGGTTCAGAGAGACTGAGGGAGAGCCCGGGATGTTAAGGTGTTCAGACCCGCAGGAGAGAAGACGGGAGCCAAAGAGTATGGCTTCCATCTTGTCAACATGCAGCTGCAGGAAATTTGTACTCATTCAGGCCTTCAAACAAGCTGACAGGACATCAACGGACTGGGAGTCGCAGCTGGAGGAGGACAAGTAGATTTGGGTGTCATCGTCATACATGTGGAAGTTGACCCCATGTCTGTGGATGACATCGCTGAGAGGGAGCATGTAGATGAGGAAAAGAAGGAGACCAAGGTGGAGCCTTGGGGTACCCCTCACATGACCAGGCAGGAGGCAGCAGGAAAAACCACTGGAAGAGATCAAGCTCTAGTGGTTGGTTAAGTAAGAATCGAACCATGCTAGTGCGGTCCCACTAAGGTGGATGAAGGAGGAGAGGCGGTGGAGGAGAATGGAGTGGTCGACTATGTCGAACGCAACAGAGGTCCAGATCATTGAGACGTCTCAAAGCGCTTCACAGAATATACTTTGAAGTGAATTCATAGAATCATAGAATTATACAGCACAGGAGACCATTCGACCCATCGTGTCTGTGCCAGCTCTTTGAAAAGAGCCATCCAAATCAATCCCACTCTCTCGCTCTCGCCCCATAGCCCTGCAAACTTGTCCTCCCCAAATAATTATCTACTTCTCTCTTAAAAGTTGTCATTGAATCGGCTTCCACCAGCCTTTCGGGCAATGCATTCCAGATCCGAACAACTCACTGTGTGAAAATATTTCCCCTCACCTCCCCTCTGTTTCTTTTAACAACTATTTTAAATCGGTGCCCTCGGGTTACCAACCCACCCACCAGTGGAAATAGTTTCTCCTTGTTCACTCTATCGAATCCCTTCATAATTTTGAACACTTCTATTAAGTCCCCTCTTAACCTTCTCTTCTCCAAGGAGAATAATCCTAGCTTCTCTAGCCTCTACTGATAACTGAAGTCCCTCATTCCTGATGCCATCCTGGTAAATCCCCTTTGCACCCTCTCCAATGCCTTGACATCCTTCCCAAAGTGTGGGGTCTTGAACTGAACACAGTGCTCCAGTTGAAGCCTAACCCGTGTTTTATAAAGGCTCATCAAAACTTTCTGACTTGCAATTCTATGTCCCTATTTATAAAGCCTGGTAACCCGTATGCTTTTTTTAACAGCTTTATCTACCTGTCCTGCCACCTTCAGAGATTTACTTATATGAATCTCTCTGTTCCTTCACCCCCTTTTAAGATTCTATCATCAGCTTATATTGCCTCTCCTCATTCTTCCTCTCAAAATGCATCACCTCGCATTTCTCTACATTACTACTATAGCTACTATCCTCCTCACTATTTATTAATTTGCCTAGCTTAGTATCATCTGCAAACTTGGAAATTGTACTCCCTATACCCAAGTTCGGGTCATTTATATAGATCAAAAGCACCAGTGGTCCCAGTACTGACCCCTGGGGGACACGACTGCATACTTTCCTCCAGTCAGAAAAACAATCTTTCATCACTACTCTCTGCTTTCTGACTCCCAGCGGTTCTGTACCCATTCTGCCACTGTCCTTTTAATACCGTGGGTTTCGATTTTACTTTCAAGTCTCTTATGTGGCACTTTATCAAAACCAGAACTAGATCCAGCACTGCTTATTTCCTCGTTGGGCTGGAAACATACCGATCCAGAAAGTTCTTTTGCACACAATTTTAGGAATCCTTCCCCCTCCTTGCCCTTTACACTGTTATTTTTCCAGTCTATGTTAGGATAATTGAAATCCCCCATTATAACTACTCTGTTGATTTTGCATCTTTCTGAAATCTGCTTGCAGATTTGCTCATCTATCTCCTTCCCACTCTTTGGTGGTCCATAGTATAGACTATAGTATAGTGTTACTCACAGAGTTCTGTTCCTTAACTCTCACCAAATAGATTCTGTTTTTGGATCCTCTAGCATATTGTCCCTTTCCAGGGCCGTAACCGTGTCTTTAATCAATATTGCCGCCACCTCCTTTTTTTCCTTCCTATCCCTCCTGAATACATTGTAACCAGGAATATTCAGCTCCCATTCCTGCCCTTGTTTGAGTCAGGTCTCATTATTGCCACTACATCATAACCCCATGTAGCAACTTGAGCCGCAGCTCACCAATTTGTCACAATCTGTGCATTTACACACATGCACTCCAAGACCAACTTAGTCCATTCTGCATTTCTCCCCCATCTAATCTCTCCTTTTTCTGGATTACTCTTTATTACATTGCTATTCGTCTCTCCCAGCCCTCCATGTAACTTGTTTGTCCTCTCTAATGCTACATCCTGATTCCCTTCCACCCTCAAAACTAGTTTAAACTATTCCCACAGCACTAGTTAACCTCTCTGCGAGGACATTGGTCCCAGCCTTGTTCAGGTGTAACCCATCCACCTTGTACAGGTCCCACCTGCCCCAGTAATGGACCCAATGATCCAGGAACCTGATGTCCTCCTTTCTGCACCATTTTTTTCAGCCATGCATTCATGTGGTTCATCCTGCTGGTTTGATACTCACTTGCACGAAGCACTGGGAGTAATCCAGAGATCACCACCTTTGAGGTTCTACTCTTTAGCTTTTTCCCTAGCTTCTGATACTCTCCCTGTAGGATCTAAGCCCTTTTTTTCCCTACGTCATGGATCCAAATATGGACCACGACTTCTGGATGTTCCCCTTCCAGAACATTTTGCACCTGTTCCATGCCATATTCAACCGTGGCACCAGGGAGGCAACATACCATGCGAGTCACATCTTTGGTTGCAGAAACACTTATCTACTCCTTTCACCAGTGTGTTTCCTATGACAATTGCATTGACACTCTTCCCTGTGTTCCCCGTGCATCCATTTGCTTTTGACTCCCCTCCCGAAAGGTGTCATCATCCTGACCGGTATTCAGTACAGAGAACCGGTTTGTGAGTGCCACACTCTCAGGGGATTTCTGCACTGCCCGTCACCCACTCACTCTCTTTCTGAACACTCTGCGGCTGTACAGTGATCACCTGCTGAAATGTTTGATCCATGAACTCTTCAGCCTCCCGTATGCTATGTAGTGACACCAGCCTCTCCTCGAGCTCAGAAACTTTGAGTTGAAGCTCGAGCAGCAGGATGCACTTCCTAAGACGTGTCTGTCCAGAGCACACAAAGCATCCTGGAGTTCCCATATGGCACACACATTGTGCATCATAGAATCATAAGAATTATACAGCACAGAAGGAGGCCATTCAGCTCATCATATCTGTGCCAGCTCTTTGGAAAGAGCATTGTGCATGCAACCGATCTCAGCTGCCTGCCATATTCCCAGACACGTTTTATATTATCTTAATATAACTTATATATTTTATAATTATGCACCTCTTTCCCCCTCGGCACCAAATTTCCACTCTCAACAAATTCCTTAACAGAATTCTCATTCTGTTCCACCTCACTCAGTTCCCTCCTCACACTGCTGGGCTCTCTGCTCCTATTGACTGTATATTTTGTGGGTGAAACGCAGCAGCCAATTAATTGTGCCCTGCAGTGCTCCATAAACAGCCGTGGATTGAGTGACCACATTTTTTGTTTTGGTTTGAGGGATTCCTACCTCCAGAAAGCAATCCGCCAATCGACCATGACAACCAGGTTCCTACTTACTGCTACGTAAACAGAGGCATGTGGAGTAAGGAAACCTGTCTAAGGTTTTTTGGACTAACAACTCTTGCGTTCTCGTTCAGTTTACTCCGCGTGCTGCAGAACCAAGTTCAATGGAGAAAATCACTTTTAAGTGTTGCCCCTTCAAAATGCTTTTCGGCGTTTTAAATTACGTGTGTCAGCCTGGCGCAATCTCGCCTCTGAGTTAAAAGATTGTGGATTCAAGCCCCAAGTCAGTATTTGGTGTCACCTCATCTAAGATGTCACTCCAATGCAATGCTGAGGTTATGCTGCCGTCCTTTGGGTGAGATGTTAAACCAAGGTCTGGTTCAGGTGGGCGTTAAAGATCTCAGGACATTATTTAAAAAGAGAAGGGAGTTTCTCTCCCAGTGTCCTGACCAAGAATCCCTCAAATAAAATTGGTCACTTACTCCTTGGCTGGTTGTGGCTCATTGCTGTGCTTGAATTGGCTGCCCCGTTCTCCCACAAAATACACAGTCACTACACTTTACAGCATACCGTGTGAAGCACATTAAGACATCCTCCTGATGTGAAAGGCCCATTACCAAATATAAGTGTTATTATTGTTATCAAAGTCCCTCTTTCCCTCTGTCTCGCTCTCCCTCTCTCTTTCCCTTGCCCCTTTACCGTGCACTTGCCCCTTAGAGCTACGGTTGAGAACTGAGAAGTAGGAGTGAAAGGCAGGCTCCCCAGCGGACTCCTCAATACTAGCTGATGACGTGGAATGGTTGGGAATCCTCTGGGAAGGGCCCATTGTTAATACAGACAACTGGAGTGCAATGGTTCACTATGGTTAAACACCTGGTGGCCAGATTCACACAGTGTGCACCGAGCTGCACCCGGGGGCGTGCAGGTGCAGATGGTCTCGCTTCCTTGGAAAGATCTTAACTATAACCAGTCGCCCCAACACTTTTTCCGTTAGACTCCCACAATATGGTTCTCTCTGAGGGCCGGTCACAGCTGATTGCCCAGCGTGTCGTGCAGTGCGGGGCCGGGGAGGAGAGAAGAAAGGCTTAAATAAATCAGTGCACAACTTCAGCCAAGTGTCGCAACATCCTGTTTGTGTGGTGCAAGAAACACTGCACTTAAAGGGAAAAGGACTTACTGCACTTAAAGGGGAAGGCTCCACTGCACTTAAAGGGGTTTCATTGTCATCCAACAGCATTTTCCACTAGGTGTCACCAGATAGCAATCAGGTTAAAGGAACTGGCTGAGTGCCCCCCATCCCCACCCCAGTTATTCTACCGCACTTGTAGAGAAAATAAACATTAGCAAACAAACTTGCTCCCACGTAAGAGTTCCCTCACCAAATAAAAAGTGTCTTTTTTCACCAAGAATGTGGGGGGGTGGTATTTATCGTCCTGCTGTTGGCTGCCGCCTATCATAGAGGAAATCCTGCAGAATGTCTTGCAGCTCTGGCTTCACATTTCACAATCCAGCGAACAAGAAAGTGATAAAAAGTGCGAGACAGAAAGAGAAAGGAGAGCAAGAGAAAGAGACTTACTTGTTGGCAATATTATTTTAAGTGCTGTACTACACCCCAACCACTGGTTCTGAACACTACTTTGGCTACTGTCTGTCAGTAGTGTTCACTTTAAGAATTTTAAATAGCGCCTTCGGTCACCCTCCTACTCCCATCTTCCCTGCCTGCCACCCCTCCTGATCCCAACCCCAAGCTCGGGTGCAAATAAATTGTTGACTGTCCAGCACCTTGTGTTGTTCTCCCAACGTAAAAGTCCCGAAACAAATGTAATTTATTGTTGTAGTTTATTATAACCCGCTCTGCCTTCCCTCACCTCCGTAACATCGCCCAACTCCGCCACTACCTCACCCCTCAGGCCGCCGAAACTCTTGTTCATGCCTTCATCAACTCCAGGCTCAACTATGCAAATGCCCTGCTTGTCGGCCTTCCCAACTGCTCCCTCCACAGGCTGCAGATAATCCAGAACTCTGCAGCCCATGTCCTCTCCCGCACCAAACTCCGTGACCCCATCTCTCCCACTCTCACCTGACTCCCTATCCTTCAGAGGATCCAGTTCAAGATCCTGATCCTCACATACAAAGCACTCCATGGCCTCGCCCCACCCTACCTCTGTGACCTTCTAGCCACCTACCAACCCACCCGTTCCCTCCACTCAGCCGGCTCTGGCCTGCTCCACGTCACCCGACCCACCCGCCCCATCACTGGGCCTTCAGCCACTCTGCCCCCAACCTCTGGAATTCCATCCCCCCAGTAACTCCGCCTCATCCCCTCCTTAGCCTCCTTTAAGACCCTCCTCTTCAACCATGCCATCAGTCACCCCCCTTCCCCTCCCCTCCCTCCCCCGCCCCCCCAACCCCAGCTCGGGTCTGAAATGCTGTACACTGTCCAGCGCCTTGGGACGGCCTCCCGACATGAAAGGCGCTATACAAATGTAATGTTGTTGTTGTTGTTTACCGTCTCTTGGTGTGCTGAGTAGACTGAAGAGTTCCGTGGTATGTGACAGGCAAACAAAAGCAAACATTACAGCATGTCAATGGTACGTTAAACCGAGATCCCGCCTGCCTGTTCAGGTGAATGTTAAAGATCCCATAACACTATTCGAAAAGAGAAGGGAGTTTCTCTCTCCCGACAATCCCCTTTTCACTTCATCACTGTGTGTGGGACATTGCTGTGCGCAACTGGCTCCTGAGTTTGCCTACAAATTGTTCTTTACAGCCCTTCACAATACCCATGAATTGCTTAATAATAGTAATCCTTGCATTTGATATGTTGTTGAGAAGTCTCAAAGTGCTTCACAGGATATACTCCCTTGCCTCCTTCAAGGCTCACTCAAGACCTTCCTATTTGATCATATCTGCACACATGGAGTAAACTAGTGCCTGTGTGCAGTCCAGACAGCTCATCTGAAACAGGCATAACAAGGCCTTTCAACACTATAGAATTGACACAAGGCAGACAGTAAAGGGCAGGCCTGATGATGGGAAAGTCCTGCAAATAACAGCCTAGAGCACTTGGACAGGAAAATTATCGCACCAATGGCTCAAACTTAACCTCACGAGGTTAAGATTCCATGCTATAATGGGGAGGGGTAGCCAGCAGCATTGTATGCTGTAGTGAGAACATCAAACAAATTGTCCATCTCTCTGCAGCTCCACCCCTCTCCCAGGTTTGCTCAAAACAAAGGCAAAGGAACGGGGATCGCCCGGATCACTGCACGTTACAGGAAAAAGGCTTTGTGCTTTGAGACATTGCAGCGTGGTAAGGCACAATATCAAATGTGAGGATCATTCTCTCTCCAACTCTCGTTTTCTCTCTCTCGGTCTCTCGTTATGACTGAGTTTCTATGACACTCTCCCTGTCTCTTCACAAGGAGAGGGGAAGAGAGGGGTACTGGAGGGAGTAAGGAATGCGTGAAGACACATACGGAGTACAAACACCGGCATGGACTTGTTGGGCCGAGTGGCCTGTTTCCATGGTTTACATTCTTCGTAAATCTTTGTAAAGTTTCCACCCTTTCACTGTGTCCTTTAACAGATCACCAAAGGAACACTACGTTCACAATGTTGACACATGCATGAGACCGACCCTGTTATAAGGCCTGTCGGAACCAGTTATTCTGAGGTGCCGGTCAACAGGTCCCGCTCATCAGGTTGTCAATGGCGTGGCTTCCTGCGTACATTTTGTTAGCATGCTCTCTGCGGGAAACAGTCATTGAGCAACAACAACAAAATTAAATTTGAATAGTACCTTTCACGTCGGCTGGACGCCAGGGGTATACTGTGCTTCAGATACATCGCGGTTCATTGCTTGGGCCAATAGAAAATTACGGGCGCACCTTTTCCGCATTTGCTGCTACAACGGCCTTCGTCCACTACAAACCTGTTACAAACAGTCCCTCAGGTACTAACCTTTACACACGGTGCGCTCGGCCCTAGGCCCTATGGACAGCGTGGTGAATTTTCGGATCACGAAAAAGGCGTGTGCAGGAAAACTACTTCGCTGGTGAGTAAACCTCAATAGGAAAAGCAGTTGTGTCATACTACTGCAACAAATCCTTGGTAAGTGCTGTGCTATTCAAATTAAAATATTTAGTATTTTAAACATAACTACATTTTCAGGAAAAATATACCGAGAGTTTTAATCAGCGTTGTTTCACTTTTTGGGTTGTACAATGCAAAAATGTCAAAACTTTTTGTAAATCCCTTGAGGGGATTTATAAGCACATAAACCAGAGCAAACAAAAACAAATAGACAGAACATTTCTAACGACAAATGAATCATGAATATCAATTTTTATTTTTTCCTTTCTAGATGGAGCTGGACCTCAAAGACAACTTGCTCTGACAACCTGCTTCTCTGGAGCCACTGCATCATCTACTGAGAGGAAAGAATTCATATAGGATTTTGTCCGGTGTTTGATTAGAGCAGAATACCGCTTTAAAAATCTCCTGCCTTTTAAGAACTTCTATGCAAGTACACGAAACAGGGAGGGACTATTCCAACACCTTCGCAGCTTTGTAATACATACTTGAAGGAGCTTATTCAACAACAACAATTACATTTGTATAGCGTCTTTCACATTGGGAGGACGTCCCAAGGCGCTGGACCTGAGCGTGAAGCATTTTTGAAGAAACATGTTGAGGACATGGATGTGTACTTGTTCCTGGATGAGATTACTGAATGAAACTGCACTTTTGCATCTTTTGAAAGGTGTTTTTGGTAAAGAAAATGTTAATAACCTGTGTTTTTTCAATAATCTTTAATGTGTTATTTCTTCATGTTTAGTTTTCAAAAATGAGAAAGACAAATTTAGGTTAGCAGAAAAAGGTGTCTCTCAATAGCGCCAATCAACCCTCTGCAATTCTCCACAAAATTCAACCAAACCACCTCCGCAATTGCCCACAGAATTTTCGAAGCACTTTGAAAATTTTGGTAAATATTTCCACACTTTTCTACTGCCCAGGTAATTTCTGATAAATTTCATGGCGTCCCGGAGTGCAGTGAGTAGAGTGTTCGTCTCACAAGCGAGAAGACCCAGGTTCGATTCCTGGCCGGGGCGCAATCTTAATCCAGATGTTTTTGTTTACCCAGCAGTAAAGTAAGTAGGCGCCTGGTTGTTAGTCGATTGGCAGATTGCTATCTGGAGGTTATAATCCCTCAAAAAGGAAATTTTGGGGTCACTCAATCCATGACTGTTTGTGGGAAAATACACAGCAATCCACTTTACAATATGTTCTGTGAAGCACTTTGACACATGATAAGGCAATATATGAAATGTAACGATTATTATTATGGGCCACATTCCACCTGCACTAAACCAGGATCTGGGCTAAACCAGGGTGCGCAATATGCAGATTGGGAGAAATTCTACCAGTTTCACACAGACAGACACACACCCATCAGCTTTACCGCCCCCCGCCCCCCCCCGACAAACCCGCCTTTCCTGTTAGTGATCTGTCCCTCTGTCGCCTCTCATTGTGTATGACTCAGATAGAGCAAAGCTCCTCATTCCGACATGCTGAACAAATAGAAAACGAATCCTGGCACTGGCGCCAGGGTTTCACAGGCAGTTTTCAACCTCTCTAAAAACAATTTTTAAACAGTTCACAAATCCTGCTTCCTTACTTCCTTTCTGTGCATGGTTTAGTTTGTAGGAGGTGGCTCAGAAGAGAGCAGTTTTAACTGCACTCAGTGGCTATCTTCTCCTGTGTTCAGTGGAGCACAGTGAAGCCAGCCTTGCTCTATTCAGCCTAATGGAGCTTGATCTGCAGGTGGCGCTGTTTGAGGAAAGAGCTGAAGCTCCTGCTCCAGCACATTGGCTGCACTGCTAATGTTGGTCAGTGTCTAATCACCCAATCTTTCCATTCAAGTCAACCTCAATGGGCTTGGAGCCCTTTGAGTTTTCCTGTATTTATTTATATGTTAAAACAAGCTATTGTAGTGTTCTGCCCATGGTATGTTTTGCCCACAAAGTGAATGCAGTCTCCCTTTACATGCACTTTACAATAAATCTTTTGAAGCGCTTTGAGATGTCTCAATGACGTGATAAGGTCCCATATTAGGCGCAAGGATTATTATGTTACAAATTACAATTTGCTTTTATATAGCGCTCTTCACATAGGGTAACGCCTTGGAGTACTTTATTTGGGACGGGGTTGGACACAGAAGGGAGAGAGTGGGGGAGCGAAGGAGCCACAGACGTAGACTTCCTTCGCCTCTCCATTCCATTACTGGTGGCCTTGCCTTCAGCCTCTAGCTCTCCGAATCTCTGGAAATTCCTGCTTCATTCCTGCCATCTTGCCCTTTCTTTGCCCATCTTCAAATCACACCTGAAGGTGCTTTGGAGCGGGTCACCTCCCATCCTTCACCAGCTCGGCGTCAAACCACATCGCTGCTCCGAGATGCTACCCATGTGAAGGGTGTCTTGCTATTCAAATTAGTAGGATTTGAGATGGGACTTGGACGGGGGCAAGCCAGGGGTAAGCCAGAGTAGTAGAGGGAGGGAGATGCAGAGGTTAGGGGGTAGGAACCAATAGTCTCGGGGGGAATGACGCACAGCAAGTCTGAGTTAAATGGCATGGGTGGGATAGGAGTAGGGTAGAACATCGGAGAGATAAGGAGGTGCCAGAGAGTGAAATTAGAGCTTTATGGTTCAGGGGGGATTGAGGAAGAGGTTCTTAGTTTGCAGGGTTTGATGCAGTGACTTCAATCGTCCTCACTGTGCACTGTCCAATAAGAAATTTTAAAAAAGAAGTGTGTTTCTCTCTCCCGATGCCCGGGCCAACAACATTGGTCTCTCATTTATTGGCTGCTTCAGGGGTATTGCTGTGAGCAAGTTGGTTGCTGCACTTCAAATACAGGGCATCCACCTGAACAGGTAAGGCGGGACGGGACCTTGGTTTGATTTCTCATTGGAAGGACAGCACCACCGACAACACTCTTGAGTTCAAAATCCTAACGTCGGGCTTCAACCTACAATCTTTCCAGTGTTAGTCCATGTATTGGCAAAGTTTTGGAAGAGACATTAAATCAAGGCCCAGTCTCTCTGTACACAAAATAGTTGCTGTGTTTGCCTACAATTGTAGTCTTTACTGTGAAACACTTTGAGATATTTCAGTGCAATAAGGTGCTGGAAAAATGCTTTCTTCTTGCAAGAGTAACATTCTATCGAGCTACAAGTATGATTTCGCATCAGATATACAGTCTTGACAACAGCTGGAATTAAAATCACATCAATTCTGCTCTCTTTGAAAGCGACAGAAAGTAAACCTTGAACAACACAATGGAGTTCTGGTGAAATGCCTTCAACACTCTGATCCCCTGTTCCAGCCCCACGCTTCACTCAACTAAAAGTTGTGCAATTCATCTTAAGCTGGGCTCCAACTTCAAGGAAACAGACCCTCTTGGATGTGGTGAGTTACTGTTGATTTTCAGAGGAGTTATTGGAGCAGGGGATAGGGCAATGCAACAAGATGAAAGGATGCAGCTCCAATGGAGGAAGGAGAGCGCACTGATTGCATTCAGGAGGATGAGCCAAAAGACTTCCTTATGTGCAAACATAAGAACATAAGAATTTGCTTGGCGAAAGAAGACCAAGGTCCATCTAGTTCACCTTCCACCATCCTGGCAATCGCTTGACATGTTGTGTTGCAAACTGTATACTGTATCCTGAGATCCAGCTATAAATTCATAGGCTGGCTGATCTTAGGAGCATTGAGGCTCTTCCCTCTCTCTCACATACACGCACACACACTTCCCATATTATAATAATCATCCTAGCATTTGGTATAGCGCCTTTATGTCAGGAAGATGTTCCAATGCGCTTCACAGGATTCACTGTGTCGTGACTGTGTATTTGTGGGCGAACGCAGCAGCTGATTTACGGACAGCAATGTCCCACAAACAGCCACAGAGGGAGTGACAAATTTTATTTGGGGATGGCTGACCAGGATATCATGGCTGATCTGTATCTCAACTCCATTTACCCACCTTCTCTCCACATCCCTTGATACTCTGACCTAACAAAAATCTATCAACCTCAGTGTGGAGTTTGGCCCAGGTGAGGATACGTACGGCAGAGCTCTGAATGAATTGGACTTTGTGAATGGCGGAGCGGAGGAGACTAGGGAGGAGGGCAAGAAAATGGAGATCGGAGTTCATTTGTGTGGTGTGTCCCTTCCCCCAAGCCTTTAATCCCTTAAGACTTTGATTTGAGATGGATATCAGCAGAGTGTCTGAGGCTGACACTGATTGCCACAAGAGATTCATAGCCCTATTCCCGTGGGCACCGTGAGTCCAATATCTCACAGATTTCACAGCTTTCATCCTGGATATTAGTTTCAGAGCCAGCAGCTCTGAAAAGGTCCGCAATGCTGCACTGATGTATACGGTCAGCTATTTGTTGTCAACCTTCAAGAGATCAGCAGATTAAGACGTGGTTTGCACTCAACTTGTAGACCTTGTATTAAAGGGCAATTCAATCAGTGTCTTTCACCTCCCACCCGATACAGGGAGCACATTACAGGGCAAGAGAGTGAAATAATCTCCCTCTAACATGGTGGCATAAAGTGTTCTGTATGGGGGGGAGGAGGGGGAGAGGAAAAGAGAGAGAGAAAAAGGGGAAGAGGAAGAAAGAGAGAGGGGGGAAGAGGGAAAGAGAGAGAGTGCGAGAAGGGGGCAAGGGAAATGGAAAGAGAGAGCGAGAAGCAGAAGAGGGGGAAAGAGCGATATGGGGGGAAGAGATAAACGGAAGGAGGGAAAGAGAAGCAGAAGAGGGGGAAAGAGAGCTAGGGGGAGAGGGAAAAAGAGGGAGAGAGGGAAAGAGAGAGAGGGGGAAGAGGGAAAGGGAAAGAGGGAGAGAGGGAAAGAGAGAGGGGGGAGAAGAGGGAAAGGGAAAGACAGAGAGAGAAGCGGGACAAAAAGAAAGAGAAAAAGTGAGAGCGAAGGAAGGAGAGAGAGAGGAAAGAGGTTTATGTTATGTTTTACACATTGACCTGGTAATTGATCAATACTCTTATTAGAGAGCTTCATGAAGCCACACATTCAATCTTTATCTTTACACTGATCATAATTCTCTCTTCCTTCCACTTCTCCCCCTCCCCCACTCGGCATGAAGCCAGAGGAGCTGACTCCCAGCTTTTGACTGCTGGCTCGTCTGAGCTTTTGTTCAGTTAAAAAAAAGACAGCAAGTGGCAGACAAAACCCAGGAGTCCACATCCCAGACTTAGCCATGAGGAACAGCACTGAGGGGCTTTCATAGATGCCGTCCTTCGGATGAGAAGTTAAACCAAGGTCTTGTCTGCCTGTTCAGGTAGATGTTAAAGATCTTATGGCATTATTCAAAAAGAGTACCGTATCCTCTGCCTACTCCGAGCGAACGATGCAACACAGCCCCAGCTCTGTGCAGGAGTGTCAGCATACTCTATGTGATTCCAAGTCACAACGTGGGGCTTGAACCCACAACCTTCTGACTCAGAGGTGAGACACAATATTATTATTAGAATATCCTCCTCCTCCCTAAAGATGCATCTTCCCATATAGTTTTAAAATGATTAAGAATATTAATGTGGGAGATAATTATTTTTAGGGACTCCAATAAACTGGGAACCAACCAAGCTAGACGGACAGACAGAGGAGGTTGAAGATTAACCGGATTAAGCTGTGAACGAGTGCCGTTCCAAGAGAACAGCTCATGAATATAAATAAAGGTTCAAGTCTGTGAATGTAATTAGTCAATGTAACAAATGTAGAGAGCCGAGGAATAAATTCAGCAGCGTCAGATGTGACTGAATCTCATTCATGAATATTTATCAAGAGGCAAAGGAGGAAATTGAGGGGACGAGCACTGGCAATTTCTCCGTGGTGTGTAGTGAGGAAGCTTATTATTCCCCCCGACAAGATCGTATCTTCCCGTCGCCTATTCCATTCTTGGTGCAATTATAAAACTACCCAGTAATCTGAAGCAGTGCAACCAAGTGTAGTCATATTACAGCTGAAGCTGCCTCATTTATCTGCCTGCGACAGTTACCAGTTCCCAGAGCAAGTAGTGGTCTGGGCTGAGATACCTGCTGGAAAATGCACATGTGTGAATGCTGAGGGAGGAAAAGATCAGTGTATATGTGTGTGAACAATGGGAGGACAGGATTGAGCTCGGTGTATATGTGTACGAGGGCAAGATCAGACTGACTGACGGCTGCCCTTTGCCTCCCACCAAAAGTATGGGGGGGAAGGGGTATAAATTGGACCAGAAAAGATCTTTCTGGACACTGTAGATCATTGTTTACTGGTACAGAGTGATGAAAAGCAAGTGGTAAGCAGGATGCGTCCCTCCTGGACGTTCCATTCCAACAATCTATCTGTGGAATTTCCATGTGTAGGTGGGGAAGAATGGTTTGGTTTGGATACTGTTAAGCACGGTGATGGGTTTCCATTTGTGTCATACACGCGACCAAAACAAAATCCAAACGCTGGGACTGCAGGGTGCATAGTGAATGTAATGATTGGGATGGCGTGGGAGGGAGGAGCGGGCTGGCTTGTGTTAGAAAGTTAAAGTTCTAATCTGGGACAATAGAAAAGTGCAGCCACACTTTTCCGTGGAATCCGCTACAAATGCACACCTCCACTACAAACTCGCTACAACACCCCCCCCCGAACCCTGCTACAAACCTGGAAACACAGTGCACTAGGCCTTGGGCCTCTCGCGATCCCAACACTCATATATGTATAATATGTATACACATATACACTGTTTGCTCAACCTGCTACTGTGGGCGGAGCATAAAGGAGTGTTGGGATCACGGAAGCGGGAAATCCGCTTCATGCTGCGCCCGCGGCCTAAACTGAGCTTCTGGTAAAATTCCTGGTAAGTGTTGTACTGCTCAAATTAACATTTTTAGTATTTTAAACATAGCTACGTGTTCAGGAAATATAAGCCGATAGTTTTAATCTGGATTGTTTCACAAAACACGTTTCTGAATAGCAACAATCAACCCTCCGCAGCTTTCTGAAAAACTTACCAAAGTTGGTTGGTGGCGAAGGCTATAACTATCTTTCTAGCTCTAGCATGACTGTGGCCCTGTCCACGTCTTGTTTACTTTGTTGGTAATTGAACAGTAGCTGGCTCAGGGCAGAGTAAGCTTCTTGGCAGTGTTTATCAGGAGTTTCAATTACCCTCCATTTTCAACTAAGTGAAGTTCAGGGACTCGGAGAGCGACTGCTTATCATTCTGGCACTGAGCTATCAGCGTGCTCTTGAGCGAGGGCCACTCTGAACGCAACGATGCTCAGTGCAGTCTGCTTCAGATAAGCACATCCCACAGTGCAGACTGCACCACCAGGAACAGCAGCGAGGAGTTCAAGCACAGAATGAGGAGGATGGTGCCGCTATACCCTCAGTTGCTGCTCGAACGTGTGATTCAGACTGAACGGCAAAGCAGTACAAAATAGTCATAGAAATTTACAGTCCAAATGGAGACCATTCAGCCCACTGAGTCTGTAGCAGCTCTCACTCAGAGCTGTTCCTTCATTGTCCTGTTTAAGAATTATTTTGTTGGTTGTTCCCAAGCTCCACCTCATTGTGTTCCAAACAGCAAAGCAACAGGACCATAAAAGATTTTCCTCACTGCAACAACATTTGTATAGCGTCTTTCACATCTGCGCTGCACAGTCAGAGATTTGCTAGGGATCAGGAGGGGTGGTGAATGGGAAGGATAGGGGTAGGAGGGTGGCTGAAGGTCTTCGAGACGGACCTTGAAGGAGGCAAGGAGGGGTCGAGACAAAGAGATGTTGGGATAGAGTTCCAAAGGATGGGGGCAGAAAGCCTGACCGCTGATGGTGGGAGGGCAGGGCAGGGGACATGGGGCAGGCCAGAGCCCATTGAGCGGAGGGAGTGGACACTTCGGTATGGAATGCACTGCACTGATGATAGTAAACCACTTTGAGATATTTTGAACGTTACAGACGCTTTGGAAAAGACAAGTTCCGAACATTTAATCCCTGGCTGTAAAGATCATGTCAAATCTCGTCCGGATATCTTAAGATATCTGAAACATTGAGGTGCATTGTTACTGAGCGCCAAGGTTTATTTTTCTTTAAATAAACCACTCGATTCTTGTAACATTAGCCTGTAATTTACTCCAGTAGCCATCTCCCTCATGGCGCCACCCACACACTAGCACACCACATGGAGCACCCGCTCACTCAGCTTCCATTGTAACCTGAAGCTCACATTTGCTTTTTTAGTATGACAATAAGAGTGTCAGCCTGCCTCGGTTGGCAGCACTATAGTTAGAAGGTATAGAAGGTTGCGAGTTAAAGCCCCACCTCAGGTCCTTGAGCTCAGAACTATGTTGACATGCCAGTGCCGTGCTGTGGGGAGCACTACATTGTCGGAGGTGGGGTCTTTTAGATGGGTTATTAACCGAGATCCCGTCTGCCTATTCAAGTGGACGCTAAAGGTCACATGGCACTACTCACAAAGAGAAAGGTGTTTCTTTCCCGGTGTCCTGGGCAACAATCCCCAGTTAAAATTGGTCACATGGCTCTTTGTAAGACATTGCTGTGCACAAACTGGCTGCCATGTTGGCCCACAATATATAAAATCTACACTTTAAAGTATATCCTGTGAAGCGCTTTGAGATGCAAGGATTATTATTGTTACTTTCCTCTTTAGATTTAACCACCATCTTCCTCGAGGAAAATAGTTCTCTTGATATTTGTAATATAGCGTCCTGGGGATCAGCATGCCCTCCACTACTCCTGCAGGAATAGTCAGGGATGGCTCGTCCTACCTCGATCTCTCTGACTGAGACAGTTACTCAATCCACAACTGTTGGTGGGACACTGGTGTGCGCAATTGGCTGCCACATTTCACCCACAAAATATAGTCAATTCACTTTCATATTCTGTGAAGCACTTTGAGACATCTCAACAATGTGATAAGGTGCTATATCAAATGCAAGCATTATTATTATTATAATGCTATCAGGTCAACCAGTGACAGACGAACACTGGCTCCGTTTGCTCCATTGGACCTTATGTGGGCTTAACCAGTATTTACTAAAAATGAAAGGTAAAATGTTGCAATTTTGCATAACAAAACAACAAAATTACATTTATAGAGCGCCTTTCACTTCGGGAGGACGTCTCAAAGCGCTGAACAGTCAGGTGTCGGGCCCCAAGCATGGGGGAGGGATGGGGTAGGGGTGAGGGGAGGTAGAGAGATGGGAGGGCAACCAAAGGCACAGTTGGAGAGAAGGGTCTTGAGACCGGCCTTGAAGGAGGCAAGAGAGGAAGCGAGGCAAAGGGACCGTGGGATGGAGTTCCAGAGTGTGGGGGCAGAGAGGCTGAAAGCCCGGCCAGTGATGGTAGGGTGAGTTGGGCGGGAGACATGGAGCAGGCCGGAGCCCGCTGAATGGAGGGAGTGGGCAGATTGGTAGGGAGTCAACAGGTCAGAGAGGTAGGAGGGGCAAGGCTATGGATGGCCTTGAAAGTGAGGACGAGGATCTTGAACTCGATTCACTGAGGGACGGGGAGCCAGTGGAGTCGGGCAAGGGTTGGAGTGATGGAGTCGGGAGCCTGGTGCTTGAGAGTACACAAGTGTAGAGTTTTGGATGATCTGCAGTTTGTGAAGGGAAGAGTTGGGAAGGCCTATGAGGAGGGAGTTCCCGTAATCGAGACTCGATGTGTCGAATGCATGTAAAGTATTCTCTCAGCCCTGTGGCAAGTGGGTCATGACCCTGGGAGAGGGACACGGTGAATGGGGCACGGACCCACTACGGAGAGGAGGTCACAGACCACACCAGAGGGAGACGGCGGCATAGAGCACTCTGATGCGAACATTATGGTCAGTGATGTCCCATAGTGTAGTGGTTAGAGCTCTCACTTCGCAAGCAAGAAGACCCAGATTTGATTCTGGAGGGGGGCTCCTTATTCCATACACCTCTGTTTACCTAGCAGTAAGTAGGAACCCGGTTGTTAGTTGATTGGCGGATCACAGAGTAATAATCCCTCCAAAAAAAAACACTGGTCACTCAATCACTCATGACTGATTGTGGGATTGCTGTGCGCAATTGACTGCCTTGTTTCACCCCAAATACACTGTCAATTCACTTTACAATATATTCTATGAAGCGCTTTGAGACATCTCAATGACTTGATATATGCTATATCAAATGCAAGAATTACTATTATTATATTCTACATTTCATTTTCCTGCCTCGTAATTTGCAATAGCTTCACAGAGCACAAAGGCATCACAGAACTCAGAGAGGTATCTCATCTTCACAGCTGGACAATTATTAAGAAAACTGTAACATCCTCAAAGTGTGTCTAGGAGATGAGAAGTGAGAGCAGTATCAGTGTGTGCGCCTTAATGATAACCCTGCCAATGTTACTTTGGGGTGATTTTTTCTTATTATTGTACCATAAGTCGATCAAGCGCTTTGGATGAAGTTCACTCAAGACTGAAACAGAACCACAGATTGAATTACTTCCTCTTAATTCACCACTAGCCATTCAGGGTTTCCTTGCGACATGCATCGAGCAGCTTTCTAAAACATTTAGTTAACTGTGGATGGCTGAACTTGATAGAGGTTACATTTGTACAGTGCCTTTCATGTCGGGAGGACTTCCCAAGGCGCTGGACAGCCAGTGTTTCGGACCCTAGCTGGGGGTTGGAATCGGGGAGGGTGGCGGGCAGGAAGGGGAAGGAAGGTGATCGAAGGCATGGTTGAAGAGAAGGGTCTTGAGATGTGTCTTGAAGGATGCAAGGGAGGGGCAAGGCGGAGGGACTGTGGGATGAAGTTCCAGAGGGTGGGGGCAGAGTGGCTGAAGGCCCACCCATCAATGGTGGGGTTGGTGAGGCGAGGGACGTCAAGCAGGCCGGAGCCCGTTGAACTGGGGGAGCGGGCAGATTGTTAGGGGGCTAGGAGGACACAGAGGTTGGGGGGAGCAAGGCCATGGAGGGCTTTGAAAGTGAGGACCAGGATCTTGAACTGTATCCTCTGTATGATGGGAAGCCAGTGGAGTCGGGCGAGGATGGGGGTGATAAAGTCACGGAGAATGGTGTAGGAGAGAACACAGGCTCCACAATTCTGGATGATCTGCAGCCTATGGAGAGAGGAGTTGGGGAGTCCGACTAGCAGGGAGTTTGCATAGTCAAGCCTGGATGTTGTGAATGTGTGTATGAGGGTTTCATCAGCCTTCTCGTGTGAGACAGTGGTGGAACCGGGCAATGTTGCAGAGGTGGGGGAAGGCACGGATATAGGGAAGAAAGGATAGTTGAGGGTGAAACAAGACGCCATGGTTCTGGACTGGCTTAATAAGGTGGAGTGTGCATCCTAGTAACAGTATGAATGAAAGAGCCACAAGGTCAGACACTGTTATGTGCCTGAAGGTCTACCTCGACATTGTGCTGTCTATTTTCAGTTCCTTTTAGATTTCAATTGCTAAAATACCAGAGGTATACAGCACAGCATACAATAAAAATACACAACACACTGTACAACACAGTTATACAGATATACTCCACAAAAGAGTTATTTCTACACTGCATAATTATATAATTATTTGATATTTGCTCACTTTATCACTGCCTTCTCTGAAACGGCTCTAAAGGAGCTCAATAAGTGAGGAAACTGTTCTCTTCCTGAAAGGTTCACCTGACCCAATATCAGTTACTGTTAACATGTATTTTTGACACTATATATACACTTGTCAGTGTTTGCCTACAAAATAGTCACTACATTTTACAATAAAATCCTGGGAAGTGCTTTGAGACATTCGCTGACATGAAAAGCTCTGCATCAAACTGCAAAGATTATTTATTTATTTATTTTACAGTCAAACCTGTCATCAACAACCGCTCGCTCAGTGGACTGGGCCTAAGTCGCCTTTATATAAGGGTGATCTCAGAGTAAGTAACAATGTGCAAACCAGGTTGTCCAGGCTGGTCCAGAGTGGTTGTTAACAGGCAGTGGTTGCTGATTGGAGATGGTTCATTGAACAGTTTTGGCTGTATATCATAATTCTACACACTTTATTGTGCAACTCCCATATGGATCTGGGCTCAATTTTCCACTTATCTCACCCCTTTAAAGCTCCAATAGTTTCTGATACAAATAAAACTTTTGGCAAGGTCTCCCCACTGCAGTTCCATTCTGTTCTGTTCGCACAACTCTAACACAGAAAAATGTCATCAATTGTTCTCACAATTCTCTCTTCACTGTTGGGCAGAGTAAACGCAATGCAAAATTGGGGGAGCTGGCCAAAGGCATGGTTGAAGACGGCCTTAAAGGTGAGGATGAGGATTTTGAACTCGATCCTCTGAGGAATGGGGAGCCAGTGGAGCCAGGCAAGGGAGGATGTGATTGGGTCAGAGAGCCTGCTGCGTGAGAGGACATGACCTGCAGAGTTCTGGATGATCTGCAGCTTGTGGAGGAAAGAGTTAGGAAGGCCGACAAGCAGGGATGGGTAGGCCTTCCAACAAATGGGTTATTAGCGGTTACTCGGGTCTAAAACATTCAGATTTATAACTGGATTCCTTTATACTCCACTCATTTCACCCACAAATTAATAATCCTTGCATTTGATAGACTCAAAGCACTTCACAGAATATAGAATCATAGAAATATACAGCACAGGAGACCATTCGGCCCATCGTGTCTGTGCCAACTCTTTGAAAGAGCTATCAAAATTAATACAACTCACCCGCGCTCTCCCCATAGCCATGCAAATTTGTCCTCTCCAAATATCTATCCACCGCTCTCTTGAAAGTTGTTATTGAATCTGCTTCTACCACCCTTTCAGGCAATGCATTCCAGATCCAAATAACCCTCTCACACTTTTTCTTCCCTCTCACCCTCCACCTCTCCCCTATCAACCACTCTCTCCTCCTCTCTCACATTCTCTCTCCCTCTCTCAATTACTCTCACTCCTCCTCTCTTCCACACACATTCTCTCTAGCCCCTCTCAAACTCTCAATCACCCTTTCTCAATCTCCGCCCCCCCCCTCCCCTTCCCTCTCATTCACTCCTTCCTCCCCTCACACTCTCCCTCTCCCCCTCACACTCTCCTTTTCTGCTCTCTTCCTGTCTCTCTCTCTCACTCCCCCGTTTTTACCTCGCTCACACATACTTTCTCCTTTCTCTCCCCCTCTAACAGCCCCCCCTCTCTCCCCTGTAAGCCCCCTCTCTCACCCTATAAGCCCCCACTCTCCCCCATAAACCCCCCTCCCCCCCCCACCTCTCTAAGTTGCTATGGATGCGTTTGGTAAGAGATGCACTTGCGTTCCTGACAGACTGCAGTAACTAACGGTCTTATTTCCATTCTTTGCGTTGCATCCTCCAAACCTCTGGCTCCTGCCGCTGCCGGATGTTCACCAGGGAGGGAGAGGGGGAGTGGAAGTTGGAATGTTGGAAACGGTTTGGGGCCGGGTACAATCACCCACCGTGCCGCATGCCGCCCACGCTGGCTTAGATCATGTGATTCCAAGTCCCGTCATTGGGTTTGATCCCACAACCTTCTGACTGAGAAGCGAGAGCACTTTTACTGTGCCAGGCTGACACACAAATAACAAATTATTATTATTATTATTATAACATGGTACCTCTTCAGAGATAAGGGGAAGGTAATATGAAGTATACAATACCTCCATACATTTATACAGTGTCTTTCAAAAAAGTTTCACATGACATACTGTAAAGTGGAAAGAGTGTTGTGGGAAAATTACATTGATTGTCAAGAATGGAAACAAGCTAATTGGCGCAACTAGTCAAATGCCAATACTTATTCTCCACATGAGCCTTCATCCCTGAAAGACGCTGCATCAAATGTGAAGATTATTAATTATTATTACTAAGGAAACCAAAAGAATGGCACCCCCGACCCAATAAAGACCCACTTTAGACTCCACAGCCCCCAAATTTCAGACACAATCTTTCTCTCAATTCACCGATTTAAGAATTTAAGACCTGAACAGAATAAAATGGGATGCCACCCAGGCATCCCGCCTTTCAGCAAGCCTAGAGTGGCTAAGACTCCTGACAAATGAATGCATCATGACAAATGCTAGGAGCCAATTACTGAGCAGCTGAAAGAAATGCGCATCCCCGACAGATCAAGAACGCTGGTTTACAGAGGGCAGACTAATAAATCCTCTGCCTCATCACGCAACCTTGAGCCATGCATGGAAATGCTCCTATTACCAATTACTGTAAAGTAAGGGAATCAATGCTACAGCCTCCATTTGTTTTATTGACTGAGGATCATCTGCCAAGTTGTCCTTGTTCTGTTTACCTGTGTTTGACATTTTATCCAGGGCACAGGGTGCTGGTCTATCAAGGAACCTTGGTGACAGTTACATACTGTGCAGAGGATGTCCACAAAGTCCTGTAACCCCCATGTTTTTTCTCTACCATGCACTGACCAACAGCTGAAACATGTGGAAGAATAATGATAATTGTATTTAGAAGTGCTTAATTATATTCAGTACAAGTGTTTAACTGTATTTAGACGTCCAGAGGATCGGTGTGAGCGCTATAATTTTCATGGCAGATAATGATCCATCGCCATGTTCAGTGCGACATGATGAGTAACATGATGCAGCTTGTTTTAACTCCTCCGTAATCTCATATCGCTGTTTTATAACAGGGAGTAAAAGAACTTTGTGGACACACTGTGTAATAGCTGGAAGTTACTAGGTAAAAATAAACCATGAACAAAAAAGCATTCCTGTCATTTCACAGCAGCACAGACTAGCCCTCACCTGCCCCATGACCTCTATTTCCCAGACAACAATTTACAATGACACATAGGCTCAGAGCATCACATCCATCATTCAGGCTGACCAGGAGACAGGACGGAGGAGAGGAAGGGAGGAGGCAAGGACTAGTTCAGTTCCAGTCAGGAATTAGGAGAGCACCATTCTCTGAAAATAAATCTACAATAAAATATTCTTTTTTAAAAAAAAGTACAATATATTGGATTTGTAAATTTAAAATAAATGGAAACTCTTTAAAATCCTTTATCTTTTGACTCCCCAGTTTATTCAGGCTATCCTCATAGGTCAGTCCCCTCATCCCAGGAACTAACCGAGTGAATCTACGCTGCACCCCCTCTAGGGCAAGTATGTCCTTTTTTCAAATAAGGAGCCCAAAACTGCACACGATACTCTAGGTGCGGTCTCACCAAGGCCCTATACAGTTGCAGCAAGACTTCCCTACTCTTGTACTCTAAACCTTTTGCAATGAACGCTAACATGCCGTTCGCCTTCTTAGTTGCTGCTGCACCTGCAAACTAACTTTTTGAGACTGGTGTACACTCAAATCCCTCTGCACACTAACACTATCTAATCTCTACCCCTCTAGAAAATAATCTGTTTTTCTATTTTTTCTACCTAGGTAGAATTAAATTCCATCTGCCACCTACTTGCCCACTCCCCTAGCCTATCTATATCCCGTTGCTATCTATTTCCCGTTGCAATCTTTTTGCATCCTCAGAGCTTACTCTCCCACCTAGTTTAGTGTCATCCGCGAACTTAGATACGTTATATTCAATGTCCTCGTCTAGATCGTTGATGTAAATTGTAAATAGCTGAGGCCCAAGCACTGATCCTTGTGGCACTCCACTAGTCACATCCTGCCAATTCGAGAATGACCCGTTTATCCCTACTCTCTGTTTTCTACCCGTTAGCCACTCTTCAATCCATGCTAATATGTTCCCATTAATCCCGTGGGCCTTAACCTTGTGCAATAGCCTTTTGTGTGGCACTTTGTCAAATGCCTTCTTAAAATCTAAATATACTACATCTACTGGTTCCCCCCTATCTAACCTGCTAGATACATCTTCAAAAAACTCTAAAAGATTAGTTAAGCATGACTTCCCTTTTGTAAAGCCATGTTGACTCTGCCTAATCTTGTTATGGTCTTCCAGGAATCCCATAACGACATCCTTAATTAAGGACTCAAGAATTTTTCCCTAACGCTGATGTCAGACTAACTGGTCTATAGTTCCCCATCTTTTCTCTCCCACCCTTCTTAAATAGTGGTGTTACGTTTGCAATCTTCCAATCAATGGGAACCGTTCCAGAATCCAGAGAATTTTGGAAGATCAAAGACAAGCCATCCACTATCTCAGTAGCCAACTCTTTTAAAACCCTAGGATGTAGGCCATCAGGTCCAGGGATTTATCAGTTTTAAGACCTGATAATTTACCTAAAACCATTTCTTTACTAATATTAATTTCCCCAAGTTGCTCGCTAACATTGTCTTCTTGGTTCCCCTCTATTCTTGGTAGGTTTTCAGTGCCTTCTAAGGTGAAGACAGTAGCAAAGTACTTGTTTAATGACTCTACCATGTCTTTGTCCCCTACTATAATTCCCCCCATTTACCTTCGACAGCCTCTTCCTCTTTATATATTTATAAAAACTTTTGCAATCTGTCTTTATGTTCCTCGCTAGTTTGCCCTCATATTCCATTGTTTCCCTCCTAATCACTTTTTTGGTTCTCCTTTGTTGATCCCTGAAGTTCTCCGAATCCTTGGGTTTACTACTCATCTTAGCTGTTTTATAGGCTTCTTCCTTTAACTTTATACTTTCCCTAACAGCTCTAGTTAGCCACGGTTGGGCCACCTTTCCCGTGGTATTCTTATTCCTCAAAGGAATACGTGCTCGCTGGGAATTTTGCAATTGCTCCTTAAAATTGCTGGTCTACTGTCAAATCCTTAAGTCTAATTTCCCAGTTTATTTGAGCTAAATCTTCTCTCATACCAACAAAGTTGGCTCTACTTAAATTTAAGAGCTTTGCTTCAGACTTAACTACTTCTCTCTCTAACTTAATGCTAAATTCCATCATATTATGATCACTTACTTACCCATCTAATTATCCCTAATACATTCTATAAACTCTTCCTCTATCTTAATTTTCCTAATTTGGTTGTCCCAATCTATATGCAGATAAAATCATCCACAATTAATGTTTTTCCTTTGCTACATGCTCCGCTAATTTCCTGATTTATACCTTGAGATACTGTGACTGCTGTTCGGGGGTCTATAAACTACTCCCACTAGTTTTCTGCCCCTTATTGTTACGTACTTCTACCCATACTGACTCTACTTCCTGCTTTTCTGATTTAAAATCTTTTCTCTCTACTGTTTTTATCGCATCCTTTATTAGCAGGTCCACCCCCCCCTCCTCACTTACCACATTGCCTATCTTTTCTATACACCACGTACCCTGGATTATTTAGCTCCCACCCTTGAACTTCCCGGAAACCATGTCTCGGTGATGGCTACTAGATCATACCCGTTTGTTTTATTTGTGCAGTTAGTTCATCTTTCTTGTTTTGAATGCTTCGCGCATTCAGATATAGCACCTTTAATTCTGACTTCAGGCTATTAGTCCTAATCACCAGTGCCCTATCCCTGGGCTTCTTTTCTCCACTTGACACACTTTGCTCATCTTCCTCGTTAATCGTAAATGCAATTCTTTTTACGTAAATAAAAGGCTACAAATTGCCAGCTCTAAAACCGTCAATGGGAAACAAGAAAACACGCACATACAGTTGGCAAATCAAGAAGCTTTTTCATGCAAAGCAAGTGGACTACATTGGGTTGAATAACAGCATGCAATGGGGATTTGATCTGCATCTAGCAGATTATGAAATTCATGTCCGCTGCAGCAGAGTAACTGAGGAACAAAGCATTCAATAACAACTTGTACTTGTGAAGGTGGTTCAATAATATGGATGTTAAAAGGCTATTTCCACTTGTTGGTAAAACCAAACCTGGAGGGTATAAGTATACCATAGTGAGTAGTAAACTGGAGTTTAAGAGGAACTTCTTCATACAGAGGGCAGAGAGAATGTGGAACTCACTACCAGAAGCCATGGTTGAAGCAAGAAAACATCAATGTATTTAAGTGGAAAACTGAGGAATGCATGAGAAGGGAATAGAGGGAGAAAGGAAAACAGCAACAACTTGCATTTATATAACGCCCCTCATGCAGTGTAGGGTAGCAGAGCACTTGAACAGAGGCATATGGGAGGAATGGAGGCTCGTGGAGAATAAACACTGGCATGGGCTAGCTGGACCAAATAGCCTGTCTCCATTCTATATGACATTCTTTTTAATTATCCCAAAAAATACAACCAGTATATCCCGTGAAGCTTTTTGAGATGCCTTTCCAACATGAAAATTGAATCAAATATAAAGATTATTATTAGATCGTTCAGTTCCGTAATCTAAGGGAGTGGGTCAAGGGACGAGCGCAAGGTGAAAGTTTTTTTTATTTCTCCCGTGGCCCTAAAAAAAGGAATACTTCAAAGTTGTGCTTACGCAGGGAAGAGGAACTTCTCCACCACTTCCACTTAGTAAAGCTAAGAGAGGGACTCAGGGAGATTCGGAAGCGAGTGTTGTTGGCGCAAGCTAAAAGGAACAACTAGGGAAGTTATTCCTCCTGACAAAACAAGACATTTCCGAGGGAACCACAAAGAGGAGTGGAGTCCTGTGGCATATTGGTTAGAGCACTTGCCTTGCAAGTAAAAAGATCCGGGTTTGATTCCCCGGCAGGCGAAACCTAAGGCAAGTTTCCTTACTCCACACACCTCCAGCAGTAAGTTGTTAGACAATTGGCAGATTGCTTTCCAGGCGTAATAATCCCTTTAAAAAAATGATAAATTGGTCACTCAATCCGCAACTTTTTGTGGGAGACTGCTGTGCGCAATTCCCTGCCACGTTTCTTTTAACCGACATCATCAACCTCTCTTTATCCACTGGCACTGTTCCCACCTCTCTAAAAATAGCTGTCATCACCCCCTCCTCAAAAAACCCATCACTATTCTCCAGCTACCTGTCCATCTCCAACCTCCCATTCCGCTGCAAGGCCACAAAACGAGTCATCGCAGCTCAGATTCACTCTTTTTTCTCCCGCCATTCCCTCTATGAACCCCTCCAATCGGGTTTCCATGCTGCCCATGGCACGGAAACAGCCCTGGTCAAAATCACTAATGACATTCTGTCCATCTGCGACCAGGGCTCTCTCTGCCTCCATGTCCCCTTGATCTCTCCACTGCCTACGACACTGTCGACCATTCTGTTCTCCTCCACCGACTCTCCTGTCAGCTTAACCTTCACGGACCCGCCCTTGTCTGGTTCAAATCTTACTTCTCCCACCGTTTCCACTTATGGTTTCTCCTCCAACCCCCCCCCCCATCACATGTGGCTCCCTCAGGGCTCTGTCCTTGGTCCCCTCCATTTCAACATCTACTTGCCCCACCTTGGTGACATTATCTATAGACATGGGGCCAACTTCTATATGTATGTGGGTGACACCCAACACTGCACCTCCACCCTCGACTCCAGGACCTCTGCTTTCCTCACAGACGGCCTGGCCTGTTGGATATCAAGTCCTGGATGAGAGAAAACTTCTTTCAGTTGAATGTTAACAAGGTTAAGGCCTTCCTGCTTGGCTCCCATCAGGGCATCTATACCTTGGGCGCTGACAACATCACCATTCATGGATACCAATACATTTCACATTTCACTGAACCTTGGCGTCTTGTTCAACCCTCAACTGCCCTTCATACCCCACATTAGTGCCATGACCTGCCCCGACTTTCGTTACCTCTGCAACATTGCTGGGCTCTGCCACTGTCTCTCACCACAGGCCGCCTCATTCGCGCATTCATAACAACAACAACAAGATTACATTTGTATAGCGCCTACAGCATTTCAGACTCGAGCGGGGGGGGAGGGGAGGCCGATGGCATGGTCGAAGAGGAGGGTCTTGAGGCGGGACTTGAAGGAGGCTTGGGAGGGGGCAAAGCGGAGTGACTGGGGGATGGAAACATCAAGTACTGGACGAGGGACAACTTTCTCCAGCTGAATGTCAGCAAGACCTAGGCCCTCCTGATTGGCTCGCGCCAGCGCCTCCACACCTCAGGCACTGGCAGCATCAGTCTCCACGACTGCACACTCAACCTCACTAAGCCAGTCAGGAACCTGGGTGTCTTATTTGACCCTGAACTGTTCTTCCTCCTCCACATCCGCACCATGACCGGCACTGCCTACCACCACCTCCGCAACATTGCCAGACTCCCCCATTGCCTCACCCCTCAGGCTGCCGAAACCCTCACCCACGCATTCGTCACATCAAGGCTCGATTACAGGAACTCCCTCCTCATCGGCCTTCCCAACTCTTCCCTTCACAAGCTGCAGATCATCCACAACTCTGCAGCTCGTGTACTCTCACGGACCAGGCTCCCCTACTCCATCACTCCCACCCTCACCCGACTCCATTGACTCCCCATCCCTCAGAGGATCGAATTCAAGATCCTCGTATTTACTTTCAAGGCCATCCATGACCTTTCTCCCTCCTACCTCTCTGACCTGCTGACTCCCTACCAACCTGCCCGCTCCCTCCGTTCAGCGGGCTCCGGCCTGCTCCATGTCTCCCGCCCGACCCGCCCTTCCATCGGTGGCCGAGCTTTCAGCCTCTCTGCCCCCACACTCTGGAACTCCATCCCACGGTCCCTTGGCCTCGCTTTCTCCCTTGCCTCCTTCAAGGCCGGTCTCAAGACCCTTCTCTTCAACCGTGCCTTCGGTCGCCCTCCCACATCTCTGCCTTCCCTCCCCCCAAGGAGAACCCGCTTACTAGCGTCATTAGTTGGTCGTTTGATATCCAACAAGCGCGGGTTTGAGCTCTCATTAGGTGGATGGTAGGTAACAGGAACTCCCTGTGAGCTTCACGGTCGGAAACACAGCTCAGCATGAAATGCACGTGATCATTGCCACCATCTTCCTGTCCGCGGCTCAGGCACATGTCCTTTCCCATTGAGCGATGGTTCCACCATTTGGGAGATGCAAACCATTCTTCAAAGCAGCCCTTTGGAGATATCCACAATCAAACCTTNCCCCCACTGCTTTCGATGACACTTGGACCATCCCCCAAACAATAGACCAAGCAGCAGACCTCGAGTCATGCAATGTTACCTTTCCAGCGATGGATTAATCACTTCCTCCCTGATTCAGCAGTGCAGAAGTCACCAGGCCCTAAAATAGACACTAATATCCAGTTTGGCCTCAGACCTGCTCTTCAATCTGATGGCTTTCTGCCCAGCAGTTTTGAAACACAAACATTTATATTACTTGTAGTTCACAATGCCACGAGTGAGGTAAACAGACTCGCACACACTTCCTTCCACATTTCGTTCACATCCTCAGGTTTATTTCCTGACTCAACGTCAGGAAACAAACCTGCTGCTGGACAGACTGGCTAAAAAATAAACCTCCAATACGAATGTACGAGGAGGACACATCTGCAGGGATTTCGTATTTAAAAAACTGCCTTTTAAATTTCAGCTCTCTTAGGCCAAGATAAATATAATAATCATTGAATTTCATAGGATAGTGCCCTATCAAGTTGTCGAGACATCTCAAAGCACTTTATATACTGTACATTGTATATAATTGCTTTTTGTGGGGAAACGTGACAACCAATTTGCACACAGAAGTGTCTCACAAACAGCCATGAAGCGAACGACTGATTTTATTTGGTGGATTGTTGGCCAAGACACCAGAAGAGAGAAACTATTCCTTTCGAATAGTGCCTTGGCATATTGTCCTGAACAGGCAAACAAGCCCTCGGTTTAATATCTCATCGAAGGACGGTACCTCTGACAATGTAGCACACCCCAGTTGTCAGTAACAATGGAACGTCAGTCTAGACCAGCATGGTCCAAACAGGCAGTCTGCGGGTCCAAACCATCCCGGCAGATGATTTTGTTGGGCCAGAAACCATTTATTACTTCACTGCTTTACGTCTTTCTTCTGGTTGCTCTCCATGAGGTAGTGACAGGAAAAGAGTCGGAGCAGGAGGTATCCAGCCCCGCCCCTCCCTGTCAAGTGTCACGTAGCCTTGAGCCTCATGCGAGCTGGTGAGACACAGCGAGCCGCAGCTGCTGGAGTACTTTGCAATTCCAAATCTACAAAACTATGAGTCTCAGTAGGAAATACAAGATAGATATAGAAAATAGAGGATTTCAGTGCAAGTGGGAGATGGATTACTTGCTTATACTTGCTTAATAATCCCTCCAAAACCCCCCAAAAAACAATAATAAATTGGTCATTTTCAATCTACGACTGTTTGTGGGACATTGCTGTGTGCAATTGGCTGCCGCGTTCGCCCACAAATATACAGTCAATTCACTTTACAGTGTGTTCTGTGAAGCGCTTTGGGACGTCCTCACGACGTGAAAAGCGCTATATCAAGTGCAAGGATTATTATTATTATTAAAAGTAATGGAAAATCTTGTTTGCTTGCAAGTCATATCTGTGTTGGAAGTTCAGAGTGAGTTTTGCAATTATGGATTTGGTTTTGTTGAGCATTCTGTTGAGGCCTCCATATGCTGAGTTGATATCTTGTGTTTAATCCATTAAAAAATGATATGCATATATTTCCATTTGAGATGATCATTATTAAGTAATACCATTACACAATTTAAAACATAGGATTTCTGTGCAATTCTATTATGTTTTTGGAAAGGAAAAATAAAAATATTGTTTATGCAGGCTGCGGATGTTTCTCAAATATGGCATCCAGCCCTCGACACTTAAAAGGTTGGATAACTCTGGCCTAGACTATACGGGTTCCAAGTGTAGATGTAACGATTGAACCTACAACCTTCTGACATCTTCTGCGAGTCAGAAGGGAAATAAAATGACAACATGAGAGTACACCAGCATGGGAAAGAGAAGTATTGCAGGGAAGTGTTTGGCATGTTGGGGCGGACAGAATGTGTAGCTAAAACTCTGAGCTGCTCTGGGAGATCACTCTAAGACGTGGGTTTCAGCCAATACAACACAATATAAATTTACATTTACACAGCACCTTTCACGCCAGGACGTTCTAAGGTACTTAAATATCCTGATTTGATCCTGATTTCAGGCTGTTTTGTTTTCCAAAAGGGCTTGGATTTTGACAAGCCGGCAATGCAGAATGTCAGAGTCCAGTCAACCCTCTATGATGATCTCTAGTTCAGTCCTGAGCCAGGTAGATTAGTAGTATTGCAGGTCAATCCTGACGACAGACTATCTCGGTCACTGGAGGCAATGATTCTTCCCACTAGATTCCTTTTGTACCCTGCAAGCCAAAGCCCTGATGGGAAGCGTAGTCCAAGCTTGGCAAGCAACGGGAAAGATCACCAGACATCACTCTCAATGACAAGTTTTACTTGGTTTAATTAAAACAATTACCCCAACTCACACTCTGGGGTGTCCAAGCTTTGGCTGTTGCAATATATAGTGGTATGCAAGTTAATGTTGCTCCCTCTCTCTCTTTCTTTACTTATATCCTTATTCTAAGGTGAAGCAAACAGTGACAGCAGTAATGCTGGAATATTCCATATATGTCCTACAGATGAAACATTACACCAAAGCCTCATCTGCCTGTGCATTAAAGATCCCATGGCACTATGTGAAAAGAGAAGCAAATTTCCCTCTCCCGGTATTCTGGCCAACAATCCCGCAAATAAAATTGGTCACTCGCTCCATTGCTATTTGTGAGACATTGCTGTGTGCAAATTTGCTACCGAGTCTGCCCACAAAACACACAGTAACTGCATTTTACAGTATATCCTGTGAAGTGCTTTGGGACATCCTCCTGACATGAAAGGCACTGTACCAATTGTAATATTATTATGTTTATGATCAATAATAATTAATCAAGACGCTACCCTCTTTGAAGGGCGCTACATAAATGCAAGCTGTTGTTCGAAGATTGGTTGTAATGCAATCTGAACTGTTAGAATGAAAGCCTCCATGCTCTTCTCCTCCCTTCCCCCTCCCCACCACCCCTCCTCTTGTAAGTTACGATTTAATAAGAGAGTAAAGCCAGTCTCAACCTAAATCCTCAAGGGTTTGAATCTAAACTATAAACCTGCCAATAGCTGAACATTAAACTGTCAGTCTTACTCAGGCAGGCTGCATCGAAGGCACTTCTGGGAAGTGCAATTGCAATATTGCATCCGCACAGGCTCTTCCTGGTGCCCCCCACCCCACTTCATCCTCATCCTCACCCAACTTCACTTGCTCCCTATGCCCCAGAGGATTGAGTTTAAAATCCTTGTCCTTACCTTGGAACTCTCTAGGGTCTCGCTCTACCCTACCACTGTGACCTTCTAAATCCCGTCCAAGCTGTCCAAGTCCCCCACCCTGCCCATTCCACATCCCAACCCGTTCCACGTCCCCCACCCTGCCCACTCCATGTCCCCCACCCTGCCCGCTCCATGTCCCCCACTCTGCCCACTCCACATCCCCAACCCGTTCCACGTCCCCCACCCTGCCCGCTGCACCATTGGAGGTCAGGCTTTTAGCTTTCTATCTGGAACTCCATGCCGGAGCATTCAATATATTTGAGGATACTGTACTCTAAATGCATTGAATCTTATGTCCTAAAATCTCCAACCCTCCACCTCGCCCCCTCAGTCTCGCCTCCTCAAGGCCCATCTCAGGGCTTTCCTCATTGTCCGCTCTTTCGGTCATCTCTCCACTACAATCCTTTCCCCGCACCCCTCAAATCCACCCTCCCAACTCGAAAGGTGCTATATAAATGCAATTGGTTATTGTTGCCATATTCCGATTTGGAGGCACTTAAACCCGATACAGGAAACAAAGCGGAAAAAAAAGCTCCAGCACTGACATCCCTCACTATGCCTTGAAAAACTAGGTCTACTTCTTTTTCAACAAGCTTACCGAGATGCTGCAAAGGAAGCAGTTAAACTATTGGCGTGGCAGTTAATATACTGAAACGGAAGCCAACTTATTTTGTAATAGATTATGGTGAAGCTTATTTCTGCAGGAAGCACTGAGGAAAGACATTGATTTCAGACCAGATTACGCTCCATTTTAGAATGTTGCAGTGCTGTCAGACTGCTGATATTCCCTCAGGACAGAGGCAGGATGTAGATTGCTGCGTGATCTCCCCATGCAAGCCTAGTTGGGGGTGGGGGAGAAAGGGACTGCGGCTGGTAGTCATCTGCACAGTGCCTTTTGTCCTGTGACTTCACACCGCAGTAATCGATAAACAGCTGAGACTGCACAACAGCAATAATGTCAGACAAGGATTATTTTTAAATAGATCCAGTAATAGTTATTAGTTATTTTGGAGGTTACAAGACTTAGAGGGTTAACAGGACATCCTGGCTGCTGAACCCCCGAGAACCCCATGTGAGTCTTTTTTCAAAGGAGAAAATCAAGGGCATCTTAGATTTAAAAACATTTTCAATTTAGCAAAAAAATCACAGAAAAATTTGTGATTTGATCCCATAAAACACCTTATTATAAAATATTATAAATGTATTATTATATTAATAACATTTGCTGATGACGTCTGGAAGCATTTTTTCACACTGAGGGTCGAGAATAGGGCTCACACTGCATCAGAGAACAAACATGATGTTTAAAAAGGGGGAAAGACAGACACTCGGGAAGAAAAGCATTTATGGAGTAAGGAGAAAAGGCAGGGAAGTGGCATTAAAAAATCTGCCATATCTAATCAAAAAAATACGATAGGTTGAATAATAATAATATTCCTTGCATTTGATGTAGCACCTTATCACGTCGTTGAGACTGGAATTGAACCAGGGTCCTCTCGATTGTGAGGCAAGCCGGCTAAGCACTACACTACAGGGCTACACAAATGTGTTTTTTATTTGTGATAATTACAGAATAATAATCATTACATTTGATATAGCGCATTCATATCATCAAGACCCTTCAAAATCCTCCAGGATTTTACCGTGAAGAGTATCTGTAAGCGAATGTGGCAGCTAATTTGCAGAGAGCAATGACTCACAATCAGCCGTAAAGTGAATGACCATTTTTATTTGGAGGATTGTTGACTGGGACACTCCCCTCTCTTTTCGAATTGTGCTGTGGATCTTTAAGATCTGCCTAAACATGCAGATACAAGATGCCTTGGTTTAACGTCTCATCCGAAGAACGGGACCAAGATCCAGATCAAGTAAGCAAACAAGCTAAGGAACGGCAAAAGGGTTTATTGCAGATGAATGCAATGTACTGAGTCGGGAGCTGTCACAAGACGATGCTGCCAATCAATGAAGGTGGAAAGCGGAACCATTGGGTCTTTATTGTCTCATTGACCATTCACTGAGCATTTTCAGTCTATGTGAATCGGTACAGATCAAATATTGGATTACATCTCGAGGGCATTTAACTGTAAGCTAAAAGTTGAGCTAACCTTGAGCAGATGATTGGTAAGATCTGCACAGCTGAACCTGTTTTCAATTATACTTTTTTTTTGGGGGGGTGGGGGCGGTTGAGAGATGGGGGGGAGGGGGGGAAATCGGCTAGGAGCCCAACACATGCGGAAACCTCCAGCTGTGTTTGTGTCTCCAAATCCAGCTGCTGAGACCTCACAAAAGCAGAGTTTCCATCTAGAATGCACAAAATCTCCCCGAGTAGGCAGGAACAGAGACATGGCACATGGCACACACAAATAGAGCATTTTTTGAACCATAAATCTCAAAGTATCATTGATAAACAACTCAAACAACGAGACACTGGGAATTTTCTGCAGCCATGGGGTCAACTACTTGTCCTTGCTTTCAAGGCCCTCCACAGCCTTGCTCCTTCCTACCTCTGTGAAGCTGGCAAAGCATACCAACCTGTCCGCTCCCTCCACTTAGCATGTTCTGACCTGCTCCATGTCCCCCACTGTGCCCCCCCCCCACCATTGGTGGTCAGGTCTTCAGTTTCTCTGCCCTTTGGACTTCCATCCCAGTCCCTTTGTCTTGCTTACTCTCTTGCCTGCTTCAAAGCACGTCTCAAGACCCTCCTCTTCGACCACACCTTCAGTCACCCTCCTGCCCCTAGCCTCCCTGCACTCCACCCCTCCCTAATCCCAAACCCTGCTCAGGTCCAAATTCCTGACCGTCCAGCACCTTGGGACATCCTCCCAACATGAAAAGCACCATACAAATGTAATTTGTTGCTGTTGGTCAGCTAGGCCCAGGCTTCTTTGTAAGGTTTTGGTTTGAAGGATTCTCAGGAGTTGAGTGGAAAGAAACCCGTTCTCTCAGTGCAATTTCTATTCCTCGAAGAGCCATTGAGGAACCAGGCAACCTCCAACAGGACTGTAGGGCTACCTGACTCACGCATTACATCATTACAACAACAACAACTTGCATTTATATAGCACCCTCCAAATCAGGCGGTGTCCCAGTGCACTTAACAATGATGGAGCCTGATGCCAAACCAGGGGGAGGGGGAAGGTGACCATAGGCACAGTCAAAGAGAAAGGTCGAAGAGAATGGGCTTGACTAAGCCCACCTCAGCCAGGTCACCATGGACACCATACTTAATGCCCACCCACCACAATACCAGACGATAGTCATCGGTTGGTATCAGGCAGCTGCTACATACGGACAGGATTTGTGCTCTTTTGAGTTGGAAAATTGGCACAAGTAACTTCCACAGAAGACTCACACGTACTGTTAACCCACCCAATGGCAAGTCCATTGGCATAGGTCCATGAACTTATGAATAAAAGCGTATGAAGTGATGAGAATCAGGCCTTTAAAATGCTGCGAAGCAGGCAGAATGACGTAGGTGTAAACAGGCTTAATATGTGGGACAGGTGTCGGGAAAACGAGCAAAACTGAGTCAATTAACTCTGAAAGGGGGACTAGTTAAAAAAATAACAGCCTGGGAATCGGATTGGAGGTTTTTGTTTGTTTGCCAAGTGGTGGTTACTTTGTCAAAACCTTGGAATGTCCTCCCGTCGTGAAAGGCAATATGTAAATGCAATTTGTTGTTATTAATATTCATGCAACAAATCAGATTTGTAATTTTCACAAATTATGCGTCATCTTCAGTTATCAGGAAGCTGTGTTGCATTCTCTTCCATCAGAAGATTTAATGGCTTCCTATCAGTCTGGTTCACTTCGTAGCGCTCTCACTTTTGCATCAGAAAATGTGGGTCCAACTCAGCCCCCCTAGGAACCTGACACCCTAATTTAGGCTGATGTTCCAGTGCTCGGGGAAAAAGCGCTGCCATTCTTCAGATGAGATATTAAACCTAAATCTGTCTGCCTGGTCAGATGAGAGTTAAAGAATCCATGATGCAATCTGAAAAGAGAGAACCTCCCAATAACCTCCACAACAGCTTAGTGCCCATCACGCAGTGTCGCTTCACGAGACCGCTCGACAGTGGCAGAGCATGATGCCGAGCCTGGCGAAGGGGGAGATGACCGTAGACTCAATTGGCGAGGAAGGTCTTCAGGCACTATCTGAAGATCAGGAAGGAAAGGGCAAGGCAAAGGGATAGAGGAAGAGTTTTCCGGAGTTTCAGGGCACAGTGGCTGAAAACGCCGATGGCACGAGGGCCAGAACCAGTCGAGCAGAGACAGCGGATAAGGGGTTGGAGAGTAAGCAGGTCGGAGAGGTAGGGAGGTGCCAGGGCATAAAGGGATTTAAAGATGAGTGTAAGAATCTTGGAATCAATGGAGCCTGCTAGAACTGGTGTGATGGGGGTCAAAGTTTAGTGCAGGTAAGTATGCGAGCAGCAGTTTTGGATTAGCTGGATTTTGTGGATAGTAGAGATGGGGAGACCGACAAGGAGGGCATTTGCATAGTCGAAAGGTTCCGAACACCTGGACGAGTGTTTTAGTTGGGTCTGGGGTAAGGAACAGTCGAAGGCAGGCAATGTGGCAGAGCATTCCACGTTGCTCCGCCAAAAATCTCAACATTCTTGCCAAGAATTCTCCAGAGCTGGATCATTTAATTGTTTAGGGGACCTTGCTGTGCTCAGTTGATCTACAAAATCAGTTAATAAGAAGAATCCTTGCCTTTAATATAGCGCTTAATCACACCATTGAGACGTCTCAAAGCGCTTCATAGGATATTCTGTAACGTGGATTGACTGTGTATTTTATTAGCTAAACACAGTAGGCAGTAAGTAATACATTTCACTGTTCTCTCTATGTTCTTCTACACACCCTCACGACTCCCAATGTAAAGCTGAATTCTGATGTATGTGCTGAATTTCCTAACATCTTAGCTGGGAAGCAGTGAGGCACGATTAATTTCACACGGGGAAGGAAAGAGAAAAAATATGGCAAAACTCTATCCAGTTATTGCCTGTTATTCACCTAAACAACAGTCACTACACTACACAGCACATCCTGTGAAGCACTTCGAGACATCCTGCCTTTGTGAAAGGCACTACACCAAATGCAAGGATTATTATTATTGTTGAAAAAATGGTCACGTGGATGTTAATTCTTGCATTTCACATCGCAGCTATACTATTAAAACTTCTCAAAGCAGTTTATAGGTAATTTAGGCTAAGTGTAATCATTGAATTTTAGGCAACGTGGCAGGCATTTTACACACGAGTCCCACAAACAATCATAAAGCAAATCACTAATATTTACCTGGAAAGCTGTTGGCCAGCTGACGTTAAAGGCCACCTTTAACGTCCTGCCGAACAGGGAGGCAGGGCTTCAGTTTAAGGACTCATCCAAAGGACGATACTTCCAACAATGTAATGCTCATCCACTAGCCTGTGTGTGCAAGACCATGAGCTCCCAACATGGGACTTGAACCCACAAAGTTCTGAACCTGCAGCTACCAACTGAATCTATTATAATATAAATAGTCCTTGCATTTGATATCACGTCTTTGAGAAGTCTCAAAGCTCTTCACAGAATATACTATAAAGTGAATTGAATGTATATTCAGTGGAGTCCTGTAGCTCAGTAGTTAGAGCACTCGCTTTGCAAGCGAGAGACTTGAGTTCAATTCCAGGCAGAGGGCGAAACCTTGGGCAAGCAATTGGCTGCCGCGTTCGCCCACAAATATACAGTCAATTCACTTTACAGTGTGTTCTGTGAAGCGCTTTGGAACGTCCTCCCGACGTGAAAAGCGCTATATCAAATGCAAGGATTATTATTATTATTATTATTTTGTGGACGAAATGCAGCAGCCAATTGCGCATTGCAGTGTCCCACAAACAGCCGTAGATTGAGTGACCAATTTTTTTTTAAGGAATAATTACATGATTACCCCGGGAAAAGCGATCCGCCAATCAACTAGTAACCAGGTTCCTACTTGCTGCTAGGTAAACAGAGGTGTGAGGAGTAAAGAAACTTGCTCAACATTTCACCTTGCCGGGAATCGATCACCTCTCGCTTGTGAGGCGAGCTACAGGACTCCACGACTGTACAGGACATTGAGTGAGAACAGGAAATTGCTCACTTGGCATGCTCCCAAAAGCCCTCTGACTCAGACAAGACTTGCATATTAATAATATCCAATTGTGTGAGAGATTATAATAATCCTTACATTTTTACGGCACCTTGAGGAGGACATCTCAAAGTGCTTCACAGGATACACTGTAAAGTGTAGTGACTATGTGTTTTGTAGGCAAATGTGCTAGCTCCTTTGTGCACAGCAATGTCCCAAAAGCAGACATGAAGTGAATGATTAATTTTATCCGGGGGACTGTTGGCCAGAAACTCCCTTCTAGTTTCAAGTAGTGCCACGGGATATTTAAAGTGCACCAGGACAGGCAGAAGGGACCTCGGTTTAAAGTTCATCCGAAGGACGGAACCTCCAACAACACGGTGCTTCCCCAGAATTGCACTGAAGTGTCAGCTTCGACAATATGGGTTCAAACTCCTGATGTGGGACTCAAACCAAGAAGTGCACCCAAGCAACAGAAGCTGAGGATCGCCCAGCGTCTTCGGGAGGAGAGATGGGGAAAAACTAGAATTGTGATGGTTTCTTGCAGCCTCTCCTCCGTGACTATGAACAGTGGGTAGGAGGGTGGAGGTGCGGTGATGAACGCTGTCAATAATTTTGCTAACACTCATCCTTGAGTACACTCAGATCACTGCAATGCTCACATTCTTACCAACGAGCCCTCACTTCAACCTCTGACCTCCTCAATCTCCTGGTCTATTCCTCAAAGTCACCGACCAGTGCTTAACTTTAGCACCGGGTTTGATCGTCAGCTAACTTTCCTAGCCTCAGTACCTGAACAAGCCTGCTTTCCTCCATCTTCGGCCCTATCTCACACCGAATACTGCCAAACGCCTCATCCATGCCTTTGTCACCTCCTTGATTTTTCAAACGCTCTCCTTACTGGTCTCCCAAATCCCACCATCCACAAGGTCCAGCTAACACAAAGCTCCACTGCCGGTAATTTCACCCATACCAAACTCCACATGCCCATCACCGCAGGCTCCACTGGCGAAATGATCAACTTCAAGGTACTCATCCTTACATATGAATCCCTTCACTCCCTAGCATCTCCCTATCTCTCTGATCTGAGCATACCCATTCCGCTGCCCAATTAGGGTGACCGTTCATCCATGATTTCCGGGGACAGGCCCGGATGAGGTATTATGTCTATAGGGCCAAATATGCATTGTCTTGAGTTTAGCAACAAACTGAGAGCAACAACAATAAAATTCTAAAGCAGATACACTCATCAGAAAAAACACAGTCATTAATCAAGAACCTTTTCCAGTAACTGCCAGAATGAGGAATTGCAGTGGATTCAATTTTTTTAATATACTTGTCCCCAGGTTTGGTTTATAAAATAGAGTCTTTCTAACCTATGGTAACTTTTGCCTCCCCCATTGCTCGACATCCAACTGTGAAGTTCTCCAAGACATTAACCTACTTGAAGGGTGATGTAAAAATAAAAGTTGCTGTTTTGCTCAGAAATTTAAACTTTGTAAACAGACCTGTAGGATGGGGATTCTCATCAAAATAAGACTGACTATTCCAGGCTTTAATAGCACGTTACAGAAATAACCCAAAAGACAGTTTGTGGCTGCAGATTGAAAACACACAGAACACAATCACTGCAGAGGAGTCAGAAACAGGCAATGCAGCTTCCTGGAGTCAGAGACACACCCGTCTGCATGCTGGTCGGTAAAGGACTTCCTCACACTTCCTCCTCAACAAACAATGGGTGGGATGAGTATACAAGCAGTGGAAGATGGAGTAGACTGTCTTCACTGCCAAGATTCTAGAGGATGTCAGCGCACTCCTGAGATTAAGTTGAAACCCTCTTTTTAATATTCCTTCAACATTCTTTACAGTTAACAGCAAAGGTAAGGCAGGTTTAACAACATGGGTTGAATGGCCTTCTTCTGTGCTGTAAATTGTTATGGTAAATTTCTAAGAAGCACCAGAAGTATATATCTATCCTGTTAAGTGCTTTGAGACACTGAAAAAAGCTGCATCGAATATGAGGATTATTATTATTGTTATAATACGATGAATCTCAGAGAGGAAAATCTCTTCAGAGATACTGAATACGTGCTCGAGTGAGGGTATATCAGGTAAACAGTATCTATATACATTCACCTAGTGAGGGCTCAAACCCATGCTTCCTGGATGTCAAATGACTAACTTGTGATTATCCTCTGGGGTGGGGGGGGAGAGAGAGCTGGGTCTCTCTCCTAGGATATGAACAGGCTCTAAGGTGACATGTTTGGCAACAGAATGTCAGAATCAAACTCCCCCTCTATAGTGGTCTCAGTAGTCTGGTTCCCTGAGCCAGGCACTCAGTATTCCAAGGCACTGCTGATGACAGCACAGCCAGCCTGGCACATTGGAAGGACTTGGAAGGGCAGACCAGTCACTAGGGGCAGGTACTGTTACCATTCACCTCCCGTTAACCTGCAAGAAAAAGTCCCAACGGTCCCAACTGGACAAGCAGTGAGAATGCAGTACAGTGGTTTTGATGGCAAGCTATACAGTTTTAACTGGTTAGACTCTTGGGTCTCCAAGCCTTGTCACTTGCCAACCTAGGCCAAATATTCTCTGGATTTAGACAAGCAGGATGTGTCCCTCCAGGGAGAGAGAGCACTGATGATGACAGCACAGTCAGCCTGGCTTATCAGCAGGACGAAAGGGCAGACCAGACACTAGAATCATAGAATTATACAGCACAAAAGGAGGCCATTGGGCCCATTGTATCGGTGCCAGCTCTTTAAAAGAGCTATCCAATTCAATCCCACTCCCCCCGCTCTCTTCCCATAGCCCTGCAAACCCATCCTCCCCAAATAATTATCTACTTCTCTCTTAAAAGTTGTTATCGAATTGGCCTCCGATTTCAGGCAATGCATTCCAGATCCGAAAAACTCACTGTGTGAAAAAAGTTCTCCTCCCCTCCCCTCTTAACAACTATTTTAAATCGATGTCCTCGAGTTTCCGACCCACCCACCAGTGGAAATAGTTTCTCCTTGTTCACCCTATCAAAACCCCTCATAATTTTGAACACTTCTATTTAGTCTCTTCTTAACCTTCTCTGCTCCAAGGAGAATAATCCTCGCTTCTCTAGTCTCTCCTGATAACTGAAGTCCCTCATTCCTGGTACCATCCTGGTAAATCTCCTCTGCATCCTCTCCAATGCCTTGACATCCTTCTTAAAGTGTGGTGCCCAGAACTGAACACAGTCTCGAGCTGAGGCCCAACCAGTGTTTTATAAAGGTTCATCATAACTTCCTGACTTTGTATTCTATGTCCCTATTTATAAAGCCTAGTATTCCATATGCTTTTTTAACAGCTTTATCTACCTGTCCTGCCACCTTCAAAGATTTACTTATATGAACCCCCAGGTTTCTCTGTTCCTTCACCCCCTTTAAGATTGTACCATACTCTTAAGCACGGTGATGGGTTTCGGCATGTGTCAGACGCCCAGCTGACCAAAAGAAAAAAGCACTGAGCCATTGAGCATCGTTGCCTGATTTATTTTATTCTATCAAAGGTAATGAGGTCTTGGACACCCTTGCCATGTGTGCCTGCCATTTGATATTTGACTTTGGTGGTGGAGAGAAAGAGAGAGAAAAATAAGTGATCAGCCAAACCACATTTGGTTCCACTTGGTAGCTTCACTTCCACCAGGCATCACACGTTTTGGAGAGAAGTGCAGGAAAACTGACTTTGAAAGAATTATAATCCTTGCAAGTAGCACCTTTCAGGTTGGAAGAGCTCTGTCTCAAAGCTCTTTACACTGTGGCATCAGATTTGGTGCGCAAACATAGCAGCCAATTTGCATACAGCAATGTGCTATAAACAACCATGAAATAAATTTTAAAAATTTTATATAGGAGGTGGGGCAGAACTGTTGGCCAGGGCACTGGGAGACACTTTCTGTTTTCAAAGTGCCATGGGATGTTTAACCTGAGACTGGATCTCAGTTTAACGTCTCACCCAAAACACTGCAACGCTCCCCCAGCACTATATTGGAGCATCAGCCCAGACTATGAGCTCAGTCTAAATGCAGGGCTTGAACCCACAACCTTCTGACTCAGAGCTAAGTGCTACCGATTGAGCCAGGCTGACACAAAGTAAGGCTGAGCAGTTGGATTATCCACATGGCGATGGTTTTAAGACGAGGGAGAATTGGAAGTTTTCTAAAAGATTCTTTTTTCCACCTTACTTTCAGAATCCAGTTCTACCAATTAAAACACTCTCTCTCTTCCCCTCCCCATACATTATTTCACTCTGTGCAAAGCTTATAGTTTTTGGAATGCCGGATAAACCCAGCTTCACAATCCTTCACTGGCAATGATTGTCTGCAGTCAAAGGGCAATAATTATACATCACTGAGTTGACTCCCAGTCACCTTCCATATGTGCACCATTTACCCTGAACACGATAAGACTGAATACAATACCTTCAAACCTCTCTCACACCTGCCATCACACATTTCTTAAGTGTTCACATTGAACACTTAAGTAAATTATGGTATTGATGTTACCCTTGAATTATTTTCAAAAACGATTCTCAAATGTTTAAGCGTCTCGTCATTGTTTATGTAGAACAACAGATGTCTTGGAACACAAGTGGGCCCTGATGGCTCAGTGATATGATCTGATGAGAAGCTGAGCCAAGCAGACTATGAAGGTCTCTGGTTCAGTCTGTTCAGTCTGTGCTGGGTTTGCTGATTTCAGCTAGGGTGGCACGAAGGGTGCTACAGTTGACTTCATTGCCAAGATTAAGAAGGAAAAAGGAGGTGTGAAAAAATCTTGCAGCATTCCTGCTGCAGACCAAAGTCAAGCAGCTCATGTTGGACGTGTACAATGTCGGATGAGGGCAGGTTGTTGGCTCGGCTGAGATGCCACCACCTCGCTCTTCCTAACCGTTCCCTCCCCACCACCACCACAAACCCACTGCTGCAGTACAAAAGTCTTCTGACACTCACTGAGAGTCTCACACATGACTAATTGCCATTTAGGATTTTTCTGATCAGCCGGGTGTCTGACACATGAGGAAACCTATCTCCATGCTGAAGAGAATTTAAACCAAACTTGAGAATTCCATGCATCCAACCGACACATGGAAATTCCAGAGATAAGACTGTTGGAATGGAATGTGCAATCTCTCCCTGGAGGGATGCTTACCTAATTCTGGAAAGTACTAGGAGCAGGTTGGCAAGAGCCAAGGCATGGGGACCCCAGTGTGCGTTGGGGTAACTGCTGGAGTCTAATCAGCTAAAACCACATAGCTTGCCACTGATAACTCTGTCTGGCTTTCCTGCTACTTGTCCAGCTAGGATCACCCAACCCACTTGCTGCCCCAATGCCTTTTAAGAAGAAAAACTTGTAACCAAAGGAAGCCCAACACTCCAAAAATAAATTGTAGACTGCAAGTACAAATTTCAAGCACTTTATCAACTCCAGCCCGAGCCACACACACACACGCTTCATCATTGAATTTTCCTTGGGAACTCCTTCAGATGAGACGTTAAACCGAAGTCCCGCCTGACTGTTCAGGGGGAGAATAAAGATCACATGACACTATTCGAAAAGCGAACAGAGTTCTCACTCTCCTGGTGCCCTGGCTAACAATCTCCCAGTTAAAATTGGTCATTCATTTCTTGGCTGTTTGTTGGACATTGTGTGCAAAGTGGCTGCCATGTTCACCTTCAAAATACACAAGCACTACACTTTACATAAAATGTGCTTTGAGCAGACTCAATGTGATAAGGCATCAACTGGAAGGTTATTAGTATCTCCCACTATCCTTGATAATTCCAGTCTCCACAGAAATGGCTACTTAATTCAGGAGCATTTACTGCAGTTGGGGAAGAGACAAAAAGCAGGGAATAGGGAGGGGAAAGGTGGAGGGAGAGAGAGAGAAAGAGAGAGAAAGAAATTGAGATCATCTGCTTCTTGGTGCAGTTGGGAAAACCATTGTCCTTTGGGTAATTGGGTTATGTAAGCACTTCATATTCCACTGTCGATGGATTGAGTTTTCCTTTTTCATTGCATTGGGTGTCACAGCAAGCAGAAATATAGGGCAATTTCTTCTGCATTTTATGATACTTTTGTATCTTCTGCACCCTGTATTCACTATACAATAATACACTGCATAGGACAAGCTGAAACTCCAGTGCCGGGGGCGAGGGAGGGGTTGGGAGCACTGCATTTTTGGAAGCGCTGCCCTTCGATTGAGACCAGAGAGTCCTCTGTCCATTCAGGTGGACATCAAAGATCTCATGGAACTATTCAAAAAGAGAAGGGAGTTTCTCCCAATCTCTTGGCCAACAATCCTCCATATAGTATTGGCCATTCTATATTGGCCAATAGAATTGGTCTATAATTGGCCATTCACTTCATTGCTGTTCGCAAATTGGACTACAGCGATCGCCTACACATATACACTCACTATACTTTACCATAAAAAACCCAGATGACGCGTTGGTAATAATAATAATAATCCTTGCATTTGATATAGCACCTTATCACATCTTCAAGACGTCTCAAAGTGCTTCACAGAATATACTGTAAAGTGAATTGACCGTATATTTCAAGGGTGAAATACGGCATAAATGGATTGAGTGACCAAATTATTTATTTTAAGCGATTATTACCCCCGGAAAAAGCGATCCGCCAATCGACTAACAATTTACTAGGCACTATATCAGCAAGGATTATAATGTTAGTCACTGGACATCACACTCAAATAGCTGCCTGCAATCTGCTTCAAGTGTCTTTTAGTTTGTTCCTTTTGGTTATTTTATGTCCTGTGCTAGAGCGAGAAGTCAAATTTACGGGAAGTCAAAGCTACATTTTAAGTGCCCGGATACTAAATTGCACAAAAATCCGTAACCCCATCATACCAGTCCTTGCCAGGCTCCACTGGCTCCCAAAGGCCAAATGGATCGGCTTCAAGATCCTCCCACTCATTTTCAAATCACTTCATGCACCTCCTTACCTATCACAGTGGATTTGTTGACTCCCCACCCCACTCCACCACCCGCTGCCTCTGCTCAGCTGGGTCAATCCTCCTGTTCGTCCATTGCCCCCTCCACTCCACCATCAGTGGCCGTGCTTTCAGCCACTACTCCCTGAAGCTCTGGAACTCTCTGCCTCAAACCCTCTGCCTTGCCCCTCCTTCCCCACTTTCAAATACTACCTAAAGACCTTTCTTTTTTATCTTGCTTACGGTCACCTCCCCCCTCCCTCTCCCCCGGATCAGGGTCAGACTCTGCCACTGTCAAACGCTCCAGGACGCGATCCTGTGTGAGGAGTGCTATATAAATGCAAGTTGTTGTTGTTGCTGAGGACAGTCCTGTCCTCCTTCATCATACATTGTTTTTAGCGGTGGTTGAGAGATTCAGAGGGATAATTTTAAAACGTGCCTTATTCCCAAACACAGTGGATCCACCTCCATATTTATGCAGTGTGCTAACAGGTCCACAAGCCTGCAAACACAAGCAAGCAAATTCAGCTTTCAGCTGAACCAGACACGCAAATCAGACACAAGCTCTTGCAGCCAACCGTTTACAAAAGAAGGTCACAGCTGTCCCCAAAGCCAACCCCAAGAAATGGCTGCTGCATTCAGCATTTACTGACCCTGGAATGAGTGGTGGGCAAGGGGGAGGTGAAGGGGGGGGGCTAGTGGAGAAACAGAAAGTAAAGAGAGACACAGAGAAAAGCAGGGAGAAATAGAGATAGAGACACACACAAAAAACACACAGAGCGAAGGTAAAAAAAACTGATAGGCAGAAATACAGCAAGTGTGAGAGAATGAGAAAAACACTAATATGCATTGTATGCACGTACATCTACACCTCACACACACGGACACACACAGACAGCACACAATGGAAAAGAGGGGAACAAAAGAACTAAAGAAAAAATGAGAATGAATCAGTGAATCATTGCGAGCCTACCAACCCCCGCCCTGTTCCCACTGAAAGCTGTCTGGCCTTCAAGCACTGAATACCTGGCTCTTCTCCAAGCTTTGGTTAATGAGCTCTTTGGCAACTCCCTGCATTGCAGACATCATCCGCAGAACAAATAGCAGAGCAGCAGAGTCAGGCTCGGTATAGAGAAGCAAAAAACAGGTGGGGGGCGGGGAAGTAAAATAAAACAGCTCTATACAGTAGTTGAAACAGCTGAATGGCCACTTTGAAAAAAATTGCGCATCATTCCAAGCTTCCCGGCTTTAAAGCTCAATGAATATTGTACCAGAAAAATCAGCCAACTAACTATGTGTGAACTGCTTTCGGGCACGAGACATTAACTTTTCAACAAAGCTGCCACATTGACAGGTCCCCATCTGTAACTGTGTCTGGACAGCAGATTTCTGTGTTCACGTCTGCTGTGCAAATCATCCATTTCTGCATTCTGTATGGGGGGAGGTAGGTTTTGGTGGGAGAGGGGGGTGGAGATTGAGGGTGCGGAGAAGAAGCATTTGATAACTTTCAATCCAAATTATAGCACACCAAATGAAGCGCACCGAATATCACATTACAGCCCATCAATACTATTTTAAGAGGCCAGCCTTTCAAAGGGAACCAATGGCAATCCTAGATAGATGAAAGATTCTAACCCATTTTCCCCAGGTTATTCTGGCATTTTTCCATCGCACTGCAGACCACTCTCAAACATAGTCTAAATTGCCACACACACATACAGAAACGTTACTCCATGATTGTCCTCAACAGAGAACAGTTGACACAACAAGCACCAAACATCCTCAATCTTCTCACACTAGTCTACAAATTCCTTCATGCCCTGGCCCCTTCCCACTTGCTTACTCCCCACTCCACCATCTGCCACTTCCAGCCTCCTGCTTGTCCCCCGTCCGCTCCATTCTATCTTCAGTAGCCGTGCTTTCAGCCACTACACCCCAAAACTATGGAACTCTCCCCCTCCCCATTTTCAGATCATGCCTGAAGAGCCTCCCCCTGGCTCAGCGTCAGACCCCACCACTGTTATGCTATGTAAGACGTTACGCCGTGTGAAGGACGCTGTGTAAATAATAATATAATCATTGCATTTGATATAGTGCCTTTTCGCATCTTCGAGACATCTCAACTGCAAGTTGTTGTTGTTTGGTATAAAGATAAATTGTTACTGTTGTTGGAATTGAGAGAATCATTTCAGACTGTGTATAAGTAATAATAGGCTTTGTGTATCTTTCTCAGGAATAACAAATTCCGCTGTACTGTGCAGTGCAGCATGGCGTTCCCACAGAGTAGCACTCAGATTACAAGACGATATGGTAGGCACATCACGTTTGTATAATAGAACCTAGACAAATTCTCCATCCCAGATGGGTGCGATAACCACCACACGTTCTGGTCGGGACAGGGCAGGGCGGGGGAGGCCAAGCTATCATTTCATATTTCCCTCCCCCACCCCTTCTCCAAATACAGTCAACAATGTGGTTGTGACGTTCCTGGCTTGTCCAGTCCTCCCCAGGGATGAGAGCAGATCTGAAACTAAATGTCTTGCTTCATAAAGGAAGCGACCTCGCCCCATGTCAGGTCAGGCGTGTGAAAGTTTCTGTGATACCTACTGCCATGGCTGAAAGTATTTTTCAGCATAAAGTAGGCAGATTCCAGACACCAGCAGCATTTATGATACTTGAGAACTGGTTGTCAAATGCTGCATTACTGTTCCTGGGGCTGTATTTACACAGTCTATTCCCCAACACTTAGTAACTAATGAGCCATTAAATTGACTCTGTTACAATCACCATCTGCATAGGTGAGAATGGGCTGAAGTAACCCCCTGCTGAACGACACAGATGTCTGACTTGTGATGAACCAATACGAATAGTACTTGTACTGTATACATTTTACAGTTGACAGATATAAATATTCAGAATAAATCAAACTGCAATGGATCAAACTCTTTCCCATTCAGTCCAACTGTGAGATGAGTGGTGGAGGTGAAGAAACAATTTACTCAATTTAATGAATAATTAATATTTAATGAATGAACCATACTTGATTTGATCCCTCCACTTGATCTCCTCCCTCTCCCGCACGGTCAACCGGGGAGGACCTCAGGCCCGTATCCTCGACCTTTTCCTCATCTTCACTTGGCAACACAACAGACGTACGCTAAATGTCCACATGACACTCAAATCTACTTCACTTGCCTGTCAGAAATCAAGGCATGGGTGAGGATTAATTCCCTGCAGCTTAACATGGACAAGGTAGATGCCAGCCTCCTCAGTTTCCACCGATGTCTCTTAATACTAGCTCTGACCTTCACTACTTCCCCAGTCTCTCTCAAACTCACCGAACCAGTGCACAATCTCGGGGTACCGGTTCAATCCGCAACTCTCCTTCCTAACTCCCTGACTGATACTGCCTTTCTTCACCACCGCCAAACTCCCACTTACACACCTATCTCACTCCAAAATTTCAAAATCCTTATCCACGTCTTTGTCACCTCTCGCCATGACCTCTCCAATGCTCTTCTCACTGTTCTCCCCAAGGGACCATTCACAAACTCCAGCCAATCCAAAGCTTGACCACTTGAATCAAACACTGCATGCCCCCATTACCCCATTTCTTGCCAGTCTCTACTGGTTCCCAACAGATTAGCTTCAAGATCTTCACTCTCACCTACAGGTCCCTCATACCCCAGCTTTCCCTATCTCTCTCATCTTCCCCTACCTCACTCTTCTGCTTTCTCCTTCTACTCGGCTATCTTGTGCCACCATGAGCAGCCGAGCCTTTGGTCATTTTTATCCCTAACCTCTGGAATCCTCTCCCACTCCCACATATCAGTCCCCTTCAACCATAACTTCCTCTCACCTTTGCCTGGTATCTGACTCCGCCACTGTGAAGTGCTTTGAGACATTATCGTACGTGAAGGTACTGCATAAAAAAAGTTGTTGTTACCCAACCTCAGAATTGAAGAAAGTGACATCCCAATTTGACTTATGACCTAGACTTCCAAAAGACCTTCGATAAAGTACCACGCGAGACACTTCCTTGCAAATGTATATTAGTGCAAATGAGGAAGACAGGACATAATCTAGGGAATGCCATGAAGGGAACTAGTTGGAATGGAAGCCAGTCATAAGGAATACGTGTTTGCAATAATAATAATAATAATCCATGCATTTGATATAAAGCCTTATCAAATATTCAAGAAGTCTCAAAGCACTTCACAGAATACACTGTAAAGTGAATTGACTGTATATTTTGTGGGCAAAACGCGCACAGGAGTGTCCCACAAACAGTCGTGGATTGAGTGACCAAATTATTATTATTTATATGAAAGGATTATTACACATGGAAAAGCGATCCACCAATCGACTACCACCGGGTTCCTACTTACTGCTAGGTAAATAGAGGTATGTGAAGTAAGGAAACTTAGCCCACATTTCGCCCTGAATCAAACCCAGGTCCCCTCTCTTTCAATGCGAGTGCTCTAACCACTAAGCTACAGGGAACCCTCCTGTCCCCAATCGCTAATGTGCTGGAAACGCTCTTATCCACAAACACTAATGTACTAATAATATATATTATTCTTGCATTTGGAAAAGTGTCTTATCATGACAGAACGACAACTCAACGTGCTTCACAGGATTTACTATGAAATAAGAGTGAGTATGAATACTGTAGACAAACAAGGAAGGCAGCATAATTCTGCACAGCAACGTCAGCCATGGAGTGAGTGACCAATTTTATTCGGGAAATTGCTGGCCAAGACACCAGGAGAAACTCCCTTCTCTTTTCGAATAGTGCCATGGGATCTAACATGCACCCGAACAGGGAGATGGGGAGCTCAGTTTATTGTCTCATCTGAGGGACTGAGCTGGGAACCCTCCTGTCCACAAGTCTTTATTGAATAATTTTTTCTCACCAATTTTCTCCCCTGCTGAAGGGTTGTGACCTTTTTTGTTCCCTTCTGCTAGGGTTTGGTTCCTCAAGCCCTCCAATATCTTTCCATGTGATCACTATTTATGTACGAGTTTCAAGTGGCAAGGTCGAAAGAGGCATCAGACTCTGCTCCTGTGCACACCAGATATCCATACCCTTCCAGCAAAGATCTCCGAACATCAATCAAGAAAGAGCAAAAGCTTGGCAGATTTTCCACATGAAACACACAGTCACATCACTCGAACTACTGTAGTACTACTGTAGTAGATCATGTGAAGCACTTAAGACATCTCAATGACACAATATCAAATGCAAGGATTATTATTAGTAGCGCTCTTACCTCGGAATCAGAAGGTTGTGAGCTCAACGACATTTAGTCTAAGATGACACTCTTAACAAAAACAACTTGCATTTATAAGCGCCCTTCACGCAAGGTAGCATCTCAGAGCGCTTAACAGTGGCAGAGCACGATGCCAAACCGGGGGGAGGCACGCTCGATTAGGAAGGTCTTCCTATTTGTATCAAAAGATCAATAAGGAAGAGACAAGGTGGAAGGATAGAGGAAGAGTGTGCTGGGGCTGATTTGTCAGAGGTGCCATCCTTCAGATGAGACATTAATCTGAGACCCTGTCTGACTGTTCAGGTTGACGTTAAAGCTCGCCAATACCTTTCCAAGTGGCTCTATATGTACGAGTCTCAAGAGGCATGATCGAAAGGGGCTTCATCCTCTGCTACTGTGCACACCAGATATCCACACACCCGCACCTTCCAGCAAAAATTTCCAAACATCAATCAAGAAAGAGACTGATGTTCTCTATGTGAAAAGAGAAGGGAGTTTCATCTCGTGTCCTGGCCAACAATCCTCCAGATAATTGGTCATTCAGTTCATGGCTGTTTCTGGGATGCAAACTGACTGAAATGCTTCAAGACATTCCCTGATGTGAAAGGCGCTGTAACAAATGCAAGGATTATGATTTTTACCTTTCTAGTTGACTTTTGCCTTCCTAATTCAAGGGCACTGTAATGCACTTACTCGGGTGGGTCAATGGAGAAGCCATTTGTTTAAACTGATCACTGATATCATCAGGGAATTACCTGGGAGAAGTTCCTGAGACGCGGTACTTACATCAGTAGAGACATTCAGTACAGGAGGACTCAATCTAATCTGTCCACACACACACACAGATGCTGATTTAGTTGGCTGACAAGAGTCAAGCTCAGTAACCTCTGCTGGCCATCCCAACTAAAATATTCGTCCAGAAGCAAAAGTCGAGACAATAAAAAGACGCTAGGGCAAACTCCATGGGGCGATGGGATATTTCAAAAGAGGGCTGGCGGCTGCCCTTCTCAAGCCTAAAAAAAATGTGGATCAAAACTAATAAAGCAATAATAATCCTCACATTTAATATAGCGCCTTTCACACCGGGTGAACATCCCAAAAACACTTCACAGGATATCCTGTGCAGTGACTGTGTATTTTGTTGGCAAAGTGTAGCAGGCCATTGTGCACAGCAGGGTCCCACAAACAGCCATGGACTGAGTGACCAATTTTATTTGGGGGGTTGTTGGCCAGGAGAGACAAACTCCCTTCTCTTTTTCAATAGTGCTGCGGGATCTTTAACATTCATCTGAACAGGCAGACTGTTAAACCTCTGGGTCGGTTTAACCTTTCATCCGAAGGACAATGAAGAATACCACAAGCATTGGCCTGCCGTGTCAGCTTAGAGTTAGACAAAGTGTTTCTAAGGGCAACGTGGGGCTTGAACCTTCTGACTCAGAGGCGAGAACGCTACCAACTTAACTAGTCTGACACACAATAACCCTACCAGCAACATCAACAAATTGGATTTAGCACCTTTCACTAAGAACGATATTCCCACACCCTCAGGCACATAGGGCAGTTATGTTAGCATTGCTCGCCAGAGTTGTATACCTAGACATAGCCCAGTCGATGGTCCGAGAATTAACAGAACAGGGTGTACAGCCAAGGACAGACCCTCAAGGATCTTGACTCTGAGACCCTCACTTTAGACTGTGGGATAACTTCTCTCTATGAGGGTAATAATAATAATAATCCTTGTATTTGATATAGCGCTTTTCACGTCTTCTAGACGTCTCAAAGCACTTCACAGAATACGCTGTAAAGTGAATTAACCGTATATTTGTGGGCGAAACATGGTAGTGTGAGGGGAGCCTCAGTGGCCAAACACATGGCTGCAAATTCGGTGAGGTGGACGCACGTGTGTACCTTTTGCACATCTCACCCACTGAGAAGCTAAGTGTGACTCTGTACCTGGTACATTGAGGCTAATGGCCACTAGGGCACATTCTCCATTGTTCTTAGTTTCTGTATGATAGGAAGTAGCTGAAGCCACAACCAAACACCAACACCCCAAAATTTCACCTGTTCTTAGCCTGTAGGCCCATTTTGTTTTAAAATTCAGTCTTAATTTGTAAAATCAGTCTGGAAGCTGGAATTTTCACAATTCTTATTTTAAAAAATGCTTCTAGATCGACAGTATTTAAGAAATTCCACAATGCTACCAATCTTAAATTTTTAAATTAACAACTAGTTTTCACATTTGGTATCGAGCCTTTCACGTCAGAAGTTTGTCCCAAAGCGCTTCACAGGATTCAATTTAAAGTGTAGCAACTGTAGGTTTTGTGGGCAAATTCTACGCAGCTTCACTTGTTTGATCAAGTTGTTTGGGAACTGAGCTTTCAACAGACAAAATCAAAAAGATAAAATCGTGTACCGAGCAAAGACTAGGTGCAATTTCAATCCTCTACTAGTAAACATGTGAAATATAAAACAGGTATTTAATAGCAGATTAAATATAGTGTACTTATTTTTCAGTGCTATCTGGACCCCAGAGTCGTCCAGCCCAGACTTTGGGCGAGGAAGGGTTAAGTTCTCCTCAGCATTTGCCGAGTTTTGTCCAGCCTCATCTGTTAGATCATGATGTCTGGGAGCCAAGCGCACAACAAACAAGGGCCCTGAAAGGCACTAACAATGCACACATTAGTGCAGTGAAGCTGAAAAACAGCAGGTCAGCAAACAATGGCAATGTGTTGCATGTTAACCAGAGCCGAACAACCACAGCCAAACAGTCGCAATGTACTGTACAACAGAGCCTAACAACCACAGCCGAACAGTCGCGATGTACATCAAAAGCAGGAACACAACCCGTGTTACTGTACAGGACACCAAATGCCACAATTATTCCGATTAGTCTTCTCTGAAACCTTTCCAATGCACTTTTATCCTTTTGAAGGGCAAAGTGCCCAAACCCACATAAGATATTTGAAAGGTGTGCTTAGCTACGATCTATAGAGTATTAGAAGACCTTGCTCCAATTTACAGTCCTGTAATTTAGTGGTTTGAGCACTCGCCTCACAAGCAAGAGGACCTAGGTTTGATTCCCAGTCAGGACGAACCTTTGGCCAAGTTTCCTTCCTCCACACTCCTCTGTTTACCTAGCAATAAGTAGGAACAAAGTTGTTAGTCGATTGGCGGATCGCTTTTCCAGGAGTAATAACCCCTTAAAATAAATAACAATTTGGTTACTCAATCCACGACTATCTTTGGGACACTGCTGTGCGCAATTGGCTGCTGCATTTCGCCCACAACATATACAGTCAATTAACTTTACAGTATAATCTGTGAAGCGCTTTTTAGACGTATCAAAGATGTGAAAAGCGCTATATCAAATGCAAGGATTATTATTATTACAATTAATGTCCTGAATAAGCATCTAACACTTGACAAATCTGAGGAATAACTTGATTTCATAGTTTCAGTGAGTGGTCAATAATCATCCCAAACCCATTTGCTTTACCACCTTTATTATTGGACACTCCATCAAACACTCACATTTTCTGTCTTAGTTTCCATTGCCTTATTGTTACCCATATTAAATCCATCCATCATTTTTTTGTCAATCCACTTAATTCGTCCAGATCCTTTTAAATGCTGTCCATCTGTGGTTGGTGTCAGCCTGGCTCAGTTGGCAGTACTCTCGATTCCGAGCCAGAAGACGCAAGCCCCACATCAAGACTTTGAATTCACAGCCTAGGCTGATGCTCGAATACAGTGCTGGGGGTGCACTATAAAGGTTGAAGTGCCATCCTTCGGATGAGATAATAAGATGAGGCCCCATGGCACTGTTCAAAAAGGGAAGGGAGTTTCTCCCAGTGTCCTGGCCAACAAACTCCCAAAGAATATAATCAATCATCTCTTGGCTGTTTGTGAGATGTTGCTGCGTGGAAATTAACTGCCGTTCACCTATTTTTTGGGGGGTCAGACGGGTGTCTGACACGTGTCTGACACACGTGGAAATCCATCACTGTGCTTAAGAGTATCCAAACCAAACAGATTTCCATACATTCCCACCTACACATGGAAATCCCAGAGATAGATTGTTCTAATGAAATGCACACTCTCTCCCTGGAGGGTCGCATCCTGCTTCCCTAACTCTGGAAAGTGTTGGGGCAGGTTGGCAAGAGCCAAGGCTTGGGGACCCCGGAGTGTGTGTTGGGGCATCTGCTGGAGTCTGACCAGCTAAAACAGCATAGCTTGCCATTGATATAATAATAATCCTTGCATTTGATATATCGCCTTACCATGTCTTCACGACATCTCAAAGCACTTCATAGAATATACTGTAAAGTAAATTAACTGTATATTTTGTGGGCGATACAGCTGTCTAGCAAATATTCCCGCTGCTTGTCCTGCTAGGAACACCCATTAGGGCTTTGGCTTGCAGGGTTAATAGGAGCTGACTGGGATGACTCCCTGGCCCCAGTGACTGGTCTGTCCTTCCAGGTTCTATCAGCCTGGCTGTGCTGTCATCAGAAGTGCCCTAGAATACTGCAGATCCATCTTGCTCAGGAACTGGACTACTGAGACCACCACGGAGGGTTTGGCTTAATTCTGACATTCCGTTGCCAGGCGTGTCACCTAGGAGCCAGTTCAGCTCCAAGGAGACCTTGCTTAAACCCCGCACCCCACTAGGAGGCTAGTCACTATTTGGTCCTTCAACATCTGACAAGAGTGGGTTTGAGCCCTCACTAAGTGGATGGTGGGGAAAAAAAACATCTTACGAGCTTCCCGGTGGGCAACACATCTCAGCATGAAATGCGTGAGAGCAATGCCCACTTCACCTACAAAATACACTTTACAGTAAATACTGTGTTTTAAGACTTTCCCTGACATGATTGGTGGTATATTAAATTCATTGATTAATATTATTATATATATCATGACCTGACCATAGTTTGGCATCAACAGCAAATATTAAACAGTGTTAGTGTACTCTCCTCCACAAAGCTTAGTTTAATACCATTCAATCCTCTTTGAAAGCCTCATGTTTAGAACTTTAGCAACTACTGTACCTCCTGAAAATCCAAGTCAAATCAATTGTATTCCCCGCATTAATTTACAGACATCCCTTATGTCCAGGAACTTGCAATAACATTAAACGCACTGAAAGTACCAGGGAGTACTGTAATTATTCACTGAGCCACTGAGGTGGATGGCAACCTACTGAGGTGGAGGGGATGCAAAGTCTCCTTTCGGCTAAATGGGCTCAGAGGACAAACACCTAGCAAAGACTCACTAATCCAAAACAAACTTGGGAGGAAACGAGATATCCTTAATCAAGTGAACCAACGCTCCAATGGCGAGCACTGTCAAGACAAACAATGCAAAAATACTCATTAAACACACTGAAGATGGTCAAGAAAATTCCTAAAATTGTGTGCTACTGGGCTCCTGACTAATACAGCTGCAGGCACAGAAAGACCAAAGCTGGGCATCCCCTGCATTGCTCATTCTTAAGAGGAATGACATGAAGCAGCCAGGTCTCCAATGTAACAATGACACATTTCTGTCAAATCTGTCAATCAGACCTTGCTCTCACCTCCGCTGTTGTGATAACGCTGTTTATCTTGACAACACGAAGTGCACAAAGCCACACACAGTGGGAGTCATTTTATTAATTCTGCCTATCAGCTCAGCTGTCAACAGCCCAACTTTTCCACAAAACTGGGAACAGAACATTGGTCTCCAGAACAGGCATGAAGAAAACGAGAATAAAATAACTACCACATTTGTACTTATACTCATTAACACTGCATTTAGCATAAGTCAGATAAAAAGAAATACACATCAGCTACAAAAGACTACAACAAAGAATAAAATGGAACACAATTTACTCTCAATTATGCTGAAAGGCAAAGGATAACGTAGGTTCTGCGATGATTCTCACTGCTCTGTGTACCCCGCGAATGTCAGTAACGCAAAGTGTATAGGGTGTCCTCTGTATTAACTCCTAACTCCATGAATGCAAATTCCCGCTCTTGAATAATTTGACTATTTCAAAAAGACATGACAACAGGTATTCCAATTCGACTTACTGATCTTGCGATCAGGATACTTTCCCCAGTGCCTTATCACACTACCAGGCCACTAAGTATGGCAACTTCCCGCTTTAATGTGTCTTATCTACCTCTCTCCCTAAGGATATAACAGAGACTCGAAGGCAATACTGAGCAGAACCAACGGATGTTTACCAACTCAAATAAACACAAGAACGAAACAGATACAACAACTTGCACTTATATAGCACCCTCCACGCAGAGTAGCATCTCAGAACGCTTAACAGCGGCAGAGCCTGACTCAGAGCGAGGGTGGGCGGGGGGTGGGGGCGGCCGTATGCATGGTCGAAAAGGAAGGTTTTCAGGGGGGACAGTGTTACAGAGTTTTGTGATGTAGCAGCTGAAAGTGCGACCTACGATGGTGGGGGGGAGGGTGCGAGGGACGAGCAGGAATCCGGTGCAAGTCGAGCGGGAGACGCCAGGTGGTGGATTGGGGAGCGAGGAGGTCTGAGAGGTAGGGAGGTGCCAGAGAGTGAAGGGATTTGAACACAAGTATGAGGATCTTTAAGTCCACCCGTTCAGTGATGGGAAGCCAGTGAACCTGGCCAGAACTGGTGAGATATGGGTACGGAGTTTGGTCCGGGTCAGTATGCGGGCGGCGGAGCTCTGAATGAGCTGGATTTTTTGAATAGTGGAGCTGGGGAGACCGACGAGGAGTGAGTTTGAGTAATCCAAGTAGGAGGTGACAAATGCATGCACAAGGGTTTTGGCTATATTTGGGGTACAGTTGGTGGCGGAGTTGGAAGAAGGCGGTTCTGGTCAGGGACCGGATGTGGGGGAAAGGACAGATGGGGATCGAACCAGACACTTAGATTGAGCACTGGTTTGATGAGTCTGAGGGAGAGCCCAGGGAGGTTGAAGATTTTAGATCCACAGGAGTGAAGACGTTGACGGGAGCCAAGGAGTATGGCTTCTGTCTTGTCCACAGTCAACTGCAGGAAGTTTGCACTCATCCGGACTCTGATGTCTGTCAGACAAGCTGATAGCACATTGGCATATCTGGAGTTGGTACTGGAGGAGACAAAGTAGATTTGTGTGTCATCCACATACATGTGGACGTTTACCCCGTGTCTGCAATACAATTAAAGTCAGACACGTACAATTAAATGTTGGACTAAGACAGCCAGTGACCAACTAGGTAAGCCAAGCCTCTTCCTTATATAAGCATATGATTCCTCTCATAACAAAGTACCCCAATCCCTAGCTCAGGTCCGAAACACTAATTGTCCAGCGCCTTGGATCGTCTGCCCAACGTGAAAGACGGTATACAAATATAATTTTGTTGTTATTGTATCAGCGTGGGTTCCCCCCCACCCCCCACCACACTAAACACCAGGTGCTTTAACTTGTTGCAAGCAACTGTTTCTCTCTCTGAGCCCCCAGACTTAGTGTCTCTATTGCTTCTTGCAAAAAAAAGACAGATTTCAGGACTTAACCCTCTTGAAGGGGTAGGCAACCCCAAAATATATTTGAATAATATTAATATATTTTATATAATTTACACAAGATGCAAAAATAGAGTAACCGTGACACTTCCAACAGGTTAGATGTTAAGATGCAAAGCAAAAATTTCACTTTCAATGAAAAGCCCTGAAATCCACTTGCACATACAGCTGCACACTGCATCACTGCACGCTGACTATGTGTTACACTGACCTGCCATACAGGTCACTAAACACTGACTATATACACTGACCACTACAAGTCACTACACACTGATTATGTTATTATAATAATAATCCTTGCTTTTGATACCGTGCGTTTCATTTCTTCTAGACATCTCAAAAGCACTTCACAGAATATGCTGTAAAGTGAATTGACTCTATATTTGTGGGTGAAATGCAGCAGCCAATTGCGCATAGCAAACAGACATGGATTGAGTAACCAAATTTTTTTTTCTTGAGGGATTATTTATTATCAGGCATGTGAAGTAAGGAAATTTTTCTGAGGTTTCGCCCTGCCGGGAATTGAACCCAGATTTCTCACTTGCAAGCTGAGTGTTCTAACCACTGAGCTACAGGACTCCACCTGAGGTGTTTCAGGTCAGGTATATACACTGACCTGACATACAGCATCACTTAACAACAAGATTACATTTGTATAGCGCCTTTCACGTGAGGAGGACATCCCAACTGACCCGACATACAGTGTCACTATACACTGACTATATACACTGACCTGACATACAGCATCACGGCAATAACAACAACTTTCACTTATATTGCACCCTCCATGCAGGGTAGCGTCTCAAAGCGATTAACAGTGGCGGAGCCTGACTCCAAGGCGGGGGGTGGGGAGAGGTGGCCATAAGTACGGTCAAACAGGAAAGACTTCAGGCGGCACTTGAAAGAGGGGAGAGAGGAGGTAAGACGGAGGGATTGAGCGAGAGTGTTCCAGAGTTTTGGGGCGTAATGGCTGAAAGCACAGCCTCCAATGGTGTGACAGAAGGTGCGAGGGACAAGCAGGAGGCTGGTGCCACTACACACTGACTATACACTGACCTGACATACAGCGTCACTACACACTGACCTGTACATACAACGTAACCCTCCTCTTCGACCGTGCCTTTGGCCACCCTCCTACCCTCCCTGCCCTTCACCCTCCCTGATCCCAACCCCACCCTGCTCGGGTCCACAATCCCTGACATTAGGACGTCCTTCTGTCATGAAAGGCGCTATACAAATTTAATTTTGTACACATACTGACACTACACACTGATCTGACTTCGTATCATTATACACAATCTACCTTCAGTGCTACCATATCCTGAAATAAACCTGTAAAAAAACACACTATTATATCAAATAATAATCCTTACATTTGATACAGCACTTTTCACATCATGGGGGCGTTTTCAATGTGCTTCACAGAATTCACTGTAAAGTGTTGTGTCTGTGTATTTTGTGGGTTACTGGGGCGGCCAATTTGCAACCAGCAATGCCCCATAAACAGCCATGATGTGAAGGTCAATTGTTTCATAGAATGTTATAGGCCAGAAACTACTCTGTGCCAGGTTTAATACTTCACACTTGAATGACCACTTTTTGCCTGGGGGATTGTTGGCCAGGATTGCTAGAGAAACTTTCTTCTATTTTCGAGCAGTGCATTGGGATCTTTAGCGTACAGGCAGACAAGACCTCATATCAGCATTTCATCCAAAGGACAGCAACTTTGAAACAACAGCAACAAATTGCATTTACATAGCGCCTTTCATATCAGCTCCCATTTCACACAGAAACACACCTGCACATACAGTGTGACTTCTGCAGACACATCGAAACGCGTCCGTTTGTTTGTTTGAGATCAGCCTATATTCAGATCTGGGAGCAGGATTTATTCAAGAAAAGTGTCAATACCTTGTGACTTTGACAATGTTAATGAAAGTTTAGCCCCGTTCTTTCACAACAACAATTTCCATTTATATAGCAACCCTCACGCAGGGAGAGTCCAGAGTGCTTGATAATGGCGGAAGATAACATCGAGCCAGGGAAAGGTGACCGTAGGCACAATCGAAGAGGAAAGTCTTCAGGTAGATCTGAAGATGGGGAAGGAAGAGGCAAGGTGGAGGATAGTGGAAGAGTGTCCCAGAGTTTGGGGGCGTAGTGCCTGAAAGCACAGTGGAACGGAGGGCACGAGGGACATGCAGGAGGCAATGGATAGTGGTCGGGGAGTAACAGGTCGGAGAAGTAAGGAGGTGCCACGGCATGAAGAGATTTGAAAACAAGTATGAGGATCTTGAAATCGATCCATTCGGCGATAGGGAACCAGTGGACCTGGCTAGAACTGGTGTGATGGAGGTACGGAGTTTAGTGCGGGTGAGTATGTAGGCGGCAGAGTTTGGAATCAGCTGGATCTTGTGGATGGTGGAGCTGGGGAGACTGGTGAGGAGAGCATTTGAAAAGTCGAGAGGTGACGAACATTTGTTACGTGTGTTTCGGCTGCATCTGGAATAAGGTGCAGAGGGGTTGGCAATGTGACAGAGGTGGAAGAAGGCAGTCCTGGTCAAGGACCGGATGTGGGGAAGGAAGGACAGCTGTGGGTTGAACTTCTTAGTCTTCTTAGTCTTCCCTGTACTCTTAGCCAGAGCTGGACAGTAACAGTTCTTGAAGAATCATAGAATAAGAATTATACAGCACAGAAGGAGGCTATTTGTCGGCTCTTTTAAAAGAGCTATTCAAATCAATCCCAGTCCCATCGCTCTTTCCCCATACATAGCCCTGCAAACTTGTCCTCTCCAAATAATTATCTACTTCTCTCTTAAAAGTTGTTATCGAATCGGCTTCCACCACTCTTTAAGGCAATGGGCACTTTCTAATTGATTCATTCTACACATTTCTCTCTCTCTTTGTTTTGCACCTTCCACTGCTTGAGCCTGCCTGGTAACCCAAAGAAGGTACTAGGAAACAGAATCCAGCGATGACCAGGACAGATCATTTGAAATTAATTAAAAGGATTATCAGAGGAAGCAAGAGGATAACAGAAAAGCAGATTGAAGGCAGCACGATGCAAAGCTTTTATTCAAACACATGCTGTGACCAGGAGACAATGTTTTAATGGCCAAATCAATTTTTTTAAAACAAGTTGAGATGAGTTATTAAAGATCAGGAAATGGTATATGTTTGTTTCACAAGTTTTCACAGACTACAGTCAAATTTCAGATCCAGTTACTTTAGTTCAGTGAAGAGGGAGGTATGAAGAAACTCCAAGAATGTAATGTTTTATATGACAACAGATGCAATACAATTTACATTTATACAGCACATTTCATGTCAGTAGGACATCTCAAAGTGCTTGATGCTTGCTGTCTGGGCACTCGAATTGGGAATGCGAGCTGAGGCCAGTAACAAGGGGAAAGATGACCGAAAGCTCGGTCAAAAAGGTAATATTTTGAGAAAGAGCAGAGGGAGGAAGCAAGTTGGAGGAACATCCTGGAGTCCCTCCGACCCACTCCCCCCATCCTGGAGTTCCAGAGACACCCTAAAATACCAAAGAAACTGGTGAGTCCTGGACACTGGAAAATCAAAAATGTTATCCCTTTATTCCAGAGGAAAATTAACCGTAGAATCTGCAGATTAATAATCTTTAGCAGAAAATTGTGCACAACATTAGGTAAAATGCTATCGAACAAAGCTTATCTCAAGCACAGATCAAACAAGAAACAATCAAGGAATACATGATCCTCGTGAATCTAACTGAATTTTCTGAGGAGGTAACTAAACGAGCGCGTGAGGACTGCCAGTGGATATACTTTACTGGGATTTTTGAAAAGACACTTAATAAAGTTCCATATTAACAAGGTTACAGTTTATGGAATTAATGGCAAATTGGCTGGTTGCATTAGAAACAGGAAGCAGGAGCTGCTGATAAACAGCCACTTTGGCTGGAGCGGTAAACAGCAGAGTGCTGTGGGGCTGTGATTAGGCTACTCTTTTGTTCACACAATTCCTAAATGACTTGGAGAGCACTTCCTAACATAGTCCAACATTTGCTGATATCAAATTATAGGAGCAAGAAACTAACAGAACCAGAAAAAATAGCAAAATAACACGCAAGAAGATCTCCAAGCAACTAGGCTGCTAAAACAAGCAGTACAGAGGGGATGGACCTTACGTAAATAAATTTTCAGCAATACATATTAGAAGAGTAAATGATGAAGTGGGAAGGATGGTGAGGGAAGAAAGATTAGGGAAGGAAATGGATTAAGTGTGGGTATTGATCATTCACTGAAGGATTACAGACAATCCAATGACAACTGCACTTATAAAGCATCCTTATGCGGGGCAGTTTCCTGGAGCGCTTAATAATGGTGAAGCTTGATACTGAGTCAGGGAGAGAGGGGAGGTGACCGTAGATGTGATCTGAAGATAGGCAAGGAGGGGATGAGGTGGAGAGATTGAAGAAGAGTTTGAGTTTTTATGTGTAGTGGCTGAAAGCACACCACTGATGATGTAGCGGAGATGATGAGGGATGTGAAGATGCCCATAGCAAATGGGGCGGATAGTGGAGTGGGGTACAACACAGTACAATGCTCAACAAAGCAAATCAAATACTGTTTTGCATCTTCCAGGCATTTAATGGGGCAAGCAACTGGAGGACTGCTTCTGAAGGAGGGACATTGGCAATAATAATATTAATAATAGTTCTTGCATTTGATATAGCGCCTTATCACGCAGTTGAGACATCTCAAAGTGCTTCACTGAACACATTGTAAAATGGATTGAGTGTGTATTAAAATATAAAAAGTGTATTATTCTGCAAAATATAGACAGAAAACATTACATCTAGAGTAGTCTGCAGTGCCCTGGAAAGTTTCTCAATAAATAAACCTTGGAGTTTGAACAATATTTTGTAAACTCAGCTTTCACTATCATGGGTTATGTCATCATTCCAAACCCAGATTGTGTTAGAGCCTTGAAACGCACTCCTAGCCATTTGTTTGTTTCTCTCTCCCTCTCTCTCGCACCTTCTCTTTCTCTGAGAGCAGGGCTGTCTGTCCCAAGAGTTTCAGTCAAGTACCAGTCATGTTCCAAGCATCTGCATTGCAGCCATATTTTCCCTCCCTGCGATCTCAGTACAGTACAGAAATAATGAGCAGCAAACATCCGTAACATTTCCACTTCAACTGTGGCTGACCCAGAACATTTACGAAGCTTCCCGGTATCTGACCAAGTATTGGCCAGTACAGAGCAGTCACCAGCAGTAGAAGAGGTGGGAGCACAGTATCCAACAGGGAATTATTTTGACTGTTAATGTGGCAAACTGGAATCAATGTGTTAAACCCACCCAGTGACAACACTTATCTAAGACACTTCCAGACATATGTTAGACTCTATCTAACATATAGTCAGACACATGTTCACTAATCACAGCACTTTGTGAAACATGATTAAGGAGGGGAGTGCGATGGCAGAATAAAATAAAATATTCAGGTTTGATAGACTTGTGTATCCGGGCATTCAGGGTCTGGCTTTCTCCACAGCAAAAAGCACACAGAAAGGACGTAATGAGGGACGTTTCCACGCTCATATTGGCATGGAAAGCAGTACTCAGCGCAGGCAGCTGGGAGAGAATCAGCTAAAGACATTACATCTAAACATTTGCTGTTTGTGTTTAGTTAACATGCTGGGATAGGGTTCTGTGGCTCGCATAACACTGAACTTACAGCAAAAGATCAGTTTGATTCCAGGGCAATAGAGGCACCAATCAGACCCTGATCCAAGAGGCATACTAACAAGGCCACTGGCCAACCACACCCCTGACCCCACGCCAACCACACCCCTGACCCCACGCCAACCACACCCCTGACCCCACGCCAACCACACCCCTGACCCCACGCCAACCACACCCCTGACCCCACGCCAACCACACCCCTGACCCCACGCCAACCACACCCCTGACCCACGCCAACCACACCCTGACCCCACGCCAACCACACCCCTGACCCACGCCAACCACACCCCTGACCCCACGCCAACCACACCCCTGACCCCACGCCAACCACACCACTGATCCCACACCAACCACACCCCTGACCCCACACCAACCACACCCCTGACCCCACGCCAACCACACCACTGATCCCACACCAACCACACCCCTGACCCCACGCCAACCACATCCCTGACCCCACGCCAACCACACCACTGATCCCACACCAACCACACCCCTGACCCCACGCCAACCACATCACTGACCCCACGTCAACCACACCACTGACCCTACGCCAACCACACCACTGACCCCTACCCTGCTGCAGATTGTACTTGGGAGAGAAAAGGCTGTAGTGAGAAGGGGGGGGGGGGGGGAGAGAGAGGGGGGGGAGAGAAGGGAGGGGAGAGAGAAAGAGAGGGGGGAGGAGAGAGAGAGAAGGGGGGGAGAGAGAGAGAAGGGGAGAGAGAGAGAGAGAGAGAGAAGGGTGGAGAGAGAGAGAGAAGGGTGGAGAGAAGAGGAAGGGGGAGAGAAGAGAGGAGGGGCGGAGGAGAGAAGAGAGGAGGGGCGAGGGAGAGAAGAGAGGAGGGGAGGGGGAGAGAAGAGAGGAGGGCCGGGAGAGAGAAGAGAGGAGGGCCGGGAGAGAGAAGAGAGGAGGGGCGAGGGAGAGAAGAGAGGAGGGGCGGGAGAGAGGAGAGAGAAGGGCCGGGAGAGAGAAGAGAGGAGGGGCGGAGGAGAGAAGAGAGGAGGGGCGAGGGAGAGAAGAGAGGAGGGGCGAGGGAGAGAAGAGAGGAGGGGCGAGGGAGAGAAGAGAGGAGGGGCGAGGGAGAGGAGAGAGGAGGGGCGAGGGAGAGGAGAGAGGAGGGGCGAGGGAGAGAAGAGAGGAGGGGCGAGGGAGAGAAGAGAGGAGGGGCGAGGGAGAGGAGAGAGGAGGGGCGGAGGAGAGGAGAGAGGAGGGCGGGAGAGAGAAGAGAGGAGGGGCGGAGGAGAAGAGAGGAGGGGCGAGGGAGAGAAGAGAGGAGGGGGAGGAGAGGAGAGAGGAGGGCGGAGGAGAGGAGAGAGGAGGAGGGGGAAAGAAGAGGAGGGGGGGAGAGAAAAAGGGGGGAAGAGAAGAGGAGGGGGAAGAGAAGAGTAGGGGGAGAGAAGAGGAGGGGGGAGAGAAGAGGAGGGGGAGAGAAGAGGAGGGGGGAGAGAAGAGGAGGGGGGAGAGAAGAGGAGGGGGGGAAAGAGGAGTGGGGGGAGAGAGGAGGAAGGGGGAGTGACAGAAGGAAGGTGGGGGCGAGACAGAAGGACAATGGGGGCGAGAAAGAAGGAAGTTGGGGGAGAGGCAGAAGGAAGTTGGGGGAGAGACAGAAGGAAGTTGGGGGAGAGGCAGAAGGAAGTTGGGGGAGAGACAGAAGGTGGGGGAGACAGAAGGTGGGGGAGAGGGAGTGGGAGAGAGGAGGAAGAGGCGGGAGAAGGAAGGAGGGGAGGAGAGAGGAGGGCAGGGGGAGAGAGAGAGGAGGGGCGGCTTCTCTCTCCCCTCCTCTCTCTCCCCCCTCTCTCTCCCCCGTCTCTCCCCCCCTCCTCTTCCCCCCAATCCCTCTCCCCCCTCCTGCCAAACAAGGATCTCTATCTGCAGCAGCAGGAGCCAGCGGTTGGTTGCTAAGGCTACAGTTGGTAAGAGATGCACCCTGACCTCAGTGAACACAACTGAAATCAGAAAGCAACAACAAAAAAATACAAAAATGCATTTATATAACACCTTTAACATCAGGACGACTTCCTAACAGGCTGAACAGTCAAGGGTTTGCACAGAGTTGGGGGTTGGAATCAAGACCGGTGGAGGATTGGGTGGATGACCGAAGGCACAGTCGAAAAGGAAGGTCTTGAGATGGCCCTTGAAGGCAGCAAGGAAGGAGCGAGGCAAAGGCATTCCAGGATGGAGTTCCAGAGGTTGGGGACAGAAAGACTGAGGCCCGTACGCCGATGGTGGTGGTGGGGGTAGGGTGGGTGACGTGCAGCAGGCCACTGCTGAGTAGAGGGAACAGACAGATTTTTAGGGATTTAGCAGGTCACAGAAATAGGGAGTGGTAAGACTCTGAAGGTCTTCAAAAGTGGGGAGGAGGATCTTAAACTCGATCGTCTGGGGGATGGGGAGCCAGTGAAACCTGGCAAAGATGGGGAGGGGTGATCGTTTCACGGATTTGTTTTCAATTTTTTTTAAAAAGTGACTTGAGTTTCCATGTGGCTGGATAGGCAGGTTGATACCATGCACGCTGTTCTGCTATTAAAACCAATATTAGAAAATTCTGCCTCTGTAAGTGTTGGCTGAAGCACACTGCACTTAACTTGCAACATTTGTATGGGCTACTCCAGCCACGATAAATAATTCTTGTTCTTAGCTCACAGAGCTTGAATTGGAAAACATCCAATCGAACTTAGTTAGCTGTAATTAAGCTTTTCTCATAGGTCAATACAGGGGTAGCATTGGGGTTGGGGGAAGATAAGAATACTCTACAGTACTGTGACTGTGTACACAGTGCACAGGGGTAGATAGCACTGTGAAGGGGAGAGAGAGAGGAATATACTGCACTGTGATTGCACTGTTGCTTGGGGCACCATTGTCTGGAGTAAATAGAAAAATATAAAATTACATTTGTATAACAGCTTTCATGTCATGAGGATGTCCCAAGGCGCTGGACAATCAGGGATTTGGACCTAATCAGAAAAGTAAAGATACACATGTTTATCCTAATCGATTATTATAATAATAATTTGTTGAATCCTGTAGCATATTGGTTAGAGCATTCGTCTCACAAGTAAGAGGACCTGATTCTGATTCCCAGGCAGAGCAAAACATTAGGTAAGTTTCCTTACTCCATACGCCTCTGTTTACCTAGTTGTTAATCAATTGGCAGATCGCTTTTCCAGGGGTAATAATCCCTTAAAAAAAATTTGGTCACTCAATCCATGACTGTTTGTGAGACACCACTATGCGCAATTGTCTGCTGTATTTCACCCACAATACATAGTCAATTCACTTTACAGTATATTCTGTGACGTGTTTTGAGTCTTCTCAATGACGTGATAAGGCGCTATAATAATAATAATAATAATCCTTGCATTTGATATAGCGCTTTTCACGTCGGGAGGACGTCCCAAAGCGCTTCACAGAACACACTGTAAAGTGAATTGACTGTATATTTGTGGGCGAACGCGGCAGCCAATTCCGCACAGCAATGTCCCACAAACAGTCGTAGATTGAAAATGACCAATTTAATTATTGTTTTTAGTTTTGGAGGGATTATTATTAGGCGTGTGGAGTAAGGAAACTTGCCCAAGGTTTCACCCTCTGCCTGGAATTGAACTCAGGTCTCTCACTTGCAAAGCGAGTGCTCTAACCACTGAGCTACAGGTCTCCACATCAAATGCAAGGATTATTATTATGAAAGTTGCAGAGAAGCGATTGTTTAGCAGCTTGATGGCTGCATCAGGATCACTGCGGGGGAAGGCCAGAGGGAGAAAGGTCCGAGGAAGAGGTTGTGAGGACTCGGGTGGGGGTGAAGCTTTTTTCCAATAGCGGAAAAAAGATGGTGGAGGGATTGGAAGAAGGAATGGGGATGTGGGAGGTGAGGGAGATGGGGAAATGGTCAGAGATGTCCCTTGTCTGTGATGAATGGATCAGAGATATCAAGGCCATGTTTGATGACAAGGTTCAAGGGGATGGCTGCAATTGTGGGACGGGGAGTTTATATGGAGAGTGAGGTTTAGTGTGCAGAGGAGGGCAGCAAAATCAAAAGAAATGGGGCAACAGGCATTTAAGTGGAGGTTGAATTCCCCATTATGAACAGGTTTTCAGTGCAGAGGCAGAGGGATGAGAGGAGAGTGGAGGCGGCAAAGATGAAGGTCCCAGGGAGGAATTTAGAAGGAATAGTACTAACAGATTACATCCACAGAAGCAGTGTCACCAGGTATTCTGAAGAGATGCTTGTAGGATGCACTGGTACACTTTTCTACTGTGCTTGGAAAGATATCACGTGATAAATTAGTGCACACAATTTGAATTCAGGAATCTCAATAGCTTCCAAAACAAGCTTTGTATGCATGTTAAATACACCACCATTTATTCTGCCATTTCTCCTCTTGTCAGCTTGTCAAGAGTCCGGACAGGCAGGTAACGCAGGTCAAAACCCACTCAAGCCAGCAGCAAAAGGGCTATAATGATGTAATGTCAGGGGGGCTACCCAACAATTTCTATTACTCCATTGTGAGTAAGCACCAACCTGTGCATTTCCCCACCTCCCCACTTCTAAAACAGCACATACTCTATATCCCAGCACATCCAGCTGCAGGTCACATTCCACCACTGCTGCACAAGATGCAATCCTGATCTCAAAGCAATAACCAGAGACGGAGAAGCTCTCAAGAGAGAAAGGGTGGACAAAGATGTTTGTGTCGGAGTTGGGTTAGACAGCGATGCTAACAGAAAGCAGGACTTTGACTCAGTAGTGTGCACATATGCCTGTTTAGGTGTATATTAAAGATCCCATGGCACTATTCGATAAGAGAAGGGAGTTTCTCCTGGTGTCCTGGCCAACAATCCCCCAAATAAAATTGGTCACTCACTGCATGGCTGTTTGTGGGACGTTTCTGTGCAAAAGTAGGCTGCCACATTCATCCACGAAACACACAATCACTGTATACGGTATATCTAGTGACATGCTTGCCTTCCTGACAGACTGCAGTAACGGCCGGTGTTATTTTAACTCTTCGCGCTGCGTCCTCTCAACCGACGGCTCCTGCCGCTGCCCTGGGAGGACATTCACCAGGGAGGGAAGGAGCAGACGTTGGAATGTTGGAAATGGTTTCCGGCCGGATAAAATTTCCAGGCAGGGCGGATGTGGCCGCCAGCTGACCCACGCTGGATGCGGCCTGCAGACCTTTCTCAAATAGGGAATCTGGCCTGCAGCAGCCAAAAGGTTGGACCACCCTGCAGTTCTGACCATTTCCCCCCTGCTCGGGTCCCGACCCAACTGTCCAGCGCATTGGGACGTCCTCCCGATGTGAAAGGCGCTCTATAAATGCAATCTTGTTGTTGTTGTTCTGAGCCCATTCTCCCCCGATGGATCAGGATTAACATGCACATAAAACATTTCGTATTATGACTGTGACCTTATCTGAGTACACTAAGAATTTACTGCTGACGTTAGATTAACGCACTATAAAACACAATCTGTGTTTTATAGTGCCTTCGCAGATAAATGATGCACATAAGCCTTTATAAGAAGTTAGAGAGCTTGTCAGCATATGTTATCTCTGCGTAGATAAAATGCACACCATGTACCTGCTTATTTAAAAATAAATAAAACCCTGCAGTTTTGAACTTGAATGATGTCCAAAGTCAATATTTTTTAAGTCTCTCTCTTTGGGTATCTATTTTCAAACTTATTATTTTCTCCTATTAGGTATCCTTGGGTTGTACAGCATTTCCCCAGAACAAGAACTTGCTTTTCAATCCCCTCTTTTCTCTTGTAAAGTTTCTTCTGGTGTCCCAGCCAACAATTTGCCAGATAAAATTGGTCACTAGCTTCGAGCAAAATGGCTGCTTAATAACAATCATCCTTTCATTTGACAGATGTCGGAAGAATGATTCAAGGATTTCGGGTATTGTTGGCTAGAACAGCGGGAGAAACTCTTTTCTCATAGTGCCTTTGGATTTTATAACTCTTTTCTGATAGTGCCATTGCCACTGCACCTACACCACCTACCAGATGTACTGCACCTCCAGTGCCTACCATGTAATTCTCTGAACCTGCAAAGGCTGCCATGCAATGTACTGCATTTGGTGTCCAATGTACCGCAGCTGCAGAGGCCATCACACAACACAGTGCAGGATACCTGATTTGCTCAAGATTCACTGCATCAGTAATAATAATAATCCTTGCATTTGACGTCTCAAAGCGCTTCACATAACATACTGTAAAGTGAATTGACTGTATATTTGTGGGCGAAACGCAGCAGCCAATTGCGCACAGCAATGTCCCACAAACAGTCATGGATTGAAGTGACCAATTTATTATTGTTTGTTTTGTTGAGGGATTATTAGGTTATCAGGTGTCTGGAGTAAGGAAACCGACCCAGGGTTTTGCCCTTCCGGGAATCGAACCCAGGTCTCCTCTCTCCGTTGAGCGGCGAGTGCTCTAACCACTGAGCTACAGGACTCCACAACAGTATCGCCCTCAGCATTGTGTGGATTGTTGCCCCAGAGTTGGGCAGTGATCCACCGGAGGACATTCACCATCCAATCCCTGCGTTACAGTGAGTACCGGAGTGAAGGTTCTCCGCCTCACCTGTGAGGAGCCATAACCACCCAACACACTGCAGACCCCTCACTGACTGATGAGCTCATTCCGGAGCTGCTGTACAGGTGACTGTGTGTGTGTGTGTTGTTTGGGGGGCGATACATTACTGAAACCGTCCATTCACCACCGTTCCCGCTGTAACCTCTCACACGTGTAACGTCCTGTACACAGTCCCCAAAACACAACACTCGCAGCCAAAGATGAACCCCAGAGACCGCCTGTGACGGGGCACAGAGTAACGGTTCCCGGGAGGTTTGGAGCTGTGCGGTTTTGGGGAACAATTTCGGAAAGTGAATGGCAGAGCCGAGAACCTCACAGCGCCTCGGGAGGGGGAGGGGGGAGGGGGAGGGGGTCCTCTCGGGGTGAAGGAGCTCTACATAAATACATCAATGAAATTCGTTGCTAAATGAACAAAAAAATTACATTTATCTCAATGGGGGAAACACTCCAAATTGGCCTTTTTTGAATGTTTTCCTTTTGAAAACCTTTTCTTAGTTTCAAAAAGCAACTGACCCTGAATTGGCCATTCTGCTGCGACCCGTGAAGGCAACGCATAGTATTGGGCCACTTGTGGTTGGACTTTGGCCTACAAAGTGCTTTACTGTCTCCCGATCCCTGTCCGCTGCCCTCACGGGAGGGAATGCACAATATTGGGATCGCATTTGGGCTACAAAGGCATTTTAATTTCTCGCAAAAACACACACACGCACCAGGGCCGCAGCTGAAGCCTGGGACTAAATTACTCGCACTTACCGGCCACGGGGTTGGTCAGAGCGGGCAGGTGGACGGCGAAGAGGAGGCAGAGGCAGAGGCGAGGGTGGAAGGCGGTCATGTCCACGGAGGCGGATGGGCTGTGAGGAGAAACGACGACTACCAGTTGTCGGGAGCTCAGTGCTGGCGGGCGGCGGGCGGCCCGGAGCCGGGAGGCCGGGCCCTCAGCGCCATGGCGGGGGGGGGGGGGCACCAGCTTATAGTTTGGATTTTTCCAAAATAAAGGAAAACGTCCGCGACAGATGGAGTTGTCCTACACCGGAGCCCTCTCTCCCTGATCCCCAAAATACCACTCGCCCTTTCCTCCCCTTTTCCCCACAGAGACCGTCTCTTTTTCAAAACATCGCTCTCCTCTCTCCCTTCTCCTCCTTTCCCGGTTGACCGCTCTCCCGACGCCGCGCGCACAAGTATATGAAAATCACCAGCGATAGCAAATGAAAAAAAGCTTCTTATTAATTATTATTTTCCCAATTTTCCTCTACCACAAACCCACACAATAATCTCCTGATTCCTCAGGATTCGCCCTTTTTTCCTATCCCCTGTTCCGGCACATACACACAAACAGAACAACTAAAAAACTCCTTTCTCCTCAGGAATCGCCTTTTAATGTAATCCTCCGATAAAACTTTTTTTTTAAAAAGGGGGAAGGAAAGAAGCCGCTGTGTCCCTCTCTCTCCTCCCCGTTCCCCTCACAAAACACGGTCACTTTGCTCCTTTTCTGTTTCCGATACACTTTGACGTATCGTTTCTCTTCTTTATTCCCCTCTTCCTTTCTCTGCCCTTTTTCTCTCCGTCCCCTCTCCCGCTGTTCCCCCCTCACCCTCTCTCTCTCCTCCGCACCCCAACAAAAGCCTTTTAAGAGATAAAACTCGAGTTTAAAAAATGACCATATCCACCCCCTTTTTTTATTTCAAAGCAGCAAAAAGAAGAGAAATCCACACAGATGTCACCTTGTTCTCCCCCTCCCCTCCTATGTCAATATTTGGAGTTATTGTTATCCCTATTCTATTTCTCGGTTACAGATTACCTCCGGAATCTCTCGCCTCCACCGGTAAAACAGAGGGAAAAAAGTTATTTTAAAATGTATATTATGTTATCTTCCTCCTCCTTCAGGGCATAAATCCTCTTCCCCGCCTCCGGCTCTTCAAAGCTCCTCTTCCCTTTCCTCGTCTTTTCTCCTCAAATCCTTCCTTTAAAACTTTTTTTCTTTTCTTCCTTTAAACCTTCTTTTCCTCCTTTCCTCTTCAGCAGAAGCAAATTCTTCCTTTTAAAACAGTTGTTTTTTCTCCTAAAAAAAATCCTCCTATAAAACGACGCGTTTCCTTTTTTTCGCCTCAAATTTCTTTAAAACAAATGTTCCTGTTCTCCTTCAAAACTATGTTTTTTCCTCCTTTCTTTTCAAAAGAAATTTCCTCTTTTTTGCTCCTCAAAATCTTCCTTTAACCCCTCCCTACCCTCTCAACTGTGTTTATGGATTCTGTATTCCTCCTCTGAACAGAAACATGTAACCTCAGTTCGGGGATCTCTTGGTATCTGTATAGTATATAACAGACGCGGACAGACACGGCCCCAAATCCAACCCCTTCACTTTAAATGTCCGACGGATTTCCTCCCTGAGATGGAGCCCAGTCTCCAGCCGCCGAGCGATCTCTTGCCCTCACCTAATTCTTCAGTTCCTTCCACGAAAAATAAACTCCCGGCTCTGACCCGCAGCCCTGGGAAGCCTTTCACTGCCCCGAGGAGGTCATTGCCGGTCCGATTTTCCTTCAGAATTGTCCACATGTAAACATTCCCTCCTTTTGCTGACAGAGGGGTGTCTGACACTCAGCCTCAGCCGCAGGATCTGCTCCCACACGGGTTTGGGTTAAATCATTTCTCTCCTCCTCTCCTTGTGCTGCACAGACACTGCTCCTTGTGCTCGTTCACAGTCCAAAGGTCCCCGACACTGTGAAGCTCATGAATCGACTGTTCCAAGTGGCTGTGAAGTGATTAACACACATACAAGGAAGGCAGAGAAAATGAGGAAATCTGTGCTATTTTTAACCCCCTTTATTCCTTCTGAATTTTTTTTGAGAATGAAGATGGTTTGGAAGGGGTGGAGGGAAGAGACTGAGCTAAAGGGAGATGGTGACCGTGAACATGAAGAAAGGGAGTAGACAGACAGACAGTCAGACAATCTGGGAAACGCCCGCCTGACACACCTATGAGAACCAGAAGCCAGGATTTCAAAAGAAAATCACATTACTGAAGGCACAGCACCCTCTACAGTACGCTGGTCGATAACAGGCAGAATATACAACAACCTAATGACATTTGTAAAGCGCTTTTCAGGTCGGGAGAATATCCCAAGGCTCTGAACTGTCAGGATCAGGAGCCGAGCGTGGGGGGACAGTGTTGGGATGAGGGAGGGCAGAGGGGGTAGGAGGGCAGCCGAAGGCACGGTCAAAAGGAGGGTCTTGAATTGTGTCTTGAAGGAGGCAAGAGACGGAGCGAGACAAAGGAATTGTGGGATGGAGTACCAAAGAGTGAGGGCAGAGAGGCTGAAAGCCCAACTGCCAATGGTAGGACAGGTCGGGCAGGAAACCTGGAACAGGCCAGAGCCTGCTGAGCGGAGGGAGCAGACAGGCTGGTAGAAAGTAAGCAAGGTCAGAGATGTAGGAAAGGGCAAGGCCATGGATGGCCTTGAAAGTGAGGATGAGGATTTTGAATTCCACCCTCTGAGGGATGGGGAGCCAGTGGAGCTGGCCAGGGTGGGGGTGATGGGGTCACGGAGCCTGGTGCGGGAGAGGACACAAGCTGCAGAGATCTGGATGATCTGCAGCTCATGGAGGGAAGTTCTGCAGTTGAGCCTTGAGGTGACGAATGCGTGTATGAGTTTCGGCAGCCTGGGGCGGGGGGGGGGGGAGGTGAGGCAGTGGCAGAGTCAGGCAATGTTGTGGAGTTGCAGGAAGGCAGAGCGGTTCATGGCACTTCCGTTAACCCTCAAAGGACAGGAACAAGTAGAAAATAATTGATGAACAAACTGAGTTGAGATACATATTCGTCAAATATAATATTCCCAAAAAACTGAATTATTTTAATATTCCTTGTTGCATTGGATCCAGTGCTTGTTACGTTGAAACATCTCAAAGCGCTCAGTAAAAGTTTTTCTGTAAACAATAACAAAATTACATTTGTACAGCGCCTTTCCCGTCGGGAGGACGTCCCAAGGCACTTTAACAATCAGTGTTTCAGACCCAAGCTGAGGGTCAGTATTGGGGAGGGCAGGGTGGGAAGGAGAGTGACCAAATGCATGGTCGAAGAGAAGGGTGTGAGGGAGGCGAGGGGGTGAGGTGGAGTGATTGTGGGATGGAGTTCCAGTGGGTGGGGGCAGAGTGGCTGAAGGCCTGCCTGCCAACGGTGGGGAGGACAAGGGGGGGATGTCAAGCAGGCTGGAGCCTGCTGAGCGGAGGGGGCAAGTAGGTTTGTAGGGGGTTAGGAAGTCGCAGAGGGAGCAAGGCCATGGAGGGCTTTGAAAGTGAGGACCAGGATCTTGAACTGTATCCTCTGTGTAATGGGAAGCCAGCGGAGCCAGGCGAGGATTGGAGTGATAGGGTCGTGGAGCCTGGTGCGGAGAGGATACAGGCTGCAGAATTCTGGATGATTTGCAGCCTGTGGAGGGAGGAGTCGAGGATGCCGACAAACAGGGAGTTTGCGTACTCGAGCCTGAATGTTCTGAGTGCATGTATGAGGGTCTCGGCGGCCTGTGGTGTGAGACGGTGGCAGAGCCAAGCAATGTTGTGAAGGTGGGGAAAGGAGAACCAGGTCATGGCACAAATGTGGGGTATGAACGGCAGTTGAGGGTCGAATAGGATGCTGAGGTTCCGTATTGGCTCCATGAGGTGTAGAGTGCATCCATGGAGGGAGATGCTGTCACGGTCCAAGGTATGAAGGCATTGACAGGAGCCAAGTAGGGGGGCCTCGGTCTTGTTAACAGTCAACTGCAGGAAGTTAGCTCTCGTCCAGGACTTGATGTCTGACAGGCTGGAGGCAGAGACGGTGGAAGCAGAGAGGTTGAGTTGGATGTCATCCGCATACATGTGGAAGTTGACCTCACCAAGTGATGTCACCAAGGGGGAGCATATAGATATTGAAAAAGAGAGAACCAAGTACAGGGCCCTGAGGAACGTAGCATGTGACAGTGCGGGAGCTGGAAGAGAAGCCGTTAGTGGCGACAGAATGGAGATGGTGGGAGAGGTAGGATTTGAACCAAGCAAGTGCAGGCCCGCTAGATTAAGCCGAGAGGAGAGGCCGTGTAGGAGGATAGAGTGGTGGACAGTATCGAAGGCAGCAGAGAGATGGAGGAGAACAAGGAGGCAGAGAGAGCCCTGGTCGCAAATGTTCAGAATGTCATGAGTGACTTTGACCAAGGCTGTTTCTGTGCTGTGGGCAGCACGGAAATCCGACTGGAGGGGTTCAGAGAGGAAATGGCGGGAGAGGAAAGCGTGAAGCTGGGATGCGACTACTTGTTCCAGGGCCTTGGAGAGGAAAGGGAGGTTGGAGATGGGGTGTTAGTTAGAGAGTAGGCATGGATCCAGAGAAGATTTTTTGAGGTTAGGGGTGATGACAGCTGTTTTTATGGGGGTGGGAACAGTGCCAGTGAATAAGGAAAGGTTAATAATGTCGGTTAAAAGACGGGCCAGGATGTGGAACTGGGAGGTGAAGTCTTTTTGTGGTCAAGCCAGATCTGCCAATGGACTGTTAGTTTTGATTTGGACCAGATGTGTTTGGCAGCATGCACTTGTGGCCTTGAGGGATCAGAGATGGCTGGTGTAGCATGGGGCTTTTATGGAAATATGAGGCAGTTTGCGAGGTGAGGTGGACAAGGGGGTCAAGGATGGAGGAGAGAGAGTTGCGGAGAAGAGAGATTGAGCAGGGTAGATCATTGTGAGAGGAGGGCCAGAGGGGCAGGAGTTCGGATGACTCCACGGTAGCGGAGAGGTAGTGGGGGTAGATTTTTTTCCAAGGCCGTTAGATGATAGAAGTGGGTTGAGTAGGGGGAAGGGAGATGGAGGTGTTAAGAAGGTGGTCGAGGGCTTTGTGGGGGGGCGATAAATAAGGAGAATTTTGACAGAAAGGTTGGAGGGCTGATAAAGGGTAAAGTGCTCAAAGGAGGGGAAGGTTCCAGAAGAGTAAGAGGATAGGCCGAGCGGGGATCGGGACATGAGAGCCACACTGCTACCATGGAGGTTAGGTCGTGGGGTTTGAGGAAGGTGTAGCCGGGTAGTGTGGCCTCTGTGAGGGGCAAGTTATCACCTGGAGTGACGCAGGTTTCGGTGAAGGCGAGGATGTCGATGTTTCGATCGACAACAAGGTTTTGGATGGTGAGCATTTTATTGGAGCTAGCAGACATTTTCTAAAGTGTAGTTTCTCCTAGGAAATGGAGGAGGTTGTTAGTGATTTTACTCGCTCTTAATTTTTGCTGCTTTCCTTTCATGTCGAAGAAGGCAAAAGAGAGAACCCAGGTTTGATTCCCGGGCAGGGTGAAAAGTTGGGCAAGCTTCCTTACTCCATACGTCTGTTTACCTAGCAGTAAGTAGGAATCTGGTTGTTAGTCGATTGACGGATCGCTTTGCCAGGAGTAATAATACTTCCAAAAAAATAAATTTGGTCACTCAGTTCACGACTGTTTGTGGGATAATGGTGTGCACAATTAGCTGCTGCATTTCACCCACAAAATATACAGTCAATTCACTTTACAGTATATTCTGTGAAGGGCTTTGAGACGTCTCAAAGATGTGATTGGGTGCTTTATCAAATGCAAGGATTATTATTATTATCTGACACTGGGATTAGGGTTATGGTACCACATAGAACCTCTGGTACCTCACTCAAGTAAAACAGTCAAAACCATGCAGTAAGGTCCCAGGTTCAGGACCATGTTGAGTTCGCTGATCTCGTTAAGGTGGGGTTGGAGTGTTCCAATTGGCCTTAGTGCTACTGAGCTAGGAAATCAACTAGTGTTCCCATTCCTGATCGCTATCCAGTAACCTCTGCTGGAAAATGTGCATGTCTGGACATCAGGTGAAGACAGAATCAGCCTTAGCAGAAACAGTTTCTCCTTATCTATGCTATCAAAACCCTTCATAATTTTGAACACCTCCATTAAATATCCCCTTAAATCTAAGGAGAACAATCCCAGTTTATCTTGTCTCTCGAGATAACTAAAGTCCCTCATCCCATGTACCATTCTGGCAAATCTTCTCTATGCTGTCTCCAAGGCCTTGATATCCTTCCTAAAGTGTGGTGCCCGGAATTGGACACAATACAGCTGAGACCTAACCAGTGACTTATAAAGGTTTAGCAGAATTTCCTTGCTTTTGTATTCCATGCCTCAATTTGTAAAGCCAAGGATCCATATGCTTTTTTAACAGCTCTATCAACCTGTCTTGTCACCTTCAAAGACCTGTGTATGTGAATCTCCCAGGTCTCTTTGCTCCTGAATTCCCTTTAGAACTGTAGCGTATCTTGCTTCTCCTCATTCTTCTTTGCAAAATGCACCACTTCTTAGTATTAAATTTCATCTGCCGTGTTTTGTTTCAGATTTCCAGTATCTGGAGTATTTTGCGTTTTTCAGACACACCTTTTCTCTCTCTGAACTGCTTCTGCTGCCCTCCTTTATTTTGCTTCATTAGCCCTCTTTAACCCATCATCCCCTGTCCTCCATCCCATTTTCTCCTTTGTCTTTCTTGCCCCACTTACTGTCTCTGTTAGTCCTTGAAACGTCTTCCTCCCAACATCCCCCAGTTCTGATGAAGGCATCATGGACCCGAAATGTTGACCCACTTTCCTTTCTCCATAGATGCTGCCTGAACTGTTGAGTGTTCCCAGCGATCTGTTTTTGTTTCAGATTTGCAGCATCTGCAGTGTTTTGTGTTTTATTCATCTGCCATGTGTCAGCCCATTTCACCAGTCTGTCTATGTCCTCCCCACAGTCTGCTACCATTCTCCTCACTGTTTACCCGTTTCCAAGTTTTGTGTCATAGAATTATACAGCATAGAAGGAGGACATTCGGCCCATCGTGTCTGTGCCGGCTCTTTGAAAAGAGCTATCCAAATCGATCCCACTTCCTTGCTCTCTCCCCATAGCCCTGGAAGCTTGTCCTCCCCAAATAATTATCTACTTTTCTCTTAAATGTTGTTATCGTGGAGTCCTGTAGCTCAGTGGTTAGAGCACTCGCTTTGCAAGCGAGAGACCTGAGTTCAATTCCCGGCAGAGGGCGAAACCTTGGGCAAGTTTCCTTACTCCACACAGAGCCTAATAATAATCCCTTCAAAACCAAAAACAATAATAAATTGGTCATTTTCAATCTACGACTGTTTGTGGGACATTGCTGTGCGCAATTGGCTGCTGCGTTCGCCCACAAATATACAGTCAATTCACTTTACAGTGTGTTCTTGAAGTGCTTTGGGACGTCCTCCCGACGTGAAAAGCGCTATATCAAATGCAAGGATTATTATTATTATTATTATCGAATTGGCTTCCACCACCCTTTCAGGTAATGCATTCCAGATCCGAACAACTCGCTGTTTGAAAAAAATATCTCCGCACCTCCCCTCTGTTTCTTTTAACAACTATTTTAAATCTGTGTCCACGGGTTACCCACCCACCCGCCAGTGGAAATAGTTTCTCCTTGTTCACCCTATTGAACCCCTCATAATTTTGAAAACTCCTCTTAACCTTCTCTGCTCCAAGGAGAATATTCCTAGCTTCTCCTGATAACTGAAGTCCTTCATTCCTGGTACCATCTTGATAAATTTCCTTTGGATCCTCTCTGATGCCTTGACATCCTTCCTGAAGTGTGGTTCCCAGAACTGAACACAGTACTCTAGCTGCATTTTATAAAACACTCTAACCAGTGTTTGATAAATGTCATCTGCAAACTTTTTTCAGCCTGGAGTGAAGTATACAATGGTTGGTATTAGGTCCACTGCTCTTTTTGATGTACATAAATGACTTGGACTTGCGAATAGAGAGCAAAATTTTAAACAATCATTCACCATTACCCTCTGCTTTATGTTTCCCCGCCAATTTTGTATCCATGCTGCTACTGTCCCTTTTATCCCATGGGCTTCAATTTTTTTAACTAGTCTATTATGTGGCACCTTATCAAACGCCTTCTGAAAGTCTATATACACTAACATCAATTGCACTATCTTCATCAATTCTCTCGGTTATATCATGAAAGAACTCAATTAAATTTGTCAGACATGATTTGCCTTTAACAAATCCATGTTGACTGTCAATAGTTAACTCATGTTTTTCTAAGTGAAAATTAATTTTGATCTGGATTATTGTCTCCAGAATTTCCCCACCACTGGCATTAGGCTGACTGGCCTGTAGTTGCCAGGTTTATCCCTCTACCCTTTTATGAACACGGGTACTATCCAAGGAGGATTGAAAGATTGTGACCAAAGCCTCCGCTGTTTCCATCTTAACTTCCCTCAGGAACCTCAGATGGATCCCATCCGGACCAGGTTACTTTTCTACTATGAATGCTAATCTTTAAGTACCTCTTTTCTATCTATTTTTATCCTGTCCAATTTCTCTACCCCCTCTTCCTTTACTGTGAGCATGCTCTTTTGTGAAGACAGAAGCAAAGTATTCATTCATTCATGCCCTATGCCTCCACAGGAATTTTTCCTTTTTGGTTCCTAATCGGTCCCACCCTTCCTTTGACCATCCTTTTATTCTTCATGTGTTTATAGAAGACTTTAGTGTTCCCTTTTACATTACTTGTTAATCTTTTCTCATACACTCTCTTTGCCCCTCTTATTTCCTATTTCAGTTCTCCTCTGTACTTTTTGTATTCTGCTTGATTCTCGATGTATTTGGAACCTGACATTTATCATAAGCCTCTTTTTTCTGTTTCATTTTAATCCCAATTTCCTCAATCATCCAGGGAGCTCTAGCTTTGGATGTCCTACTTTTCCCCTTCATGGGAATGTGTTTGGTCTGTACCCTAACTATCTCCTCCTTGAAGGCCTCCCATTGCTCGTTTACCGTTTTACCTGTCAATCTTTGTTTCCAATGCACCTGGGCCAGATTCCTTTTGAACTCATTGAAATTTGCCCTCTTCAAGTTGAGTATCTTCACCTTTGATTGTTCTTCCTTGTCCTTTTCCATAACTACTCTAAACCTAATGATCTTGTGATCACTGTTATCCAGATGCTCTCCCACTGAAACCTGCTCAACTTGCCCCAATTCATACCCCAGGATAAGATCCAGCACTGCTTACTTCCCTGCTGGGCTGGAAACATACCAATCAAGAAAGTTCCATTGTACACCTTTTAGGAATTCTTCCCCCTTTACACTGTTTTCTTCCCAGTCCATGTTAGGATAATTGAAGCCCCCATTATCACCACTCTATTGTTTTTACATATTTCTGAAATTTACTTGCTGATTTTCTCCTCTATCTCCTTCCTACCATTTGGTGATCTATAGTATACACCCAGTTGAGCAACACCTCCTCTTCTGCTACTCAACTCTAACCAAATAAATTCCGTCTTCGAACTCTCTAGCACAGCATGGTCCAACAGGCAAGCTGCACCCGGTCTGGGGTTGATTTTATCCACCTGAGACCATTTCCAACATTCCAACTTTTGCTCCCTCCCTACCTGGCAAACGTCTTCCCATGGCAGTGGCAAGAGTTCAGTCTTGACTTGCCTTGAAATAGGGGAGGGAAGGAGGGTGGGAGCGAGGGAGTCAGAGGGACTGCTGCTGGCTGGATTCCCTGTTTGAGAAAGGTTTGCAGGCCACAGAAGCAATATTTTGTATTTTCCTTCCAGAAACCTAACATTGACATACAGCATCCTTTTTATGCTTGAAGGATGTCTCAAAGCACTCGACACTTTCGTCTAGGCACCTGAACTGGGGCTGGGAGCCAAGGGAAATGGAATGGGGAGGGGAAAAGATGATCGAAAGCTTGGTCAAAGAGTTAGATCTTGACTTGCCTTGAAAGAGCGGAGGGAGGGAGCAAGTTGGAGGGACTCCAGAGAGCGGGGGCAAAATGGCGATGGTGGGGCAGATGGAATGGGGGGACATGAAGCAAAGCTGGTGTTTGCTGTGCAAAGGTTTTTCACTGAGGAAAGGGAGCTTTCTGTGAGGAAACTGCATAGCACGGTGTCTGTTCTTGGTGCGTGTGTCCCCATAGAGGCCAAGGGAAACTCCAATCATCTGTCCTGACAGTAAACCACAAAGCGCAGCCCTCACTTCTCTTTCTGCTCTCTGAATCTTTGTTTCTCTCTCTCCCTCGTGTTCTCTCCCTCTCAATCATGCTCTCACGCACTCTCTCGCACACACTCTCTCTCCCTCTCACACACTCTCTCTCAATCACTCTCTCACTCTGCTCTCTCTGTTTCTTTTTCTCCTCTCTCTCAATCACCAGCTCTCTGTCTCTGTCAATCACCCTCTCGCAATCTCACCCTCTCTCCCTCGCTCACACACACATACACTCTCTTTCCCCTCTCACACACTCTCTCACAACTCTCTTTTGATCTCTCTGCTCTCTCCCCCTCTCTCACAGTCTCTCTATCTCAATCACTCTCTCTCCCTCTCTCCCACTTTCTCTTCTCCTCTCTTAATTTGCGCCCTAGCTACAATGAGTAGCTAATTCATTTTAATATGAATTTACACTAATAATCCTTGCATTCGCCTTTCATGTCAGGAGGTCGTCTCAAAGCGCTTGACGGAATTCACTGTTAAGGAAAGTATAGTGTCTGTGTATTTTGAATCAGAATTCAGTAGCCCATTTGGATCAGGAGGAAATATAAACCAGGATAACCAGGAAGAAAAAATCTCCACATTTCTTTGAAGTAGCAGTGGGAGAGTGATGGTCATGCCTTGTGAATGACAAGCAGATGGGTTCAAAATTAAGAACTCAACCAAAACAAGAGATTTTATGTTGGGGCACAGAGGCCACAGGCCAATTGTAACTAACATCTTTACTGCTGCCCCAGATAAGAGCAAACTCCTCAAACACCAGGAACTAAGCATGTTACTTAATTGCAAAGCTCAGAACCTCAACAGTAAACAATAGCAATTAACACTTATATACTCCCTTTCACATTAGAGAATGTCTCAAAGTACTTTACAGTGAGATAGGGAGCTCGAGCTGAGAGGGGGTTAGATGAGAGGTGGCTGAGGTGCAGTGAAGGAGAGATCATAGAATCATACAGCATAGAACGAGGCCATTTGGCCCATCACGTCTGCACCGGCACCTAAAAGAGCAATCCAACTCAATCCCACTGGCCTGCTTTCTCGCCATAGTCCTGCAATCCTGTCTTCCCCAAATACCCATCTACTTCTCTCTTAAAAGTTGTTATTGAATCGGCTTCCACTACCCTTTCAGGTAATGCAGTCCAGATCCGAACAACTCGCTGGGTGAAAAAATAATTCCTAACCTCCCCTCTGTTTCTTTTTAACAACTATCTTAAATTGGTGTCCTCGGGTTACTGACCCACTCGCCAGTGTAAACAACCTATCAAATCCTCTCATGATCTTGCAAACCTCTATTAAATCCCCTCTTAATCTTCTCTGCTCTAGGGAGAATAATCCTAGTTTCGCTAACCTCGCCTCATAACTAAGGTCTTTCATTCCTGGTACCATCCCGGTAAACCTCTTTTGCACCCTCTCCAATGCCCTAACATCTTTCCTAAAGTGTGATGCCTTTTGAAAATTTAGATAAACTATGTCTACTGCACTACCTTCATCCACCCTCTCAGTCACTTCATCAAAAAACTCTATTAGGTTTGTCAGACACAATCTGCCTTTAACAAATCCGTGTTGACTGTCTTTTATTAAACCATATTTTTCTAAGTGAGAATTTATATTGTTCTGGATTATAGTCTCCAGAAGTTTCCCGACTACTGATGTTAGGCTGATTGGCCTGTAGCTCTCAGGTTTATCCTTCTGCCCCTTTTTGTGCAGGGGAGTAACATTTGCAACCTTCAAGTCCTCTGGCACCACTCCAGTGTCCAAAGAGCATTGAAAGATTGTGGCCAGAGCCTCCAATATTTCCACCCTTGCTTCCCTCAGTAACCCAGGATGCATCCCGTCTGGACCAGGTGACTTATCTATGTTGAGCACCGACAGCCTTTTTGTACCTCCTCTGTTGATTTTTTTCATATCCAATTTCTGTTCACACCTGCGATATTGTGGCATTGGTTGCATCGTCTTCTTTTGTGAAGACAGTTGCAAAGTACTTATTTAGTACATCAGCCATGCCCTCTGCCTCAGCAAGAAGATTTCCACTTGGGTCCTTAATTGGACCCACCCTACCTTTGACTAACCTTTTAGTCTTTATATGCTAATCTTTTCTCATACAATCCCTTCTTATTTTCCTTTTCACTTCCCCTCTGTACTTCCTATATTCTATTTGATTATCCTGTGTGTTTTGGACCTGATTTTGTCATAAACCTCCTTTTTCTGTTTTATTTTAATCCCAATTTCCTTAGTCATCCAGGGAGGTTTGACTGTCCTACCTTTCCCCTTTGTGGGAATGTATTTATTCTGTCCCCAAACTATCTCCTCCTTGAAGGCTTCCCATTGTACATTTGCTGTCTTACCTGCCAATCTTTCTTTCCAATCTGTCTTGGCCAGATCCCTTTTTAGCTCACTGAAATTAGCCCGCTTCCAGTTGAGGGTCTTTACCTTTGATCTTGTAGATGCATTTTGAATGCAAAGAGGATAGCTTATAAAACACTCCCAACCCATCTCTCCTTATATGTCAGGCCAGGCAGATGGATTACAATCGTCACCTCCACTCTCAGCTCCCTATTAGTTTATATTGTTCCATGTCTATACAATACAAATTTACATTTATATAGCACCTTTCAATTCGTGAGGATATCCCAAGGCGTCGGGGCAGTGCAGAGTTTGCATGTGAGTTGGGCGGTGGCTGCAAAGGAACTGAGTGGGGGAGAAAGATGGACAAAAGTGCGGTCAAGAGGAAGCTCTTGAGGTGGACCTTAAGGTGAGGGAAGGGATAAGTCAAAGGGACTCCAGGATGGAGTTTCAGCAATTGGGGGCAGATACTCTGAAATCCCACTGATCATGGGGAAGGTGGGCAGATGGCATGAAGCAGGCTGGTGCCTGCTGAGTGAAGGGAGAGGCCGGTTTGTAGGATTTGAGGAGGTCATATAGATGTAGGATGGGGCGAGACTACGGAGGAATTTAAAGGTTAAGACCAAGACCAAGGTCTCAGCAGCAGAGCGAAGAGGTAGGTTGGAACTTTTCCAACTCTCTGCTCCCTCTTAAAAGCATTTACTGGGGTACAATTCCACAGATCCTGACAAACCTCCAGTACCTAGCAGTGAATGGTGACATCACAGCTGGCATTTGATGAGTCCTGACCAGATAATAATTTAAACTATCCCCACTTTTGCTGTTTCTCGCAGAGTAGGTCGATGATAAACCAGTTGTGTGACCCTACCTAGATTCTCCACTCTCTGTCCAAGGAGTCCTAAGATCACATATAATGTAATCTATATAATATACATATTACTACTACTAATAATATATATGGACTTGCCTCTCCCTAGCTCTGTGACCTGCTAACTCCATACTGACATGACCGCTCCCTCTGCTCAGCGGGTTCTGACCTGCTCCATGTCCCCCGCACTGCACACCCCACCATCGATAGAGGGACCTTCAGCTTCTCTGCCCTGACCCTTTGAACTCCATCCCACAGGCCCTTTGCCTCAACCCCTCCCTTGCCTCCTTCAAAGACTCAAGACATTCCTCTTCAAACACGCCTTCAGTCATCTTCCTATCCTCTGTCTTGCCTGCCCTCTAGCTCTGCTGATCTCAACCTCTAGCTTGGGTACAAATTCTTGACTGTCTAGCCTTGTATAACATCATCTCGACGTGAAAGGAACTGTATAAATGTAATATGTTGTTGTTGTAATCAACAATCTGAGCATAGACTGGGAAACCAATCTTTGATCTTCTAGTCTGTATTGTCTAATGTTTCAATAGATAACGCCTTTACCCACTAGGCCATCAAACAGTTTGCAGGGATTTATTTCTGCCACGATCAGCACTTTGAGTCTTGACTTTGTTTTATGTCTGAGAAACAGACAATCTGAGCTCATGGAAACATTTTCTACAAGTTACACTTATAGTGCTTAACTTCTGCTGTATTACTGTTATGATAAAAAGGCATCACGTTCTTCTGTGACGTGCCCACGAGCAGACTTCTGTCCAAGTACATCACCCGTGTATCACAAGATAGGCAGCAGTTATAACGATAATCTTTGCATTCGATATAGTAACTATAATATCAAAATGTCTCATAGAGCTTCATAGGTAATTGCTGTAAAATAGTGACTGTGTATTTGTATGTGAACGTGGCAGCCAATTTGCATACAGCAATATCCCACCAGGACATCAAGTGTCATCAAGTGTTGGCCAGGACACCGGGAGAGAGAAATTTCTTTCTGGTTTCAAGTAGAGCCGAGGATCTTTAATATCCACATGTACAGGCAGACAGGACCTCGGTTTAATGTCTCATTCAAAGGACAACACCCCCGACAATGCAGGTCTCCCCATGCACTCCACTGGAGGGTCAGCCTGGACTGTGAGCTCAAAGTCCCAACGTGGGGCTTGATCCCACAGTTGTCTATTCCCCACAGAATAAATTTCCGTCAGTTGTTCTCTTGCAAGAGCCAGTCATCTGATCTCATCCGTGGTGATAGCAGAGGTACTATAATTGCCTCAGACTTTACTTGCACAATTGCAAAAATCCATACAATATTCTCTTCAGCGTACTTTATCGTTGTTCAAATTTAAATCTAAATTCAATCAATTCTGCAAGAGCCTGAAACCATGATGGTGTTCTGATGCCAAGGTGTTGGAGTCATGTCAGATAGCTAAGAGTTTTCCAATGAAAACCCCTTTCTTTACTGAATGACAAACAGATGGGATCAACTGTCTGTGTTGAAGAACTGCTGAGGGGCCCAGGTCTGTGCCAACTTCAGTGAGACATGTTCTCAGTGATCTCCATGGTTGGGGCTGGGAGTTCCTTTAGTAAAGCTTTCTCTCTGACTGTAGACGGGCAGTGATGCCAACTCTTTTGGAAAAGCTGTGGAATGAGAACTCTTATTTGTGTATAAGCTTTCAGACCCCATGCCAACATTGGAGTTGAACCTGAAAGTACCCAGAATGTTTTTGGTGTCTAAGAAGCGTCTGGGAATATCTGCAAGTGATGCAGTGAATGACTGGTTCGGAGGCTGGCTGGCTGGCTGGCAGAAGGTAATATGTCTAAAGATAAAGGGAATCCACTTCGTTCACCGAAAAATATGTCTGGAAAGGGAATTCCAAAGAGAGTGCAATTGAAATGTTGTGTTTTTAAAGTTGTCTTTCATTTCACAACCAAGTTAGGGGTGAATGTATGAGGGTGCACCATGTTGGTGTACCTATGTCTGTTTACATTCCTCTCATGGTTATATGTCAAAGGGGAATGAGGACACAAGTTTCAAAGTACAGCCAGAAGTCTAGAGTTTTCAGAAATTCCAAAAAGTTTTGGATATATTTGTTTTACTGGGGGCTGGCATTCTTCCCACTCAGCTCCTGTTAACCCTGTAGGGTGTCCCAGCTGAAAGATTGCCAAGATAGTACTCTCAATAGCAATACTTTATAGTTACAGTTTACAATAGTTTGTAGCTGGTTAAACCTCCAGCAGTACCACAATATACACTCTGGAATCCCCAAACCTTGGTACTCGCCAACCTGCACCTAATATTCTCTGGGATTTGGTAAGCAGGTAATCCCCTCTTAGGAGATAGTGCGTGTTCCATTCCCATCCTGGGAAATGTTCATATGTATAAGAACATGCTAGACCAAAACAGACTAAGGTCCATCTAGTTCGCCTTCCTGGCGGTCGCATGCACGTATGTCCTAAACTATATCCCATAATGTTATTTCTTAAAAGAAAGTTATTAATCTGTGTTTGAAAGAATCAACATTTCCTGCTTCAACCATCTCCTCAGAGAGCCTGTTCCATTGGTTCACTGTTCGCTCACTGAAATAGTGTTTGAGTAGATTTGTTCTGAATTTACCCCCCTTCAATCACTCGCCGTGTCCTCCAGTTTTACTATTCTGGACAAGTTGAAACAGCCTGTCATGATCTATATTGTCTAGCCCCTTTAGAGTCTTAAAGATAACAATCATGTCGCCTCTCAATTTTTTCCTTTCCAGTGTGAACATGCACAATTTACTGAGCTTTATAAATGGAATCTTGTTGTTGTTGTTGTTGAGTCATTCCTCATAGTCCAGTCCTTCCATTCCCTCAATCATTTTGGTTGCCCACCTGCATCTTCTTGATTTCTTCAATTTCCTTCTTGTACTGCGGTGACCAGAACTGTACATAGTACTCTAAGTATGGTCTCACCAATGATTTATACAGTGGCAGGATTACCCCACTATTTCAGCTTGCTATTGATCTTTTGGTACATCCCAACATCTGGTTTGCTTTATTCACTGCCACAGAGCATTGTTGGAAGAGCTTTAATATATTGTCAATCAGGACCCACAGGTCCTTTTCATTTTCCGTACATATTATTTTCCTCCCATTCAAATAATACTCCCTTTCAGGATATTTTGTCCCCATGTGAAGTACTTTACATTTCTCCACATTGAATTTCATCTGCCATCTATGTGCCCAATTCAAAGTATTTTCAAATCTTCCTGTTACCTATCTTGTTCAGCTTCGCAACCTACCACCTTCATTAGCTTGGTGTCATCTGCAAACTTAGCCACTGTGTTTGTGACTCCTAGTTCGAGATCATTTATAAAAATATTAAATAAAAGAGGTGCCAAAACGGACCCTTGTGGAACTCCACTGGTAACATTTCCCCAGTCTGATGACATTCCCTGTACCACCACCCTCTGGATTCTTCCAGTCAACCAATTGTGTATCCATTGTAATGGATCCTCGTCCTCACCTTTAAGGTCATCCATGGCCTTGCCCCCTCCTACCTCTCTGACCTGCTGACTCCCAACCACCCACTCCCTCCGTTCATCGGGCTCCGGCCTGCTCAATGTCTCCTGCCCGACCCGCCCTACAATCGGTGGCCGGGCTTTCAGCCTCTCTGCACCCACACTCTGGAACTCCATCCCACAGTCCCTTTGCCTCGTATCCTCTCTTGCCTCCTTCAAGGCCGGTCTCAAGACCCTTCTCTTCGACTGTGCCGTTGGTCTCCCTCTCACCTTTCTGCCTTCCCTCACCCCTACACCACCCTTCCTCCATGCTCGGACCCCGACATCTGACTGTTCAGCGCTTTGGGATGTCCTCCTGACGTGAAAGACCTCTATAAATGTAATTTTGTTGTTGTTGTAATATACATCCATTGATTCCCACTTACTTTACTTTCAGTACCAGCCTCTCGAGGAAATGTATCAAAGGCCTTATTGAAATCCAGATATACAACATCCACAGTCTTACCCTTATCAAGTTCCCTTGTTACACTGTCAAAGAAAACCAGTAAATTAGATTTGCAAGACCTTCCCTTCATGGACCCATATTGGCTATCATTTATGATTTTATTTCTGTCTAGTTGCTCCATGATTTTACCCTTAATAAGAGTCTCCATAATTTTATGCACAGTGGATGTCAAACTTACTGGTCTGCAGTTTCCTGGGTCACTTTTGTTACCTTTCTTAAAAATAGGAGTAACATCTGTCTTTCTCCAGTGCCTTGGCACCTCTCCAGTATTCATTGATTTTTGAAAGATTTGTGCCAGCGTCTCTGCAACTTCATCCCTTAGTTCCTTAAGTTTCTTGGATGCAATTTGTTCGACCCCTGAGATTTATTTATTTTAAAAAAGTTTTGTTATTATCCCTCACATCTCTTGCCATGTTCAATTCAAAGCTTTTCCTTGTCGTTCTGATGCCTTTTTTGCAGTTCTGGTATGCTTTCTGGTATTGAGTCTGACTTATTTCTGTGCCATTTTCCTTCATGACCTTAAATGCTTTTTTTACCCTCTTTATGATTAGCTTTGTAGCCCCATTCAACCAGGCAGGAGTGCCTTTAAGCTGGTACTTTTGCTTCACGTGGGTGGGTACACATTGTTCCATTGCCTTCATAATCACCTCCTTGAAGGAACTCCATAGGTCCTCCCATTACCATATTTAAGTCTGCCAGGCCCACCTTGACTAAAATTCTCAAGTGCACAAAGTCAGTTTGGCAGTTTTGTTTGGGTTTTTAGAACCTCATCAACTCTTGTGAAGTCAAATGTGACTGTATTGTGATCCCTGTTGCTTAATGCTTCTTCCACTTTTATGTTGGAAATTTGGTCGTCCCTCTTGCTCATTATGAAATCCAAGATGTTATCTCCCCTTGTTGGCTCTTTTTCAAACTGAGTCATAAAACAATCTTCATTTAACTCTAGAAACCCCTTCCCTATCTTACCAGTAGACACATTATTATCCCAATCAATTTTGGGTAAGTTAAAATCTCCAACTACTATGGTTGGTCCCTTATTAATAGCCTTCCTTATCTCATCCCACAGTTCAAGATCGAGTAGACCCCCAGTAATAGCTTACCTCTGTTACCATATTTTAATTCTACACAAAGTGATGTTGTGTCTGCTCTTTCCTTTTTTATATCCTCTCTCACTTGTGTCTCAATAATGGAGCTTACATAAGTGCCCCATCACCCCCCCCTTTTCCCGATATGGTCCCTCCTAAACAGTTTATAACCTTCCAGATGCATATCCCATTGATTGAATTAATTCCACCATGTCTCCGTTATGCAAATGATGTCAAATCTATCACCTTCTACAAGACCTTCCAGATCATGTTTGTCAGGCTTCTTGCATTAATGCAAGTACAGCTCCATCGTTTTTTGCTTTTCCTATTTAGTTTATAAGCATTTTTTGTTTCTTTTACACCAACCTTTGGAGTTATACTCGTTACACTGGTACGTCTTAAGGTTTTCCCTAATCGGTTTGGATGCTCTCTTACATCTACCGCAACTGCCTAGCTTAAACACTCCCTAACTAAATTATCTATCCTGCCTGCCAACACCTCCACCCCACCTTTTGTTTAGGTGGAGCCCATTCAGTCTGTATTAGATGCCCCATTGTTTGAGGAAATGAAAGCCTGACTACCTGCACCAATGCCTTGGCCATCCATTGGTCTGCCTAATTACCCTCTGTCTTTCCTCACTAGCACGTGGTACAGATAGTATTTTGGAAAATACTACTCTTAAAGTCTTTCCTTTTAGCTTCCTTCCTAATGCTCTAAATTTGGCATGAAGGATCTCTCGTTTACTTCTATCTATGTTATTTCTTCCCATATGATATATATATATATATATAATTGGTTTCTCACTCTGTAGCATTTGGTCAATCCGGGGCATCAGATCCTCAACCCGTGCACCCAGTAGGCAAATTACTATTCTATTTTCTGGGTCTGGTTTGCACAGAATGCGATCTGTGAACAGAATAGTCGAATCCCCTAATATTACAACTTGTCTGCTACCTTTTCTCTTCTTCCCTGGCAGACTGCTGGATTGCGTCGGTGCATGGCACTCCCTTGTCTGTCTCAGCCATCACTTGGGTTTCCATATCATCTCCCTCCAGTGGAGAGAAACTGTTGGAGAGCACCAGGGATGCCCACTCCTGCTCCATTAGCCGACCATGACTTCTGGCCCTTTTTCCTAACAGAGACCCAATCCACTCCTCAAGGTACCGGGCACTCCTCTCCTACTGTGCCCCCTAGCAAGGTCTCCTCGATTATGTAATTTATAAACACCCTCCCTAATATTTTGGTGCAAGGCTAGTCGCTTGCTCAAGCTGGACTATTTGAGTCTTGAGTGAATCTACCAGCTTTTCAGTTAATGCAGATGAATCTATTCAAAACCTGGGCCTGGAAGGAAAACATCTCGCAACTTCTGCACAAAGTATTCCATATATAAAATGTTTTAACTGCAATTGTGATCCAGAAGAGTGTGGCAACCGAGGATTGCAAAACTCAGAAATTAATGTGTCAACATAAAAATATAATAAAGCCAACATCAAAAATTACATTTATATAGCACCTTTCATGTCAGAAGGACATCCCAAATCTCAAAACAATATATAACACAAAATCGCACAGCAATCAGCCTGGACTATGTCTGTAATTATTCATTGTTAATGAATCTTATAAAAGTAGCTGGCTTATTATCAACAACTTACATTGAAATAGTGCTTTTATGCAAAATAACATCTCGGAGCCTGCACAATGGCAGGGTTGGACACCAAGCAAGGCACAAGCGGAAGAGGGAGATGACTATAGGGGCAGTCAAAGAGGTGGGTCTTAAAGTGGGATTTAAAGGTAGGTAAAGAGAGCGCGGGTGGTGGGATTGAGACAGGAGTTCCAGAATTAGGGCAGTAGTCGGGGCTTAATATCTTTTGAGAACCGGGTTTGACAGTTTAAGGTTCTGGTTGATTACATGGGAACCTTCGAGAACAGGGGAATCAATGGAGGTCAGGAGGGTGGAAAGGGGAAATCATAGAGTAATCTATGGAGCGTGTAGAGGGAACAACGGGCTCTCATTTCCAGGATTTCCTAATTTTCCCTTTGATGAGATCGAACTCAACATTCATCAAACTTACATTTGACCTTATACCCACTGCTCAGGAACATGCCAGCAGCACCTTCAATGCACAGTGTATTTCTAGCAAAAAAAACTTACTCTCTGTAAATTTTGGTACAAACCTGCAATTGTCCAGGACATTTAATGCGTTCAAGTGTCTAATAAATAATAATAAACCTTGCATTTGATACAGTGCCTTATCTTGAGTCATGTCTGCCTGGCTTAGTTGTTAGCACTCTTGCCTCAGAGTCAGAAGGTGGTGGATTGATTCATGTTAGGACATAGAATCATAGAATTATAAGAACATGAGAACATAAGAAATAGGAGCAGGAGTAGGCCATTCAGACACTCAAGCCTGCCCCGCCATTTAATAAGATCATGGCTGATCTTCTAAACTAATTCCATTTACCCGCCCTATCCCCATATCCCTTAATCCCTTTAGTTTCTAAAAATCTATCGATCTCAGTGTTGAATATATTCAATGACTGAGCATCCACAGGCTTCTGGGGTAGAGAATTCCATAAAATCACTACCCTCTGAGTGAAGAAATGTTTTCTCAACTCAGTTCTAAAAGGCTGACTTTTAATTCTGAGACTATGACCCCTAGTTTTAGATTCTCCAACCAGGGGAAACAGTCTCAAAATATCTACCATATCAAGACCCTTAAGAATCTTACAGGTTTCTATAAGATCATCTCTAATTATTCTATATTCTAGAGAATATAGGCCTAGTCTACTCAACCTCTCCTCGTAGGTCAACCCCCTCATCTCAGGAACCAACCTAGTGAACCTATGTTGCACACCCTCTAAGGCGAATATATCCTTTCTTAGATAAGGAGACCAAAACTGCACACAATATTCCAGGTGCAGTCTCACCAAGGCCTATATAATTGCAGCAAGACTTCCCTACTCTTGTACTCTAACCCCTTTGCAATAAACGCCAACATGCTATTAGCCTTCCTGATTACTTGCTGTACCTTCATATTAATTTTCTGTGATTGGTACACAATGACACCTAAATCCCTCTGAATACTAACACTAGCTCGTCTCTCTCCCTCTAGAAAATAATCTGCTTTTCTGTTTTTTCTACCTAGATAACTTCACACTTCCCCACATTATACTCCATCTGCCCCCTTGCCCACTCACTTAACTGGTCTATATCCCTTTGCATCCTCCTTGTGTCCTCCTTACAGCTCACTTTCCCACTTAGCTTTGTATTCTCTGCGAATTTAGATACATTAAGCTCTATTTCCTCATCTAAGTCATTGGTGTAGACTGTTAAACAGTTGAGGCCCAAGCACTGATTCTTGCAGCACTCCACTAAACACAACCTGCAAATCTGAGAAGGACCTGGTTATCCCTACTCTCTGTTTTCTGCTTGTTAACCACTCTTCGATCCATGCTAATATATAATAATAATCCTTGCATTTGATATAGCACTTTTCACATCTTCTAGACGTCTCAAAGCACTTCACAGAATATACTGTAAAGTGAATTGACTGTATATTTGTGGGCGAAATGCGGCAGCCAAATTGCGTGCAGCAATGTCCCACAAACAGTCGTGGATTGAAGTGACCAATTTATTATTGCTTTTTTTTCTTGGGGGATTATTATTAGGCATGTTGAGTAAGCAAATTTGCCCGAGGTTTCGCCCTGCCGGGAATCGAACCCAGGTCTCTCGGTTGAGAGGTGTGTGCTCTAACCACTGAGCTACAAGACTCTGTAGCCTTAATTCCAGGAGCCCTAATCTTATGTTACAACCTTTTGAAAATCCAAGTACACTATATTCACTGGTTCCTCCCTATCTAACCTGCTAGTTACATCTTCAAAAAACTCTAAAAGATTTATTAAACATGACTTCTCTTTCATAAACCCGTGTTGACTCTGCCTTATCATCTTATGTCTTTCTAAGTGGCCTACGATGATGTCCCTAATTCTAGAATTTTCCCTACCACCGATGTCAGGCTAATTGGTCTATGGTTCCCTATTTTTTCACTCCCACCCTTCCTTAATAGCGGCATTATGTTTGCGACCTTCCAATCAATGGGAAATATTTCAGAATCCAGAATTATACAGCACAGGAGGCCATTCGGTCCATTATGTCTGTGCCGGCTCTTTGAAAAGAACTATCCAAGGGAATCCCACTCTCCCGCGCTTTCCCCATAACCCTGCAAACTTGTCCTCCCCAAACAATTATTTACTTTCTTAAAAGTTGTTATCGAATCGGCTTCCACCACTCTTTCAGGCAAAGCATTCCAGATCTGAACAACTCGCTGTGTGAAAACATTTCTCCTCAACCCCCTCTGTTTAAATCGGTGTCCTCGGGTTACTGACCCCCCACCAGTGGAATGGGACATGTCAGAATTTGGAACTTAGCTGACAATCCAATGCAGTGCTGGGTGTGTGCTGCACTGTTGGAGGTGCGAACACCATCTTTTGGTTGAGACATTAAACCAATGCCTGTTTAGGTGGTAAATATCCCATAGTGCTATTCAAACAGAAAATGGAGTTTCTACCAGTGTCCTGACCAACAATCCTCCAAATAAAATTGGTCTTTCACTTTATGGCTGTCTGTACAACATTGCTGTGTGGATATTGCTGCGTTCACCCACAAAATACAGTTACTGCACTACAGTATATCCTGTGATGCGCTTTGGGACGTCCTCCTGCTGTAAAAGGCGCTTTACCAAATATAAAGATTATTATTATTATTATTATCATTTTAACATCTTAAAGCATTTCACATAATTTACTGCAACAACTCGGATTTATATATCGCCAGATGGAGGTTAGCATCCCAGAGTGCTTGACAGTGGCGGAGCACGACTCAGACTCACTGTACTATAGCAACAACAACAAAATTAAATTTGTATCGCGCCTTTCACATCGGGAGGACGTCCCAAGTGCAGTGATAGTGCAGTGATAGTGTATTTGTAGGTGAGTACCCAGTCCAGTCTGTCTTTTCAAAGAAGAGGAGGGAGTTTCTCCCAGTGTCCTGGCCAACAATCCCCCAGATAAACTCAATCATTCACTTCATGGTTGTTTGTGGGATATTGCTGTGTGCAGATTGTCTGCTGTGTTTGCCTACAAATTATGATCATTACACTTTACAGTAAATCCTGTGAAGTGTTTTGAGATGTCCTCCTAATGTGAAAGACTATAGCAAATGTAAGGATTTTTATTATACTATTGAGTACGGCTTACAGCTGGCAACGTGTTGGTGCATTGATGATTTGCACAGTTTTCAGCTTGCTCTTTTCAGATGAATAATTTAACGCTTTCAGTCACATTACATTATTTAGAACAGATTACAAATTATTCAATACTTGTCACATGGTTTAAATAATTCACTTGCTAAAAGAGCAGTTATGTTTTAAATTGAACTTTAGGGCTTACACTTTGGAGGAGAGGACAGAATTTTAATTAAAATTAGCATCACGTGTTTACCAACAGGTCTCCTGCGGACTGACTGAGCAAGGGAATCGGGCTTAAACCCTAGTCAAGCAGTAGGAGAGAGAAGGGCTGGCACTGTGACGTACGGCAGTGCCAGTATTGGTAAAACTGACGATGAAACAATTTTTAAGTAGTGCAGCAGCCAGTGTGTATTTTGGACAAAGTCCGATTTTCCATAATAGGGCCGGTCCCAATCAGAGTGGATATTTGACTCCCTAATGTGCTGGTGGGCTGAAGTCTTTCTCCTTAGCTGAAATACCACCATCGACCACCCCAAGTGAACTAGGTTTGCAATTGGATTGGACAACAAGCACAACAAGTCAGATTGGACTTGTTTCCTGTGGTCACAAGTTCAGAAATTGTTTATAATTACTCATTCGTCCTTTCGTCACGGGAGCTTGTCTATTTGCCAAGGCCCTCGCATGAGAAACTGGATTGAGCATCTTTGGTTTCCGCATATTTCAGACACCCAACTGATCAAAAAAAATCATGGGAGCTTGGTGAACGACCAAATATACTAAAAACACACTATGTCACTCATGTTACAGACTCCAACAGCAAGAGAATGTACTAAATACCTTTGGTTATGTGAATAATAATCTTTGCTTTTGATATAATGTCTTATCACATCTTTGAGACATCTTAAAGCGTTGCACAGAATATACTGTGAAGTGAATTGACTGTAAATTTTGTGGACAAAACAGCAATGTCCTGCAAACAGTCGTGAATTGTGTGATCAATTATTATTATTATTTTGAAGGGATTATTATCCCTAGAAAAGCAGTCTACTAATCGACTGACAACCCAGTTCCTACTTACTGCAAGGTAAACAGAGGCATGAGGAATGAGGAAACTTGCCCAACATTTTGCCCTGCCCATGAATCTAACCACTAGGCTACAGGACTTCACTATACTAATGCATCTGTATCTATATAAAAAAAATACCCTCAATTTCACATAGATTCCAGCCATCGGTACAGTAGGGAGTCAAATATCCACTCTGGGACGGGCCTATTGCGGATAATCAAACATTGTGGATAACTGAACTTTGCCCCAAATACAAATTGTCTGGGACACCCATTAAAACATTTACATCATAAGTTATACCAGTACTGGAACCACATTGTGCCTGCCATTCTGCAAAGCGGAGTAACTAGCTGTCAATTTGCACACATCAATCTCTCACAGAAATCCTTTTCTGTCTCCCTCTTTCTCCCTCCCACACTATATATTTGTATAACTATCTATCTCTCTACACCGTATAACAGTATTGTAAATATGGAAACTTAGCTTTGCTGCACCTTATCCTCACTCGGCTGCATTCTCTCCCCATCCACAGTGAATCAAATTCAAAATAGTCATCTTCAACTTCAAACCCCTCAACACCTTTGTGATCTCTTGCAACCCTGTGCCCCAGCCTGCTTCATGTCCCTAGCCCAATCCACTCCACCATTGGTGGGCAAGTTTTCAGCCATTCTGTCCCCTGCTCTCTGAAACTCCATCCCAGAGTACCAGCCCTACCTTTAAGGCCCCCATTAAGGGGTATGTTTGTCATTTCCCTCCTTCGCCAAGTTCCCCAGTCAGCTGTGTGAAAAGATTTGAAATGTTATCCTAATGTGAAAAGCACAATATAAATGTAAATTATTGCTGATACCATTATTGCTGTGGTTTTAAGGGTCAATCTGGTCCACTTCTGCCACCTCGTGCCAGTTATGTGGTAATGAACAGAGCCAAATGTTTCACCTTCCAACCGCACTGAGCAGCCATTAGATTCACATAGGGTTCAGTGTTTAATGAATGCACATAATAGCTACACACTGAATAACTCTCTTCTAAGGTCTCTCTCCTTTCTGTAAATCCTTCACTCTTCTCAATTTATGGGCCCTTCTCAGACTAGATATCAGGATAGTATGCTGGAAATTGGAAATAAAAGCTGAAAACAAGCTTCAATGTATTTCTGGAATGTATAGAAGACATTATTTCCGATTTGACCCTCAATAACGATCTTTACATTTAGAGCCTATAACATTTAATCTGATAATACTGCAAAGCAGAGTAACTACTTGTCAATTTGCACACATCAATCTCTCACTAACAGCCATGAATGACCAATTTATCTGGGTGGTTGTTGGCCCGGACACGGAGAAATTTCTTTCTCTTTTTGAAGTACCACGAGATTTTTAACATCCACCTGAACAGGCAGACCGGTACCTCAGTTTAACAGCTCACCTGAAGGATGGCACCTCTGACAATCTAGTGCTCAGATTGTCAGTTGAGCTGCAGTGTCAGTTGAGCTGAACGTTTCAATTCCTGACTTGGGCTTGAACCCACAACCTTTTGGCCTGGAAACATGAGTGCGATCAACTGAGCCAGATTGTCACCCTTCATCGGAACTCAGGCAAGAGCATCTCCTTACAGTTGGAATGTCAGATACGTACTTCTGGAATATTTCTGGTAAATAATAAAAACAGAAGTCGCTGGGAACCCTCAGCAGGTCAGACAGCATCTATAGAGAGAGGAAAGTGAGTTAACGTTTCAGGTTGATGACCTTTTGTTAGACCAGTTCTGATGAAAGGTCATCGACCTGAAATGTTAATGTACTTTCCTCTCCGTAGATGCTGCCTGACCTGCTGAGGGTTCCCAGTGACTTCTGTTTTTATTTCAGATTTCCAGCATCTGCAGTATTTTGCCTTTTGTTTCTGGTAAATAAGTAGCTTGGTGAAAAGCCTTCAAATTGCTGTCCCTTGTCACTACAACAGCACAGCTAAGATCAACAACAAGAAGTTAAATTCGTATAGCGCCTTTCACGTCAGGAGAATGTCCCAAGATCGGGGAATTAGATGGAGCAGGGCTTTTGGCGTACAACAAAACTGATTTGATCTATGGTCCAAGTGAATGTCACAATGAGAGGATCACACCTGGTGAGGTTCTAACAGACTGGAAGCAAGCAAATGTTCTCCTATTCAAGGTGACGATATCTGGTACATATAGACCCACAAGCCTCACTCCAATGTTCTGGTTTGTCCAAAGGAGACAGCAAAATGTGGTATTGTTCAAACATAAAGCTGTCAAACCTATTGCACTAACCAATTAGTCTCTGTAGCAGTTCTTGTATCCCCACATTATATTAAGGACAAATCTCCAATTGTTTTTTAATAATATTTGGTATAGCACCTTTCACTGTGAGAGGACGTCCCAAAGTGTTAGAATAGGATACTTTTACTGTTAAATGTAACTACTTGAGTTTTGTGAATGAAAGCAACTGCCGATTTGTGCACTATCCAATATCCCACAAACAACTATGAAGTGAATGACCAATTCTATTTGGGGGAATGATAGCCAGGGCACTGGGAGAAACTCCTTGTCTTTTTGAATATGGGATCTTTAACATCCACTTGAACAGGCAGACAGGACTTGGGTGTTAATGTCTCATCCAAAGGACGGCATCGCCCCAACATTTATGAAATGGCTATGGCTGGAACAGGGCTATAATGGCTGCTAATTCCATCAGCTGTTTTTGAAATGCAAATGTGTGATGTAAGTTTACATTAACTGATATTCTAAATAAGTTGGGACATTTCCTTGGGTTGCTGACCGGCTTGAGTGAATGAATCTTGGTAATTCATCTTTTTATTATAAAAACACAAGAGATGAACACTTAACACTTTTTCATTAAATGGAAATATAGATCCAGGTGGATTATTTCACATGGAACATGAGTGACAACAGAGGCAAGGAGAGATGTTACCTATCTCCTGCCACTATATGACAGCACTGAGTTGCACGCTACATCTAAAGATATAATACTGCATTTGATACAGCGTCTTTCACATAATGAGGATGTCTCAAAAGAGCTTCACAGGATTTACTGTAAAGTCAAGTGACTGTATATTTTGTAGGCGAATGCAGCAGACAATTTGCACACAGTAGGATTCCACAAACAGCCATGGAGTGACAAGTTTCATATGAGGGATTTTTCTCTTTTCGAATAACGCCATGGGATCTGAGCAAGCAGAAGGGACCTCGGTTTAAGCTCTCATTCCAAAGGATGGTACCTCCAGCAAATTCCACCAGCATTGTATTGGAGCGTTAGCCCAAACTGTTCAAAGTCCCAACATGGGGCTTGACCCCACAGCTTTCTTAGAGGCAAAGAGTGCTACCAACTGAGCCAGGCTGACACCTGACTTAAGAATTTTTAAAAACAGCTCTCGCCCTTGACCAGGAATGGAGGGTGCAAACTATTGGACAAAGTGCAAACATGGGCAGAATCCTTAAAAAGAAATCCTGCCAACAAAAAAAGACATAGTAATAGTGATAATAAGAAAAGCAAGTACAGATACTAAATGAGTTTGCTTCTGTTACTGCCAGATAGGGGAAGAATGAACATTTNAAAAAATCTTATATTTGGTTGTGCCTTTCACGTTGGGATGATGATAATAATTCTTGCATTTGATGTAGCGCCTTATCACGTCTTCGAGAGGATGTCTCAAAGCGATTCACTGGATATACTGTAAAGTGGAGGGAGCGTATTTTGTAGGCAGATGCTGTCATTGTAGTTCCCGGTTGTGCAATACCTCCCACCTTTCCTGGAAGGTCCATCCCCTGCTCCAATAGATGGAAATTCAGCATGACTGTCAGCTCCCCCTCAAGCATCCATGTGATCAGACATGACCCCCAGCTAGTCCACAAGTCTGTACACATTTCTGAAGCTCAACTTAACAGGGAAATTTCCTAGGAGAAACAATGCAGATTTTGGAAATTTTGGAAATGTTTATTATTTTAACAGCGTCGCTTACCTTAATTTTCATATTGATTTATTTGGCTGTCCCCCTGAAAGATTCCTCTCGCAGACTCTAGCAGGCTTCTGTGGCCTCGCACAATCTAAACTTGGGCAGTGAGTGTTGGCAGCCTATTTGAATTTGCACCAACACAATCCAATCCTGGGTTGGCATCCTCCTGGCCTATATGGCTCAGTGATGGCTAATTTGGCTATTCGAGGAACCACAACTGTTTTTCAAAGCCCAAAGTTTTGTCCCATCACTGAAGGGTCTCAACACAAATAATGTAGTGAGAATTTCAAACATTTTAATAAATTCATCTTAGACAATGCCAATAACAAGCCTGCACTAAATGACAGATTCATTTTGGGGTAATTGTTTACATTTGACAAGGAGAACAACATAAAACAACAAAATTACATTTACAGAGCGCCTTTCACGTCGGGACGACATCCCAAGCGCTGAACAGTCAGGTGTCGGGGCCTGAGCATGGGAGAGGGTTGATGTAGGGGTGAGGCAGAGAGGTGGGAGGGCGATCAAAGGGTCTTGAGACCGGCCTTGAAGGAGGCAAGGGAGGAAGTGAGACAAAGGGACCGTGGGCTGGAGTTCCAGAGTGTGGGGGCAGAGAGGCTGAAAGCTCGGACACCGATGGTAGGGTGGGAGACATGGAGCAGGCCGGAGCTCGCCTGAACAGAGGGAGCGGGCAAGTTGGTAGGGAGTCAGCAGGTCAGAGAGGTAGGAGGGGGCAAGGCCATGGATGGCCTTAAAGGTGAGGACGAGGATCATGAACTCGATCTGATGGGAGATAGAGAGCCAGTGGAGTCGGGCAAGGGTGGGAGAGTGCACGAGCTGCAGAGTTTTGGATGATCTGCAGCTTGTGAAGGGAAGAGTTTGGAAGGATAGGAGGAAATTAGAACATGAGTGACAAGAGGATACTAAAAGTTAGCTTTAGTTAATTTTTGCATTTACAAGAGCACGATTTGTACAGAAAACAGATCAGCCTGTTCAAGTGTCAACCTGCCATAGTAGTAGCATTTTCACCTCTGAGTTAGTCACCTTAGACAATGTGATTCCAAAAAAAAATGAGTGAAAGCCAATTGCACACAGCAGTGTCCCACAAACAGTTATGGATTGAGTAACCATTTTTCCTGATGATTACCCCCGAAAAAGCGACTAACAACCGGGTTCCTTACTGCTTGGTGAACAGAAGTGTGTAAAGTAAGGAAATTTGCCTAAGATATTGCCCTGCCCAGGAATCAAACCTGGGTCCTCTCACGTGCAAGTCGAGTTCTCTAACCACTATGCTATAGGACATTTGACCATAAAGATCCCATGGCACTATTTGAAGAAGAGTTTCTCCCAGTTCCTGGCCAACAATTTCCTAAATAAGATTGGTTACTCGCTCCATGTCTGTTTGTGAGACATTGCTATGTGAAACTGACTGCTAGTTTTGTCCACAAAATACACACTGAATCTGCTTTTACAGTACATGATAAAGTGCTGTAAATAGTTGGAATTATAGTATAAGAATCATTAGTATTGAGCATGTAGTGAATAGATGAATTAAGTAGAATGAATTAAATAAAAACTGCCATGTGGCATGCATCACACACACAAATCAATATTATGAGGATAAATACCTCAGGCAGACTCTGACTAACCGATTAACCCAGATGAACTCCCAGGATTCGGGGCTGATTAAGGAAGCACAACAGTATGCTTTCCTTTAAAGATATAACGGCTCTGAATCAAACCCAATCTACAGTAAATAAAATTATAGTGAATGAGGATAGCAGGAGTGATGAGGAATCACTAGCCATCGCATGCACCTCATATCTAGCACATCTAGTATGATACTGGCCAGTTTTAAATAAAAGAATCTCGACTTCCTGATTGGTGGACAGATGGGCAGCTACAACGCATGGTCCCGGGGAAATAAACTTACGTCTGGTCAGACAATTTACCCGGACCCGAGTGGTGTCAGTGCCTTGCTCCTCCACCGCTGAATTTCATTACAATGGATTGATTCTGCACGTTCCATATTTTTCCATCCCACAAGGCACTGCACTGTACCATCTCCATCCTTTAGGAACAATCAGGGAGGGACATTTCACACAGTATCTAACTACATCTGGTTTTGTTACCCATGTAAATGATACTCAACGGGAAGGGGTCGACCTTGCTGATTGTATTTTAAGGCAAGAGAAATGGGCCTTCCCCCATGGAAGATATCCACCTGCGGTCTCATGATTGGACAAGCGTTACCTCAATGCCAACTTTCTCTGACTTCCCATTGGGTTGGTACCAAGTACGTACACCGTGGTTAAAGTGGTTTATTGTTATGTCACCACTGAAACTTCCTTGTAGTATGGCGGACAAAATTACCCCAACCAAGTCTACAGAATGCTTACCTCATGTTTCCCAGCACAGATCGGGGAACAAATTCACCCTTCATCGTACGACTCTACTCGTGTGCAGCTTCAGACTTACAGCGAAAGGCATTGGAGGCGATCGCCCATTTCGGACATATCTCTTTGCAATCCACAAACTTGCAGGCTATACTGAACCGGGAACCTGGGGCTGAATCGCTCAATCCAACATGGTGGGGGGGGGAGGGAGGAACAACACCCTTTAGACCCTTTATAGTGTTGGACAGCACCCTATATTACATCTTTTATTACAATTGTTCAAATCGTAATGCTCGTTGCATTGATGATTGCAGTAAGATGGGTTTGCTCTCTTCTTCACGGTCCACAAGAACAGCAAACCCATATGGATCTGGTCTCGCTTATTAGAAGAGGATGATCCATGATAAAGCAGGACGTGTATTAATTTTTTCATGTATGAACCAATTTTTTAATGTACTATTCAATTATTTTATGTGTATTACTAACTCAAGGTTTTTTTGAGATTAGAAACCTTACGGCTCCTTCACTCAAGTTGGGGACTGTAAATAGTTGGAATTATAGTACAAGAATCATTAACATGATTATGTAGTGAATAGATGAATTAAGTAGAATGAATTAAAGAAATAAAAACTACCATGTGGCATGCATCACACACACAGTCCTCCTAAAGAGCAAGGCAGGAGTACACTGGAATGCGACCCATGGCCAGGATAAGGATAGCTGGATCTGGAGGATGGACGGTAGGCCATCTGCGCTTACAAGGGCATGTGACCTAGAGGCAGGAGAGATGGGAACCTGGGATAATTGGACCAGGGGAATGAATGGGAGGCCAACTGTGGGGCAGGTATACAAAATTAGCAATTAAGACTGAGGAAACGCTTGAGATCAGCAGGGCACATGGACAGAGTCAGAAAGGAGCACAATGAATTATGGAAACTTCAAGGACATGAGAGTCAGGCGATCTGGTCGAGCTAGGTAAGATGGAATAGGAAGAGTATTGTTCTTTTGCAGAAGGTACCACTAGTTGGTCCAAGGGAAAACAACTTGAAGATAGGGAAAGAATGGCGGGACAAAGAGCAGGGTTTTAGAACTGCCAATTTGAGAAAGAATGAGAAGAAAGGAGATAGAATACAGATGGCTGGCAAAAAAAGTATAAAAAACGGTAGCCAAAATTTAGAAGTATTCGAGCCTCCAAAGAGAGGAAGGGATGAACCCTTACGATAGTGCTTTAGTAATCATTTAAGCACAACGAGTAATGATCATGGGTCGGGTGTAATGTGATGCTTATGCTTGTGTGGTTTTATAATTACTAATAAAACATTTTAATGACATCCTTGGTGTGATTTCTGACAAACTCTTGAACCCAATTTCACAATGCCATATCAATTGCAAGGATTATTATTATGAAATCCAATGCCAGAGAATTCTCTCAGAAATTGGCAACTCTCAGCACAACAGAAACATTCCATTAAAAGTTTTTTTTTTAAAAAATGAGCCTTGCAGTCACATATCATTGGAGCATCCAACAATAAATTTCAGTCTCTCAAGGTCAGATTTACTTCATTCATCTTCCTCTTTAATTTTTTTCTTCTTTTTCTTCTTCTTCTCTGTGGGCTGTAAAGGAAAGACAGTGAAAAGGTTATTGCTAAAATTCTACATCATGCCCACCGGCAGCAAGGGCACAAATCTATCTCAGCATGCGAGATCACAGAAACTCCAGATGCAGGTTGAGGCCCCCTCCCTCCCACTACCAGTACTGAATATATTTACAATACAAATTTACATATAGGAATATAAGAATTGTTAGGGNAAAAAAAGACTAAAGTCATCTAGTTCGCCTTCTACCATCTTGGTAGACGCATGCTACAATAATAGTGGAAAGCTTTGGGAACCTTAGATCTAAAGTTGCCTGGTTTTCCAAGCTTACTACACTTACTATATATCATGTCTCAAATTGCTCATGTTGTACTCCAAAATATTATTTTCTAAAAGAAATTATCTAATTTGTATTTGAATGAATCAGCACTTTCTGCTCCACCATCTGCCTAGGGAGCCCTTTCCATAGATTTACCACTCACTGACTGAAATAGCGCCTTTCATGTCAGGAGGATGTTCCATGGCACTTTATACTGGCTTGGCACCTAAGTTGGGGGCGGGGCGCCGGGGGAAAGATGACCTAAAGCATGGTCAAAGAGGGAGGTCTTGAGACAGTCCTTGAACAAGACGAGAGAGGGAGGAAGTTGACAAATTCTGGGATGGAGTTCTTTCTATTTAGTGTGTGTTGGGGCTTGAGAAATCTGTAGAACTGTACCCCAAGAGAAGTAATTTCAGGAGTGAAGATTGCTGAGAAAATAAATGTTATTTTGCTGTGAGAATCCTGTAAAGTTATGGGTAACCAGTGGACAATTACCAAGAACCCAAGACTGGTGGGAGCAGTTAAGCCTACAGGCCAGCTTCACTGAGTCTGATGCTTAGGTACGCCTCCTAGAGGCCCGTTATTACAGGCTTGGCAAAGGTTGGTTTAAGTGGCCATAAAGCACTCAGAAGTTGAGAGGAATCCATGTATTAAACGTCTGCTGGACGTTACCTGCATGAAGAGGCTATATAAATGCAAGTTGTTGATATCAACCCATCACATGCAATTGAGACCATCTAAGATCCAGACACACAGGGGAACTGTAGAGAGGAATCTTACAATTTAATAAAATGTAAAATAGAGGAACTCTGTGATGATCGAAAATACCCAGTTATTCACTCTTTCAACTGCACATTAAGCTTTCACATTCTCACCTCCTCACTAATAGTGACCGGCTGCTCTTCTTCATCCTCCTCTTGCTTTATAACCACCTCAGGCTCTGGCTTCTCTTTCTTCTTCTTTTTCTTCTTTCTGGACGACTCACCCTCCTCTTCATCTTCCTTTCCTGCTTCCATTAAAACGAAAGACAACACCACGTACATCATAGCACAGCAAACACATACAAAATCACCTTGCACCAGCACAATAAGCTCCTCAGTTACTTATATAGTTTCCGCCAAAGTATAACGCCCAGACAGTTAAAGGGTCGATACAATCACTGACCTGTTAAATCAGCTCCTGATAGTCGTGCCTTTTTCTTTTTGTTTTTCATTTCTGGCTTGTTTCCCACCTCATCCTCTATCTCCTCAAACTTTCTCTTTCTCGGTAATGACGGTAAAGTTGAATCTGCAGCTGGGTCGTATACTTTCACCTCACTGAAAACAAGCAACGTACATTAGGAAAGCACAAGGTAATTATACTGCTGTATATAATTTAATACGTAAATATTAATACACACAAACATGTACCACTCCAGCTATGGAGATGGATAAAAACAGAAACCCTTTCCTCCCTCACAGGAAATATATTACTTAGCGCTCCGAGGTCTGGGTAAGATGGTTATGGGTTTGAGCTCCACAAAGACCCGAGCACATAAAATCCGCTAACATTCCAGTGCATTACTGAGGCAGCACTGCATTGTCAGAACTTCTTGCGCTTGTCTTGACGGTATAGGTGGATATCAAATATCCTGAGCGCTATTTTGAAGAATAGGGATTTGTCATCTCTTACCTAATCCTAATTTCCACCCCCAAAGAAAGAGATTCACCTGTCCGTTTGTTTTGGCAAGACATGGTTAGTGGAGTTTAGCTGCTCTATTTCCCTACATAATATAAGGATCATAATAGCCATTGGTTTATACAAATTCATTATCTAAAATGATTCAAATGCACGTATTTCTTTCAGTTTAAGTATGTTGCTTTGTCATGTTGCTACGCCCACAAAGTCAGGCAAAGCAGGCCACCTGTTCTCAAGCCTGTCAAAGCCACTGTAACAACAAAATTACATTTATATAGCGCCTTTCACGTCGGGAGGATGTCCCAAGGTACTGGACAGATAGAGCTTCGGACCTGAGCTGAGGGTCGGGGGAAGAAGGGAGATTAAAAGAACAGTCGAAGAGCAGGGTCTTGAAGGTGATGAGGGAGGGGTCATGATGGAACAGGCACAAGCAGAGCTCGGGAGAATGTGCTGACATTCTCAGCCGCTCCGTTACGTGACTACACTCTGCTCTTGATCCTCACTGTAAACCTAGACTTCAGACTAGATCAAAAAACACATGGGAAGGAACCAGGCGCTGCTTACCTCTTGTTTTGGTATTTGTCGAACTTTGCCAGGGCCTTCCCAGTCCCACTTATTCTTCTCAGCTACAAGAAATAACAGAAGGGCGTTCGCACAAAGTACTATTTATTCCCAGTTATGGGGGGCAGTGAGAGCAGCGCTGGGTATGGGCCCGAGGAGCTCCAATTCAAAACCTCTACAAAATGAAACAAAAAAAAAAAGCACGATTCCCCCACCCGTGCTCCACAGGTCTTTCCCGCGTTGAGCAAGCCAGGAGACCAGGTACCAAACTGCGGGTGAGAGAAGTCAAGGTTCAAATGCTTTCTTCCAGCGGCACTCCTGGTGTCAGGTTTCCCAACACAATTGTCACTTTGTTTAATGTCCATTGTGAGAGGCGGCACCTGATCGGTCAGGAATTATATATTAATGGAATAAGTTTGTGAGCTCTTGGGGGATGAGAGTCAGAGACGGTACAACACAAGTGGGCAACAGGTCCCCTCTCCCAGGGTTGTATAACTGGGCTCCTGGTCCCAAACCTCTGGTTGAGTTTGACACCTGGCAGCTGTGTGTGGAAATCACCTACAAAAATATGGTCACAAACCTCACTGGTCATTAGTTGATTGGTGGATCGGCTTCCGGGGCTAATAATCCATTCAAAAGAAATAAATAACATCGTCGCAATTGGCTCCCATGTCGCACCCACAAAATACAGTGAATTCATTTTACAGTATATCTTGTGAAGCGCTTTCAGACGTCTAGAAAATGTGATCAGGTGTTATATTAAATGCAAGGATTATTATTATTATAAGCTACTGATAAATAGCAATAGCCAAGTTTAAAAATGTGTTCTATAAGCTCCAGGAGATGGTTTGGTGGGTAAAGGCACTGCTTGGTCATACAGACAAGAATGTTGCAGGTTTGAGCCCTACTCTGTACTGAGTTGGGTGATCTTATTTGGAGCTGTTATTGACCTCCTTCTCCTGAAGGTATCTGCACTGAAGTAATGGACAATGTCAAAGTCACCTGACGTCACACAAAGTCACCTGGTTGAATAACACTCATTGTCCAGGCTCATACACGTAGTCAGGCTATTTGGGCGTAGTACCATTCCGCATCAGGAGTACATACAAAAAGGCAACAAAATGCGTTTTTAAAAAAACAGGATTTGAAGCTGAGGCAAGGGGAGCAATGGGAAGCACTCGGTTTGCTTATTGCTTTGGATAAACCTCTTGATAAAAGTGTCATTGGTCATATTTTACACGTACCCCTCTCTCTTCTAAATGCCGGAGTCTGATCTCCAGCTTGGCTCGGTTCTCAACTCCCAGTTCTCCATTCGTGTCATCACCCAGTGCATCATACCGGATTGCCAAGGCCGTCTTCGCTGCCAGCATCCTGGACATCTGATGAGAAAAACAGCTCTGCATCAAGAGCTTACATGTGATACCCAGTACTGTCCCTATCAAGATGAATGTGGTTGCACAGGCTTGATGGGCCGAATGGCCTACTCCTGTTCCTGTGCCATCATTCCCGTTATTAGTCTATATTAAACACCACACGATGAATGTTTCTTCTTTGATGTCAACAAGAGTATATTTCCCAACTTTTTGGTATCAATGCTAGCATCAAATTCCCCCCCCCAGAACGATGTAGTTTACTTCAAATATAGAGAAAGCTTTCTCTACTCTCCAATAAAACCACGAACAATCCCTCTTCCATCTGCACTCGCGTGACATTTCCATTCGCTATTTATTCCTGTGATAGCACACCATCATTTGGTGTACTCAGCTCATCATTAACTTCAAGACAACGCTTACTCCTCACCTTGCCCTTGTTCTTTGGTGTAGTCTGCCCAAGCAATGATGCATGGTAAATCAGACCATACTTTGGGGTGTCTTTCCTGGTCTTAAGTGCTCTGAATAGCGCCTTTTCTGCTCCTAGGATCTGCACAGTGGATGCAGGATGTTTTGCCAGATTCAGCAAAGAACCTATGGGAGTAGGTGCATCAAATCAGTCAGATATTCAGCAAAAGAGATTGCTCATTGTTAATATCAGGCTATATAGAGGTTCTCAGTGCTAATGTCAAGCAATTTAAAGGTGCCAATTGCCACTATAAGGATTATACATAACCTTGAAGTGCAGAAAAAAAACACTGATGTGTTGACATACCCCTACAGACTTATGAGCAAGGAGTACAGTATTTGGCCCTGGATTACTAGAGCATTTGTAAATTTCTACTCTGCATCTCCCAACCTCATTTCCTGTGATGCGTCAAATGTTTGTGGACAAGCTCATTCAGGAGTCTTGATGGGCATGCCCAGAATATTCCTGGCACAATAACAGACAAATGACAACACAGGACCCCAGTAAGCTTTAAAAGTATAACCCTTCCCCCTGGTGGCAAGTATTGAAGTAGAATAAGTGTGCTTTGTGTACCCATTTGTAACTAGACTGCCATATGACCTAGAGTAGCATGGTCCAACAGACAGCCCGTGGGTGACATGTGACCCACAGAGTGATTTTATCTGGTCAGCAACCATTTTGAATATTTGCTCCCTCTCTGGTGAACATCCTCCCTGGGCAGCATCAGGACCCGGTGGTTGGGAGGAGAGTGCAACTAGGGTTTCGGACGCAGTGGAGAGAGAGTGGGCGGGTGGGGGTGGGAGAGGAGATAGAAGAGTGAGTGAGGGGCAGGGGAGAGAGAGATATAGAGAGGGGGTGGAGAGGGGAGAGATAGAGGGGAAGGGAAGAGAGAGCAGAAAGAGATTGAGAGAGTGAGTGTGAGAGAGAAGGGGAGAGCGAGCGATAGAGAGGGCGATTGAGAGAGGGAGTGTGTCAGAGAGTATAGCAGGGAAGAGACTGGAGGAAAGGGAAGAGAGAGTGTCAATCAGTTGTGCAGGTCACTATCTGCAGCGCCAGGACTAAGTTGCTAAGGATGCAGTTGATAAGAGACTCGCTTGTCTTCCTTACAGACTGCAGTAATGGCCGGTTTTATTTACAACACCAAATTACATTTATAAAGCACTTTTCATGTCAGGACGTCCCAAGGTCCCGAACAGTCCGAGCATGGACCCGAATGTGGGGATGGTTGAGATGAGGGAGGGTGGAGAGGTAGGAGGCCAGCTGAAGGCACAGTCAAAAAGGAGGGTCCTGAGTCGTGCCCTGAAGGAGACAAGGGAAGGAGCGAGGTGATGGGAGTTCCATAGATATGGACACTTGCCACGCTGCGTCCCAAATGCCGGCTCTACTCTCCAACCGACGGCTCCTGTCTTTGCCCTGGGAGGACGTTCACCAGGGAGGGTTGGAATGTTGGAAATGGTCTCGAGCTGGATGCGGCCCGCAGGTCTTTCTCAAATGGGGAATCCAGCCCACAGCATCCAAAAGGTTGGACCACCCTGACCTAGAGGAAATGAGTCTCCCCTCCTCTCCTCAGAGAACCTCTACGCCACGCATTGACCTAGTTTAGGATAACTTTTCAGGCCTACAGGAGGCAGTTTGCTCCATTGGTAGGTGGTGCAGGAAATGAAATAGTAGAGAAAAACTTCTGGGGGGAAAAAAAAACTTGAAGACTTAAAAAACAGTGAGGCATTTATAAGCAGCAATAATTCACCAGCATGTGCTATCAATCGAGCTCCAACCAGTTCTCCCACCATGATGGTTAAGTTGGGGGCAATGGCCATCATCCGATTTTTCAGATAGTCGTAGAGCTGGGTCCTGTACTCGGAAATCTCCACTACCTGGAACAAGGAGATAAACCATCAAGTCATTAATTTTCTGTTACAATCTACTCATAGCAAAGGCTGGAAATGAAACGCTACTATCCACTGAGCGCAGTCATTCAGGCAAATATACACCTATAATGGGACAATTCCAGTATATCACCTCCTCAATGGGACAAGACATTTTGTTTTACACAAGTTATCATAATTGCACAGTGCAGATAAATTATTTCATACGACAGAGACAATGTCCTTTTCTTTAAAAAGGCATCCTAAATAGTAGCTCAATGGTTAGAGCACTCGCCTCACAAGCAAGAGAACTGAGTTCAATTCCCGGCAGGGCGAGACCTTGGACAAGTTTCCTTACTCCACACACCTGATAATAATCCTTCAAGAAAAAAACAATAATAGTTTGGTCACTCAATCCACGACTGTTTGCGGGGCACTGCTGTGCGCAATTGTCTGCCGCGTTTCACCCACAAATATACAGTCAAAACATTTTTCAATATATTCGGTGAAGCACTTTGAGACGTCTAGAAGATGTGAATAGCGCTATATCTAATGCAAGGATTATTACACACGATACCACTGGGCCGGATTCAATGTGATTATACCCGACACAGTAAATCTGGGGTTCAGCCACCCAACACTGACTGTCTCAGATGAGGTAGTGACTAAAAAGCATTCAGAGTTACATCGGGAAGAGTGACGGTAGTCATCATCATCATCACTGGAGCCAGTATTACAACAACAACAAGATTCCAATTATAGAGCGCCTCTCACGTCGGGAGGATGTCCCAAGGCGCTGGACAGTTGGGTCAGGACCCGAGCAGGGGGGAAATGGTCAGGGGGAGGGGAGGGAAGGGAGGGAGCGAGGAGGGGGAAGAGAGTCGAGAGGGGAGCTGAAGGCACAGTCAAAGAGTAAGGTCTTGAGACCGGATTTGAAGGAGGAAAGGGAGGAGGCGGCGAAGGCACTGGGGGATGGAGTTCCAGAGCCTAGGGGCTGAGAGGCTGAAGGCCCGGCCACCGATGGTAGGGGGGTTAGGGCGGGGGATGTGGAGCAGACCGGAGCCAGAGGAACGAAGGGTACGGGCAGGTGAGTAGGGGGATAGTAGGTCGAAGAGGTAGGAGGGAGCAAGGCCGTGAATGGCCTTGTAGGTGAGGATGAGGATCTTGAATTCGATCCTCTGGGGGATGGGGAGCCAGTGGAGACGAGCGAGGGTGGGAGTGATGTGGTCGCGAAGCCTATTAAGTAGCCTATTAAGAAGTATTAAACAGGACAGAACACGGCGCCAGCAATACAGCAGTTAGCAAAACGGTGGGGGGGTCCTGTAACCAAAGCAACAGCAGCACTAACCTGATCACACAGGTGCAAGATATTCACAATGTCTTCCTCCGAGACCTCTGTTCCCATGGATATCTCGGCTGCAACCTTGACTGCAGCTTCCACCTCCTCTGGAAGGATGTCTGAAAGGTCAGTGGTGGCAGTGTTTGTTCGGTCTCCTGCGGAGTCGTAAATAAGCAACAAAGAAAATTACATGTAGCACAGTTTTGCCTGACATGAATTAAGTAATAATTTATATAGAAGAGCCATCAGCATAAAGCCTGGTTTGAACCCTGGTGCAATTTGCCTTTGGTTGAAGGGAGAAAATTAACCAGGATTCTCACTTCTCTTGTGGAGGTGTGTGCGAGTAATCACCAGGATATCACCAACCTTTGCTGTAACACTGCTGCTGGCACCCCCATTTCAAAATACACTACCTAGACTTACAAGTCAATAATGCGCACAAGGGTGAGGCATTTATTTGGCACTTGGAGATCAAAAGTCAAATAAAATAATTAGCAAACCCAGCACTGGCTGTCTCAGATGAGGTAGTGACTAAAAGCCTTCAGAGTTACATTAGGAAGAGCGACAATTGTCATCATCATCACTGAAGCCAGCATTAAAAGAGTTAGCAAATCTTTTGCCAATATTGCATCAATGAAGCATTAACCCACCTTTCTTGTCAGATGTTGATTTCCAACCTTGCATTCCTCGTAATATCTGCTTTTATTTTGATAACCTGCAGTGTTCACTATTACAGTAAATAAGAGTAAACTTGCACACTTATACTTGTATACCTGTTTTACATGTACCTCTCTTTGTCAAAGAATAGTGGGCTTTCGGGTCAAACTTGTAAGGTATATTATTTTATTCTAAATCTTCTATTATCTAAATTATGTGACAAATAGCTGAAAAACTGAATAATCATAGAATGTACACGGCCCTGCGCACGACCCGAGCAGACACGGAAATCTCATGAAGAAGCTGTCAGCCAGAGAGCCGCATTAGCAGCAGCAACACAGCCACCATTACCAGCCACAGCAACAGAACCCGTGAGTGAGTGAACGTTGAAGATCCCATGGCATCATTCGAAAAAGAGGATGGAGTTTCTCCCGGTGTCCTATCCAACAATCTTCCAAATCAAATTGGTTACTAACTTCATATCTGTTTGTTGGATATTGCTGTGTGCAAATTGGCTGCCACGTTTGCCTACAAAATTCACAATCACTACACTTTTCAGTAGATCGTGTGAAGCTTTTAGATGTTTCGACAGCATGAAAAGGTGGTGTATCAAATACAAGGATTATTATCTCATAAATACATTATATAGGGTCATAGAGTCCTGTAGCTCAGTGGTTAAAGCACTCGCCTTGCAAGCGAGACACCTGGGTTCAATTCCAGGCAGGGCGAAACCTTGGGCAAGTTTCCTTACTCCACACAGAGCCTAATAATAATCCCTCCAAAACCAAACAATAATAAATTGATCATTTTCAATCCACAACTGTTTGTGGGACACTTCTGTGCGCAATTGGCTGCCGCGTTTACAGTATATTCTGTGAAGCGCTTTGAGACATCTAGAAGACATGAAAAGCACTATATCAAATGCAAGTATTATTATTATTATAATAATAGTCAGGAAGCAGCTTTGTGTACAGGCACTCTCCACAGTGAAAACCAGGCACACATATAGCATCACAGTATTAAGAGTGTTCTTTAGTAATTACAGACTGGTATCGAAACTCTGCTACATTCAGACTTGGGATAGAATTTAACATCAAAAAAACCTGTGTATACTCCTGGGGCAGAGCACAGAGCGGGTAGGGAAAAATAATAATAATCCTCACATTTCATGCAGCACCTTTCACATTGGGAGGATAAGTCAAAGCGCCTTACAAAATACAAAGTAAATTCACTTTACAATATATTCTGTGAAGCGCTTTGATACGTGTCGAAGACGTGATAAGGCGCTATATCAAATCCACAAATTATTATTAACAGGCTGCATTGGTGTGACTGTATTTTGTAGGCAAACCTAGCAGCAAATTTGCATAAAGCAATATCCCACAAACAGCCATGATATGATTGACCAATTTTATCTGGAGGAATGTTGGCCAGGGCACCAGGAGAAGCTGCTTTAGCTTTTCTCAATTGTTTCATGGGATATTTAACATTTACCTGAACATCTCACCGGAAGGACAATGCAGCACAACCTCTAGAACTAGACTACAACTTCAAAGTCCCAATATCAGGCTTAAGCCCATAATGTTCTGATTCAGAAGCAAGAGAGTTACCAGGCTGACAAGACCAACTGAGCCAATCTGGTAAAGAGGTACTTACCCAATTTCTGCACACTCTTGCAGTATGCCAAGTTATCTGAGACGATTTTTCCAAGTTCTGGGAAATGCCAGCCGTACCACTCCCGGCATCGCATGATGTAATTGTTCAGCTCCTTATCCAGATCATCCAGCAAAGCTACAGATATCAGAGAGGGAAGTAAATCATTCAGTAGATCTACAGCTAGAAAGGGGAGTTAGTACAGACCACCCCCCAACCTCCATTTAAACGCAGTGGTCTGGGCACATAAACTCAAGACCGCCATGTTAAAATGAAACATGAAGATTGGCTGCTCCCCAGGTCCTCCTCTCCCACATCCCCTCCTGCGCATTGTACAGTACGCAGGAAACTACTTCCATGGACTTCTTGTATATTACTGATATCAGCAGCAACCAGACAACCTTTGTCATCTCTCCAGCAGTGACGAGTTTGAAGGTCTTCACTACTCTTCAGCTCAACAAAAAAATACACCACAGATGACAGACACCAAGAACATCTCACCATTGACTTCGATTTCTCTGAAGTTCACCACAAAAGATATGTTTGGTTTCATTAAAAAAAGTTAAGAGATTAGAAGGGCCCTAATGTCTAACTATAATTGTGTGTTGCAACACACTGGCCTATCAGTGTTTATCTTTTTGTTTCTTGTTACTATGTCGGGTTGAAGGAAAAACCTCAGTGATCAAGGATTGTGCCATAATAATAATCCTTGCACTTATCACGTTGTTGACAAGTTTCAAAGTGCTTCACAAAATATATTGTATTTTGTGGGCAAAACGTAGCAGCTAATTATGCACAGCAGAATCTCACAAACAATCATGGATTGAGTGACCAAATTTCTTTTTGGGGGAATTATTAACCCAGAAAGTGATCTGCCAATCGACTAACAGCAGGGTTCCTACTTACTGCTAGGTAAACAGTGGAGTGAGGAAAACCTGTCTTAGGTTTCGTCCCGCCTGGGAATTGAACCTGGGTCCTCTCGCTTGCGAGGCGAGAGGACAACTACGCTATGGGACTCCAAACACTAATACCAATTCAGGGAAACACTTCAGATGGATGTGAGGCTAAGGAGCAGATCCCTGAACTTACATATCGCTTGCACAATCATGGTGTCCACCTTGTCTGGACTGAACTTCAACTTGTAACGTGACAGACTGCAACAAAATGTGAAAACAGCACAGGTTATACACAGTACCAGCACGAACCTCAGCCCCCCACCCCACCAAACCCCACTCATTACAGGTTATATGTAGAATCAGCCTGCAATGATTTACCTTCAGTACATGAAGGGAATGGGATTTTATGCTTGTTAATATCTGTATAATATCTATCCATTTTGAGGTAGCCAAGTTTACAAACTGAAGCTAAGATATCTTTTCAGTCCACACTGACCTGTGAGCGAGACCCAAAGACATGGCGCTCATTTCCCGAGGCTGCAGTCCAGTGATTAGGCCACTCATCTGGGAGCGGATTCCCCGCATCAATTCAGCGATGGCCGCATTGTGAACGCAGCTCAGGTTAAGCTTGTCCTGCACCCAAAAAAACACACCAAACTCATTGGCAGACAATCGGGATTCATGACCGCAATTTCAGGAAATTTATAAGAGCGTGACCCCCTTTCTTCTCCTGCATGTTGTTCACCAACACAGAAGCATATCTTATGTCGCTTGATATTTTAAACTGCACAATAGCAGTATAATTAAGGCAGCAATGCCCTCTGGGAACTTTGCACAGTAGATCTCTGCCTGTAGCGGTCACTTTGTCACCAGCAAATATTCTGCTGGTTGCTAGGGATTCTGTGCTTGGTGACTAGTACAGACCTTACTCAGCCACTGATAAACTTGTCACCTCCAGGGTTATTCAACATCCTCAAAATAAAGTGGAACCAATTTCTTCGGAACTTAATTTTAAATGGGACCATTTCTGTGGGACCTGGAGAGTGCCACTACATTTTACACACTAGAGGTTCAAGCAAACATAAAATCATTAGGTTTTCACTGCAGTCATGAAGTAATTACAGGAATGGAAAAGTTATTACCAGTGCACATGAGCAGGCCACCATCTTAAATACAGTCTGAGTGGGGCAAGAAAATAAATACTGCTCCCCTACCAATTGCACAGCACTCTCCAGAGTGTCAGAGGTAGTGACGAAGTATCAAAGAGTCATCACAACTGAGGCAGAATTACTGAAATGCAACACTGACACAGAGAAACGCTAAATCCACTCACTGACCTTTCTCCTCCCCACCAGCCTCTACTATAGATAAAATAATAATAATCCTTGCATTTGATATAGCGCTTTTCACGTCGGGAGGACGTCCCAAAGCGCTTCACAGAACACTCTGTAAAGTGAATTGACTGTATATTTGTGGGCGAACGCGGCAGCCAATTGCGCACAGCAATGTCCCACAAACAGTCGTAGATTGAAAATGACCAATTTAATTATTGTTTTTGGTTTTTTGGAGGGATTATTATTAGGCTCTGTGTGGAGTAAGGAAACTTGCCCAAGGTTTCGCCCTGACCTGCCTGGAATTGAACTCAGGTCTCTCACTTGCAAAGCGAGTGCTCTAACCACTGAGCTACAGGACTCCACGATGGTAGATGGTAGATGGTAAGTTTGAATGATCCACGTAGATCACTCTTGGTCAACTAAGCTTGGCCAATAGAAAAGTGCGGCCACAATTTCCCCACAAAATCCGCTAACATCAATCTCTGCTAAAAACCTGTAAAAATGAAGTTTCCTCGGCGGCCAGGCCTCTGCGCTGTTGCCAGATGTTTACCCAAAGCACATGTGCCGTTACTATGGGCGGAGCAGCTCCAGGCGCGCATGTGGCGCGAGCAGGAAATGGATGTTGCTCACCCAGAGGCCCCTAGCTTGTCCGTGTGTCTCTATGTCTGTACATATGGGTCAATTGTGAGTGCCACTGTGTGTCTATCAGTGTGTGCCTGTTTCTATGAATGTGTGTCTGGCTGTGAATGTGCATCTCTTTGTGTCTAGGAGTGTGTATCTTTGTGTCTATGTGAGTGTCTCTCAGGGACTCTGTGTCTGGTGGTGGCCCAGAGAGGCAGGAGGTGGCAAGCAATGGTGGTGCTTGGCAAATCTCCAGGTCTTCAAATATAGAGCAGGGTAGAAACAGACTATTCACCCTGGTAATCAAGGTAATTTTCCGCACAATTTGTCAAATTTCGGCACAATTTTTGGCAAATATTTCTGCCATTTTCTACTGGCCCTGGCCCGACAATCATATGCATTGAAGGAGGCCATTTGGCCTGTCATGTCTGTGCCGGCTCTTTGAAAAGAGCTATCCAAATCAATCCCACTCCCGTGTTCTCTCCCCATTGCCCTGCAAACTTGTCTTGTGGAGTCCTATAGCTCAGTGGTTAGAGCACTCGCTTTGCAAGTGAGAGACCCGAGTTCAATTCCAGGCAGAGGGCGAAACCTTGGGCAAGTTTCCTTACTCCACACAGAGCCTAATAATAATCCCTCCAAAAACCAAAAACAATAATAAATTGGTCGTTTTCAATCTACAACTGTGCGTGGGACATTGCTGTGCGCAATTGACTGCCGCGTTCGCCCACAAATATACAGTCAATTCACTTTACAGTGTGTTCTGTGAAGCGCTTTGGGATGTCCTCCAGACGTGAAAAGCGCTACATCAAATGCAAGGATTATTATTATATATTATTATTGTCCTCCCCAAATAGCTATCTACATCACTCTTTAAAGTTGTTAACAAATTGGCTTCCACCACCCTTTCAGGCAATGCATTCCAGATCCGAAAAACTCGCTGTGTGAAAAAATTTCTCCTCATCTACCGTTTCTTTTAACAACTATTTTAAATTGGTGTCTTCGGGTTACCAACCCACCCGCCAGTGGAAATAGTTTCTCCTTGTACACCCTATCGAATCCCCTCAGAACTTTTATTAAGTCTCCTCTTAACCATCTCTGCTCAAAGGAGAATAATCCTCGCTTCTCTCGCCTCTCCTGATAACTGAAGTCCCTCATTCCTGGTACCATCCTGGTAAATATCCTTTGCACCCTTTCCAATGTCTTGACATCCTTCCTAAAGTGTGGTGACCAGAACTGAACACAGTACTCTAGCTGAGGCCTAACCAGTGTTTCTTAAAGGTTCATCATAATGGGCGACAATGGGCTCAAACACTATCAATGGAGTAACTGAACTGGCAATGGCACCATAAACCTGGCAACAAAGAACACAGGATGCCAACCAGCCTTCACAAGCCTTCCATTCTGTCCTGCGGGTTGTGCAAGTGTGGCACGGCATGTCTGTCTGAATGAAGACTGGATATTTAGCTTGTTTCAAACTTGAATTAAGGAATGAACCATGCTGTTTGTGTGCAAGAATAAAGGAAGCTACACATTGTTCAATTATCCATTGAAATGCCAAGCCTACTACCTTGATTACGCCTCCAAGTTTGGCATCTGCGATGGCCAGCTGCTCATGAGCTTCCTTTGCTACAATCTTCTTCAGTATTTTTTTCAGGCTTTTACTCAGTTTACCTTCCACAAGGGCAGTAGCGGCTGGAAAAGAACCCAAGAAGCTAATGAGTGCCCAAGCTCTGAATGACAGTGGATAAATGTGAAGGACATTCAAGATTTTGTTGAACAGATGTATTGAGTTTGATTCCACTGGTTTTCAGTTTTTTTGTTTTGGTCAGCCAGATGTCTAACACAAACCTGGAAAACCCATCACCATATTTAAGAGAATTAAAACCAAACAGAGCTCCATGCATCCCACCTAGACATGGAAGTTCCAGAGATCCATTGTTGGAATGCACATTCTGCATGGAGGGACACTTCCTGCTCACCTAATTCTGGCGCAGGCTGTCAAAACCCAAGGGTTGGGAAACCCAGTGTGTGCTTTAGGGTACTGCCGGGAGTCTAGCCAGCTAAAACCACAAAGCCTGCCATTGAGAACACTGCCTGGCAAGCTTTCCCGCTGCTTGTCTAGCTAGGATCATCCTACCCATTAAGACTTTGGCTTGCAGGGTTAATGGGAGCCAAGTAGGAAGAGTCCTTGCCTGCCTTCCTTGTCCTGTCAATGAGCCAGGCTTTGTCGCCATCAGGAACCGGTTCACCGAGACTGCCAGAGGCTGGCGGCTTGATTCTGACATTCTGCCAAATATGTCAACTTGGGAGACAGTTCAGTTCCAAGAAGAACTCACTTACCAGCCCCCACCCAGGAGGATAGTCTCTAGTTTGTCATTTGATATCTGACAAGCATGGGCTTTAGCCCACACCAGGTGGATGGCAGGTACCAGGAACTCCCTGTGAGCTTCCTGGTGACAATACAGCACAGCATGTGTGCGAGAGCCTCTTCCTGTCCAAGGCTGACATACATAATAATTCTTGCATTTGATATAGCATCTTATCACATCATTGAGGGAGTCTCAAAGTGCCTCACAGAATATATTGTAAAAATAGTTGACTGTATATTTTGTGGGCGAATGTTTGTCCCAAAACAGTCATAGATTGAGTGACAATTTTTTTAAAAAAGGCATTATTACTTCTGGAAAGCAACCCGACAATTGACTGAAAACCAGGTTCCAACTCACTGCTAGGTAAACAGAGGCTTGTGGAGTATGATCTAATATGAAATCTGTAAGTTCCACCTTGCATAAGATCACTTGTACTTACAGTTCTCTGTTGCAACATACTAACCCACCTTGATTGAAAACATTAATGGGATCTGTGGCTTATCAAATGACTGACTTTTCTTTAATTCAGTTGTCCCATCAAGAATTTTAAGCAAGTGTTGTAATAAGAACAAAGATTAATACCAGAGAGGCGCATTCAAACCTTGCAAGTACTAAATGTGCACTCCTTTGTACTTATTCACTTCTCCTTGGGTTAGTCTATTTGTGCAAAGGGTTTTTCCTTCTAGCAAGTTGCCAGTTTGCATCAAATGGGATAGACAGGACCTGTACTTTCCAGTACTGATTAACCAGTTCAAGTGTTTCCTTACCTGCAAGAGCTTCTGTGGTATCTTGAAACTTTTCAAATTGTTTTAGCTTCACACTACAGAGAGAATGAAAATAAAGTTTGAAAATGTCTATTTAATGTACTGTATTTTAAAATCTGTCAAGTAGTCACGTTCATTCCACAAATTCAAATTACAATTAGATTACCAATATGCCCATTCCTTCCTTTTTCTAAAAAATATAATACAAGAACATATGAATTAGGAGCAGGAGTAGGCCATTCTAGCCTGCCCCACCATTCAATAAGATCATGGCTGATCTATTCTAACTCCACCTACCCGCCTTATCCCCATATCCCTTAATCCCTTTATCTACAAGAAATCTATCAATCAATCTATGGGCGAGTGGAACAAATCCCTAATGCTGTCCCAAGCGAAGAGAGTTGAAGCACAGATAATGACCTTTTATGTACTGATCAGACATTGGCATTGGAAAAAGGAGATGTTTGAAATCCTTTTCTGAACCTTCTGGCCATGTCCGAATACATCACTATTGGGAAGGACCAGGAAGCCCTTCATTGGTAGAGCCCCTATGAAGCTGCCACCTGGATTATCGATGGACCTCCTTCTGTATGCTGCCAATTTGCCGAATTACATGTCAGTGCTGCTTAGATCCACATGTGATGGAGTCGATTATAATATTCTTCAACTGGGACAAACATATCAAATCCCGTTCTGTTAACAGAAAGCTATATCATGGATATTTATGGCTATATGTCTGATTCTTAACGGATTTTACATAACCTTTATGTGAAAAAACTGTTCTAAGATGATACAGTGTCCAACAAGGAACTACGCTACAAAGCTAAGGCAGGAAGCTATTTTTTTATTAGAGACGACAAGTGACTGCAGACTTTCTGTGCCACAACTTTTGAAATTTGTTGATATTTTATTTAAAAGGATTTCTTGTACTACTCATTTACTACTGCACAACTTTTATTACGCTACCCATATGGTATATTCGAGGTGGTTGAACCATCTCACACTAGCAGTCTCAGATGAGGTAGTGACTGAAATACCATCACAGTATTTAATCAGGAAAGTGACATAGTCGTCGTCATCATCACTGCAGCCAGTGTCAGATGGAACAAGACCATCTTCACCCCAGCAAGGTCACACGATTGAAGGATAACACGCAGGATCAATGGTCACCTGCTAACTGCCATGCAACATGATAAGTCTCAAAACTAATTTTGCGGACATTCTCTGTTGTCATAAAGCATAGCAAGCAAAACTGACATCCTATTTAAAATCATCCCTCTCCTACACGTAAGAGGCAAGCTTCAATACGGGAAGTTACCTGGAACAAATCCAGGCATTGGTAAAAAGAAAAAGGGTTGCATTCACTATCAAGTTTATACTTATACATCAACACAAGTATAATACATTCCATATACCCCAGTACAGCAAGTGTTTAGCTAATTGGGAATGACTCCTTTCAGACTGATTGATTTTTTTAAAAAAAATCACTTATGCAATCACAAAACCAAAACTGCCTACATTTTGTGTGCTTTTTCTGCTGTTTCAAACTCCCGCCATAAATTGTCCACTTCCTGGAGTTTACTCTCATCTAGAACCTAGAAGGAGCAGAAAAACAGCCAGATTAACAAGATACAATAGGCATTCAGTCCAACAGAGAAATTGACTCATGACTTGTCAACCCACCTTTGAATAGTGCTTTGCTACAGAAATGTGCCTGTTAACTGCTCAAATCAGCTAACTATGCAGCCAGACGATGTAAAATCTGCAGCCTTCTAATCGACATTGATTATTGGCAGGATATCCTACATAACATTCAGAAATTATATCATAAACCTTTCAGTACAAATTAATTCTATTTGCAGTTATCTGCCATCCAGCTAATAATAATCCTTGCATTTGATATAGCGCTTCCGAGACATCTCAAAGCGCTCCACAGAATATATACTGTGAAACGAATTGACTGTATATTGTGGGCGAAAGCGGCAGCCAATTGGGCACACCAGTGTCCCCCAAATGATCATGGATTGAGTAACCAAATTATTTGTATTTATTTTGAATGAATTATTACACCAGGAAAAGCGCCAATCGACTAACAACCGGGTTCCTACATACTGCTAGGTAAACAGAGGCATGTGGAGTAAGGAAACTTGCCCAACGTTTCGCCCTGCTGGAACCCATGTCCTCTCGCTTGTGAGGTGAGTGCTCTAACCACTAAGTTACAGGACTACCAAGACATCCTCCTGATAGGAAAGGCTCTATATAAAATGTAAGAATTATTAGGTATCTAGACCAAACTAAGGATTTCCTCCAGCCCATTTTTATCTTCCTTTCCAGAAGGAGATGCTGGTTCTATCAGCCAAACATGAGGCAGTGAAGGCCAAGAGTAAGCACCCGCCCAACATACACACAGCTGCACTCCTGACCCTGATCAAATTTCCCCTATTTTGAATCGAGCCTTGCATTTGATATTGCGCTGTATCATGTTGGCGAGATTTCTCAAAAAGCCTAGTGGATTGAATTGTATTCTGTGGGCAGAATGAATGCAACTCTAAAACAGAGAAATCAGCTATTAATCAATACAAGAAGCTTCTTCAGCACTACAAGCACCAGAAATTGTAACGAATGCGATTTATACCTGTGTGTGTGTACGTGTCCCTGAATTTAGTTTACAAAATTCTCCCACAGAAAATACACTCAATTCACTTTACTGTAAATCCTGTGAAGCTCTTTGAGACGTCTCAACGACGTCTTTAAAATGTGGTCACCCGACAAAGCCGATGAGGTTTTGAAGCGCGTCCCCCCGCGGGGTCTGTGTAAGGATACGACCTTTCACTGTTTTCAGTGGAGCGCGGCAGTAACTCCCTCCCCCTCCCCCCGGGAATTTATCTCAGCTTTCTCCCATTTCGTCAACATTTGCCGCGCATCAACCGCGCATCTCCCCCACCAACCGCGCATCTCCCCCACCAACCGCGCATCTCCCCCACCAACCGCGCATCTCCCCCACCAACCGCGCATCTCCCCCACCAACCGCGCATCTCCCCCACCAACCGCGCATCTCCCCCACCAACCGCGCATCTCCCCCACCAACCGCGCATCTCCCCCACCAACCGCGCATCTCCCCCACCAACCGCGCATCTCCCCCACCAACCGCGCATCTCCCCCACCAACCGCGCTGTGCCTGAGGGGGTGAAGAAGTGGATATCTCCGGCCCAGGCCCAACGCCGCCGCAGTACCACGTGTACAGCCCAGTCGGGCCGCCGCGTCTCAGTGCCGCCAGGTCCAGTGTGCAGCTGTCGGGCATTTAAGACGCACCGCCGGCAGCTTATTAAAGTGCGGGCCTGTGTGGGAGGGGAGAGAGGGGAAGGGGGGCCCGGCCGCCCGCCCGCCCGCCCGGCCGCCCGCGCTAGTACCAGACCACGAGGGGATGAGGCCTAGTTTCGGCTCCTCGTGGTAGAGCCGCCGCAGTTTGCCCCGAGTCACCAGAGGCCGCTCGATTTCAAACGCTGACCCCCCGCCGGTGACAGTGGCTCTTCTCCTTACCTTGAAGATGGCGTAACCCGCCGCGGTCTCAAACAGCACTAACATGATCCCGACCGCTACCCCGACCCGACCCGACCGAACGGCCACAACCGCGCGCGCGAAAGACGGTCCGTGCGCAGGCGCGGCAGCTCACGAGCATGGTCAGAGCCAGAGCGCAGGCGCGGCAGCTCACGAGCATGGTCAGAGCCAGAGCGCAGGCGCGGCAGCTCACTAGCATGGTCAGAGCGCAGGCGCGGCAGCTCACGAGCATGGTCAGAGCCAGAGCGCAGGCGCGGCAAATGGAAGGCTGGACAGGCGGCCAATGAGCTGATGCCGCGGGGGGTGGGGGGGTTCGGGCAGTTGCACACAGTGGCCTCACACACCACACGGCTTGAGGACAAACTGAGAGTTGGTATGAAAGGACTTGTTCTGGGTGTCAGGCAGCAGCAGTGCTGACTTTTAAAGTTTGTCGATGACACTAAATTAGGAGGTGTTTGTAAACCGTGAAGACAGGAGAAAAGTGCCTCCTCGTCCTCTTTGACCTCTCTGCTGCCTTCGACAATGTTGACCACTCTATCCTCATCCACTGCCTCTCTTCTCACCTCAACCTTCATGGTTCTGTCCTTGACTGGTTCAGATCATACCTTTCACACCACCTCCACTACTTCATCTCCACAAACAGTTTCTCCTGACATTCCTCAGGGCTCTGTCCTTGGTCCCCTTTCTTCAACATTTATTTTCGCCCACAAAATATACAGTTAATTCATTTTACAGTCTATTCTGTGAAGCGCTTTAAGACATCTAGAAGATGTGAAGATGTGAAAAGCACTATATCAAATGCAAGGATTATTATTATAATATCTCTATGCTCCCTCTTGGTGACATCATCTGCAGTTGATAAATGATCAACTTCCAGATGTATGCGGACGGCACCCAACTTTACCTCTCTGCTTCCATCCTTGACTCCAGGACCACTGCTGTCCTGGCAGAATGTCTCAGACATCAAGTCCTGGATGAGAGCTAACTTTCTTCAGTTGAATGTCAACAAGACCGAGGCTTTCCTGATTGGTTGCTGTCAGCACCTCCTCACCTCGGGCGGTGACAGCATCACCATCCATGGTTGCACTCTCCACCTTACTAAGCCAGTGCGGAACCTTGGTGTCCTGTTTGACCCTCAACTATCCTTTCTACCCCACATCCATACCATGACCTGCTCTGCCTTCTCCAACCTCCGCAACATCACCTGGCTCTGCTACTGTCTCACAACGCAGGCCGCCGAAACCCTTATACACGTGTTCATAACATTGAGGCTCAACTATGCAAACTCCTTGCTTGTCAGCCTCCCCAACTCCTCCCTCCGTAGGCTGCTAATCACCCAGAACTCTGCAGCCCATGTCCTCTCCCGCACCTGCTCCATGACCCTATCAACCCTATCTTCGCCCGACTCCACTGGCTTCCCATCACACAGAGGATACAGTTCAAAATCCTGGTCCTCACCTTCAAAGCTCTCCATGGCCCTGCTCCCCCTACCTCTGCGACCTAACCGACTTCCATCCTGCTCGCTCCCTCTGTTCAGCGGGCTCTGATCTGCTTCACATTCTCCGCCTTGCCCGCCCCACCATTGGTAGGCGGGCCTTCTGCCACTCTGCCCACACCCTCTGGGACTCCATCCCGAAGTTCCTCCGCCTCGCCCTCTCCCTTGCCTCCTTAAAGACCCATCTCGAGACCCTCCTCTTCGACCGTGCTTTCGATCACCCTGCTTCCCCCCGCTTCCCACCCACTCCACCTGGCCCCCACCCTTCCCCCCCACCCCCACTCTCCCCAATCCTGACCCCCAGCTCAGGTCCGAAACACTGACTGTCCAGTGCCTTGGGACATCCTCCTGATGTGAAAGGCACTATACAAATGTAATTATGTTGTTGTGAAAAATATACAGTGAAAAAGACATAGACTGATTAAGCAAGTTGCACAACTATGGCAAATGGACATGCAGTGGAGTTTAATACTGCAAAATACGAGGTAGTGCAACAACTTGCATTTATACAGTGTCCTTCACAATGGGATAGTGGCTTGGAGAGCCACACCCTGGTGGGGTTGGACACCAAGCAAGGGAGAAGTGACCATAGATATGGTTGAAGAGATGGGATTTAAGGATAAAGAGTGATTGAGGCGGGAAGCATGGTCACCAACAGTGTTGGAGAGGGGCTGGGGAATGCACAGCAGGCCTATGCCAATAGACGTTTGTCAGCCTGGTGCAGTCGGTAGCACTCTCACCTCTGAGTCAAAAGGTTGTAGGTTCAAGCCCCATGTTGGGACTTGGAATCACAGTCTAAGCTGGTACACCAATGCAGTGCTGAGTCCATGTTTCATTGTCGGAGGTACCATTGTTTGGATGAGACTTTAAATTGAGGTCCCATCTGCCTAATTCGGTAGATGTTAAAAATCCCATAGCATTATTTGAAAAGAGAAGGGAGTTCCTCCCGGTGTCCTGACCATCAATCCCTCAAATATAATTCATTACTCGCTCCATGGATTTTTATGGTACATTGCTGTGCACAACTGGCCTCTGTGTTTTGCCAACAAAATACACAATGAAATGACTTTTCACTATGTCATGTGAAGAGCTTTGAGACATCTCAATGATGTGATAAAGCGCTATATCAAATGCAAGGATTATTATTATTAGAAGAATGGTTGTTGGAAATTTGTTTTAATGGTGAAGTACTCAGAGAGATAGATGAGCAAAGAGATCTAGGAATTTAAGTCTACAGTTAATTAAAGTTTAGTTCCCAGCTGCAAAAAGCATTCAATAAGGTAAATGGGATGCTGTTCATCATAATGAAAGGCCTGAGTATAAAAACAAGTTTTGCTGCTCAGTTATACAATACTGGTCAGATGTCATTTGGAATGCTGAGTTCAGTTTTTTTGGCAGACAATCTTAATAATAATTCTTGCATATAGTCATAGATTTAGTAAGTCTTGGCCTTCTAAGGTGTCCAGTGATTAATATGCGTCGATGGTTGTCCTCATCGCCCATGCTCTCCGTAAGACCTTCCCCCACCTTCAGAAGGCAAACCTCCCTTCCCTCGTCCACATCCGCAGCCTTCCCACCTCTCCTCCCCCCTCAAACCCCACGATCACTTTGCCCTCACAAACTGCAACCCCCCAAATCCCTTCCCCACTCAAGCACTCCACCCTCTCCCATCAACAACCCTACCCATATTGCCCTCCAAAACGTCTGCTCACTCTCAAACAAAGCCCTTGCTATCCACAACCTCATCCTGGATGAGTATATTGATATCCAAAGGCTCACAGAAACCTGGCTGCCCCTCGATGACCCTGTCCCCCTCATCAAAGCTTCCCCCGCTACACTTTCCACCAAACCCAACGCCCAAACTGTCGCGGTGGTAGGGTGGCCCTCATCTCTCAAACTTCTCTTGGTCTATCCCCCTACTCTCTAGCTATTTCCCTTTATTTGAGCACTTCACCCTGTCCATCCCTCCTCTAAGACCCTCAGAATTCTCGTTGTTCTGCCCCACCTCCTCTGACTTCACTGCCCTCCTCTCCCACTAAACCTCACCCGCCACATTAACCCACAACCATGTCCACCCCCTTGACTTAGTCATCACCGATGGCCTAGACATCTCTGGTTTGTCCATCACTGACAAGACCATCTCTGACCAGTTCTTCAACTCCCTCTCCTCCCGTATCCCCCTCCCCTCCTCCAAGGCCTCCACCATTTTTTTCCGCCCATGGAAGAAGCTTATCTCACAAACACCCTCTCATCCTCAGACCGTCTCTCCCTTTGGCCTTCCACCCGCAGTGATCCTGATTCAGCCATCAAGCTCCTAAACAATCACCTCTCCTCCTTTAATTCCCTTGTCCCCTTGAAATCTGGGACATCTCCAAACTTACTTACTCCCCCTGGTACAACAGTCACCTCCACCCCCTTAAATCCCAAACCCGATTGCTTGAACACAGATGGCACAAAACTGGCCTCACGGTTTACCCCCAACTGTGGGTCAAGCATCTTCTTACCTATCGCCGCTCCCTCTCTCAAGCCTTCTATTCACAGATCATTCTTAAGGCCAACACTAACCCCCAAATTCTGTTCTCCACAACCCACCACCTCCTCCATGCCCCTTCTCAAGCACTCTCGATTCTCACTTCAGACACCAAGTGCGAAGAGGTCCTGAACTTCTTTATCTCCAAGATCGGCAACATCCACCTGGTTACCTCCTCCTCCACCACCCCCACCCCACTTTCCATGTCGTCTATCACCCGCCCCCCCATCATGTCATCTACCACTCCCACCCCCCATGCCTCCTTCACCAACCCCTCCTCCTACCATGGCACATACCCTAGACTCATTTACCCCCATCTCTCCCACCTCCCTTTCCCCCACCATCACCAAGATGAACCCCTCTCAACCCAGCTTCTGGTCACCCAACTCCCCCTCCTCTGGCCACTGCTGGATGACACAATCAACTAGTCCCTCTACTCAGGCAAATTTCCTGCAGCTGAATGTCAGCAAGATAGAAGCCATGCTCATTGGCTCCCATCTCTCCTGAAGGTCTGAACTCCTCAATCTCCCGGGGTTGAGGAGTTCAGACTCACTAAACCTGTCCGCAACTTAGGTGTCAGATTTGATCCCCAGCTTTCCTTTCTACCCCACATCCGTTCCCTAACCAGCACAGCTTTTTTCCACTTCCGCCTCATTGCCTGCCTCTGTCTGTACCTCACAACAAAAGCAGCCAAAACCCTCGTCCAAACCTTTGGCGCTTCCCCGGTGGACTGTTCCAATGCCCTCCTCGCTGGTCTCCCCAGCTCCACAACACACAAAATACAACTTATTCAGAACACCACCACTCGGATTCTCACTCGCACAAAACTCTGTATCCCCATCACACCAGTACATGCCAGGGTCCATTGGCTCCCAATTACTAAACAGATTTATTTCAAGATCCTCTCATTCATTTTCAAACCCTTCATGCCCTCGCACCTCCCTACCAATCCGATTTGCTTACTACCCACCCGCTGCCTCTGCTCGTCTGACTCTGGCCTCCAGTTTATCCCTCGTCCCCTCCACTCCACCATCGGCGGCTGTGCCTTCAGCCACTACACCCCGAAACTCTGGAACTTTCTCCCTCAATCCCTCCACCCAGCCACCCTCCTCCCTACTTTCAAATCCTGCCAAAAGATCTTCCTTTTTGATTGTGCTTACGGTCACCAACCCTCTCCCTCTCTCCCTGGCTTGGGGTCAGACTCTGCCACTGTCAAGTGCTCCGGACGCTACCCTGCGTGAAGAGCGCTATATAAATGCAAATTGTTGTACCTGATGAATGGGATGAAGGAACTTGAATGGGAGACTGGGTAGACAGCAGTTGTATTCTTCAGAACAGAGGAGGTCAATGGGTGTTTTTGAAATTTTGCTGTGCACAATTGGCTGCCGTGTTTCACCCACAAAATATACAATCAATTCACTTTACAGTATATTCTATGAAGCACTTTGAGAAGTCTTGAAGACACGATAAGGTGCTATATCAAATGCAAGGATTATTATTATTTAAAATAATTAAAGGAACTGATGATTTAGATAGAAGACAAGTCTTACCTCCAATTGAGCCATTGTAAGGGGACTTTGCCTTAAAATCAGACCTAAAATGGTTTTAGAACTAAGGTCAGTTATCATTTCTTCACACAGAGGGATAGAAATTTACAACACAGAAGGTAGTCATTTGGCCCATCATATCTGCTGGCTCCTTTAAGAGCAATAATAATCCCTCCAAAAAAAAACAATAATAAATTGGTCATTTTCAATCCATATGACTGTTTGTGGGACATTGCTGTGCGCAATTGGCTGCCGTGTTCGCCCACAAATGTACAGTCAATTCACTTTACAGTGTGTTCTGTGAAGCACTTTGGGACGTCCTCCCGATGTGAAAAGCACAATATCAAATGCAAGGATTATTATTATTATTATTATAATCCTTTCAGTCCCATTTACCTGCCCCTTCCCTCATACCCCTGTTCTTCACTCATTTTTAAATATTTATCAAGTTCCCTTTTGAAGTTAAATATGGATTTGGTATCAACCACCACTCTTGGCTGGAGATTCCATATCCTAACTACACTGTGTGTGAAAAATATTTTTTAATTTGCTAGTTTAACTATCTTGAATTGATGCCCTCTAGTCATTGACTGGCTGACCAGTAGAAATAATTTCTCCCTGTTGACTAACAGAACCCTTCCCAATTTTAAAGACCTCCAGCAGGTCACCACTCAACCGACTCGACTTTTCTAATGTCCTGCTCGCCGACTCCACCATCCACAAGATTTAGCTGATCCAAAACTCTGCCACCCACCTACTAACCCGCACTAAACTCCACACCACCATCACACCAGTTCTAGCCAGGCTCCATTGGTTCCCTATCACCGAATGGATCGATTCAATGGACGGTGGCCACGTTTTCAGCTGCTACGCCACAAAATTCTGGAACACTCTTCCTTTATGATGACGTTATGATGACAGTTCAGCCTCATGAGGGAGACACTGCTCTTCTTTCGCTGGTTGTGAGTTTGGCTGCCTATGCTGGTGCTGTCTCTTCCATTGGAGTTATCTACTCTTCATCCCTCCGCCTTGCTCCCTCCTTCTTTATCTTCAGATCACGCCTGAAGCCCTTCTTCTTTGACCATGCCTATGGTCACCCTCCCTACCCACCCCCCAGTTCGGCATTGTGCTATGCCACTGTCAACAATCTGGGACGCTACCCTGCATGAGATGCACTATATAAATGCAAGTTTCAGTGAGAAAAGTCCCAGTTCTTCCAGGGTTGTGGCATGCTCTGCCTCAGAAAGTTGCCTTGGAAGGCAGCATCAATTGAGATATTTCAGGTATGTAACTTGTTTTGAGATGCCCCTCCTGACTTGAAAGGTGCTATACAAATTGAAAAGAGCTGCTAAAATCTAATAAATTGATGGCCACAGGCTTAATGGCCTGAATTGGATCGTCCTGTTCTTTTATGTTCGTTTTTGTGGAAAGTATGTCAATGCTGTGTAATTATTATTTAAGTTTATTATTATTGGTTGTCCTTCATTAGAGGGTCCACCGCCTTTATAAGATTTTCACGTCCATTGTTATGATGGCGGTTCAGCCTCATGAGGGAGCCACTGCTCTTCTTTCGCTGGTTGTGAGTTTGGCTGCCTGTGCTGGTGCTGTCTCTTCCATTGGAGTTATCTACTCTTCATCCCATTCCTCTGGCCTTTTCCTGGTTTCTGAGCCTGTCATTGTAAAGCGCTCCAAGATATTAATCTATGTGAAAGGGGCTATATTTGTATTTTTTTGGAAGTTGTATTTTTTTAAAAAATATTCTAACTGCCCTGAATTCTCATCTGGTGATAATCCAGAATTTATGTCCCTCCAACTGCTTTGGCAGCTATTACACGATCTGTTTTTCTCAAATTCTGCTTAACTATCAGGCGACTATTTTACAAAGGAGCATACAAACCACAGGGCAGCAAATTGCATATCTTCTGACTCATCAGTTCAGATGCCTTTAGGATTCTAGGGCGTCAACCTGGTTCAGTCAATAGCCAATCTTACCTCCGAGTCAGAAGTTTGCGGGTTCAGCGTTAAACCAATTTCTTGTCTATCTATTCTGATGGACAGTAAAGATCCCATGGTACTATTTGAAAAGTGGAGAGAATTTTTGTCCTGGCCAACAATCCCCCACATAGAATTAGTTATATTGTGGTCAATCACTTCAAGGAGATTTGTTGGATGTTGCTGTATAGAAATTGGCGGCTGTGTTTGCGTACAAAATACACAGTCATTACAGTGAAATTCTGTTATGTATCATAAGATGTCCTCCTGACGTGAAAGGCGCTATATCAGATGTAAGTATTATACTGAATGGAAACTGGATTTAATGAACATAAGAACATAACAACAACTTGCATTTATATCGTGCCCTTCACATGGGGTAGCGTCCCAGAGCACTTCACAGAGATGGAATCTGACAATGAGCCAGTGGGAGAGGGAAAGGGGAGGTGACGGTAAGCACAATCAAAAAGGTCTTTAGGCAGGATTTGAAAGTAGGGAGGGAGGGGGCAGAGGGAATGAGGGAGAGTTCCAGAGTTTCGGGACATAGTGGCTGAAGGCACAGCCACCGATGGTGGAACAGAGGGCACGAGGGACAAATAGGAGGCTGGAGTCAGCCGAGTGGAAGCAGTGGGTGGTGGAGTGGAAGATAAGCAGGTCGGATAGGTATGGAGGTGCGAGGGAATTAAGTGATTTGAAAACAAGTGAGAGGATCTTGAAATCAATCCGTTCAGTGATTGGGAGCCATTGGAGCCTGGCAAGTACTGGTATAATGGGGATACAACAACAACAAGATTACATTTGTATATCTATTGTTGTTGTAATGGGGATACTGAGTTTTGTGCGGGTGAGTATCTGGGTGGCGGAGTCTTGAATTAATTGGATTTTGTGTATGGTGGAGCTGGGGAGACCAGCGAGGAGGGCATTGAAATAGTCCGGCTGGGAAGTGAAGAAGGCGTGGACAAGGGTTTCAGCTGTGTCGATTGTGAGGTCAGACAAAGGTGAGGTACGGACGGAGGAGGGCAATGTGGTGGAGGTGAAATAAAGCGGTCCTGGTCAGGGAACAGACGTGTGGTAGAAAGAAAAGCTGGGGTATCGAACCTGACTCCTAAGTTGCGCATGGAGTCCTGTAGCTCAGTGGTTAGAGCACTCGCTTTGCAAGCGAGAGACCTGAGTTCAATTCCAGGCAGAGGGCGAAACCTTGGGCAAGTTTCCTTACTCCACACAGAGCCTAATAATAATCCCTCCAAAACCAAAAACAATAATAAATTGGTCATTTTCAATCTACGACTGTTTGTGGGACATTGCTGTGCGCAATTGGCTGCCGCGTTCGCCCACAAATATACAGTCAATTCACTTTACAGTGTGTTCTGTGAAGCGCTTTGGGACGTCCTCCCGACGTGAAAAGCGCTATATCAAATGCAAGGATTATTATTATTATTATGAGTTCAAAGAGTCTGAGGGAGAGCCCGGGGTGATTAAAAAGTTCAGACCTGCAGGAGAGAAGATGTTGATGGGAGCCAAAGAGTATGGCTTCCGTCGTGCTGACAATTCAGCTGCAAGAAATTTGCACTCATCCAGGCCTTGATGTCTGTCAAACAAGCCGACAGGACTACAACAACAACAAAATTACTTTTATAGAGCGCCTTTCACGTCGGGAGGCGCCCCAAGGCGCTGGACAGTCAGGGGTTAAGATCCGGGCATGGGGGAGGAGTGGGTGGAGGGAAGGCAGAGAGGTGGGAGGGCGACTGAAGGCACTATCGAAGAGAAAAGTCTTGAGACCGGCCTTGAAGGAGGCAAGGGAGGAAGTGAGGCAAAGGGACTGTGGGATGGAGTTCCTGAGTGTGGGGACAGAGAGGCTGAAAGCCCGGTCATCGATGGTAGGGCGGGTTGGGCGGGAGACATGGAGCAGGCCGGAGCTCGCCTGAACAGAGGGAGCGGCAGGTTGGTAGGGAGTCAGCAGGTCAGAGAGGTAGGAGGGGGCAAGGCCATGGATGGCCTTGAAAGTGAGGACGAGGATCTTGAATTCGATCCTCTGAGGGATGGGGAGCCAGTGGAGTTGGGCAAGTGTGGGAGTGATGGGGTCACAGAGCCTGATGCTCAAGAGTACACGAGCTGCAGAGTTTTGAATGATCTGCAGCTTGTGAAGGGAAGAATTGGCAAGTTGATGAGGAGGGAGTTTCCATAATCGAGCCTTGATGTGATGAATGTGTGGGTGAGGGTTTCGGCAGCCTGAGGGGTGAGGCAGTGGCAGAGTCTGGCAATGTTGCAGAGGTGGCTGATGTGGGGGAGAAAGGACAGTTCGGGGTCAAACAAAACACCCAGGTTCCTGACTGGCTTATTATGTTCCTTTCACCTCATCTCCCAGCTCCACCTTCTGACCCCTCTCCTGTCCGATGTCATCAACCTCTCCTTGTCCACTGGTTCAGTTCCCACCCCCCTAAAAACAGCCGTCGTCACACCCATCCCGAAAAAACCTTCCTTGGACCCATCCCTCCTTTCCAGCTACCGCCCCATCTCTAACCTCCCATTCCTCTCCAAGGTCCTCGAACAAGTCATCACGTCCCAGCTCCGCTCCTTTCTTTCTCGCCATTCCCTCTTTGAACCCCTCCAATCCGGCTTCCGCGCTGCCCACAGCACGGAAACAACCCTGGTCAAAGTCACTAATGCCCTTCTGAACATCTGTGATCAGGGCTCCCTCTGCCTCCTAATCCTCCTCGACCCCTCTGCTGCCTTCAACACTGTCGACTACTTCATCCTCATACACCGCCTCTCCTCTTTACTTAATCTTCGCGGACCTGCCCTTGCCTGGTTCGATTCCTATCTCTCTCAACCTCCATGATTGCACACTTCAACTCACCAAGCCAGTCAGGAATCTCGGTGTCTTGTTCGACCCTCAACTGTCTTCTCTTCCCCACATCCAAGCCATGACCCGCTCTGCCTTCCCTCACCTCCGTAACATCGCCCGACTCCACCACTACCTCACCCCTCAGGCCGCTGAAACTCTTGTTCATGTCTTCATCACCTCCAGGCTTGACTATGCAAACGCCCTGCTTGTCGGCCTTCCCAACTCCTCCCTCCACAGGCTGCAGATAATCGAGAACTCTGCAGCCCATGTCCTCTCCCGCACCAAACTCCGTGACCCCATCTCCCCCATTCCCGCCCGACTCCATTGGCTCCCTATCCTTCAGAGGATCCAGTTCAAGATCCTAGTCCTCACCTACAAAGCCCTCCATGGCCTCGCCCAACCTTACCACCTGCCAACCCGCCCGCTCCCTCCGCTCAGCCGGCTCTGGCCTGCTCCACGTCCCCCGACCCACCCGCCCCACCATTGGTGGGAGAGCCTTCAGCCACTCTGCCCCCAACCTCTCGAATTCCATCCCCCAATCACTCCGCCTCACCCCCTCCTTAGCCTCCTTGAAGTCCTGCATCAAAACCCATGCCATCGGCCACCCTTCCCCTCCCCTCCCTTCTACCCCCCTGACCCCAGATCGGGTCTGAAATGCTATACACTGTCCAGTACCTTGGGACGTCCTCCCTACGTGAAAGGTGCTATACAAATGTAACCTTGTTGTTGTTGTTGGCTTAGTGAGGTTGAGTGTGCAGCTGCTGATGTTGCCAGCGCCAGAGGTGTGGAGGTGCTGGCACGAGCCAATCAGGAGGGCCTCGGTCTTGCTGACGTTCAGTTGGACATTGGAGGACTGGGAGTCACAGCTGGAGGAGGAGATGTATATTTGGGTATTATCCGCATAAATGTAGAAGTTGATCCTATGCTGCGGATGACATCGCTGAGAGGGAGCATGTAGATGAGGAAAAGAATGGGGTCAAGGATGGAGCCTTGGGATACCCCACAGGTGACTGGGTGGGGGCGAGAGGAAAAAACATCGCTCACTGAAGTAGTGTTTCCACAGATTTGTTCTGAATTTACCCCCTTTCAATTGCAGGCCATGTCCTCTGGTTTTTCTGTTTAGTATAAGGTAAAACAGCTTATCACGGTCTGCATTATCTATTCCTTTCAGTTATGTTGGCATTCTAATCACTCAAACATTGGGAAATGTCAGAATATTTAACGGTTTTGACATTCCATGCGGCATTAGTAATTATATGGAATGTTTTAATTGCAATAAATATATAGAAAATGCGAGTACAATTCAGGAAATGAATTCTTGCTGCAAAGAAAACATAAGAGGAATTTAGTATATCTGATCTCAAAATAAAATTCAATGAAAAATGACCCTTCAGTGCATTCCAGCTCTACCTAATATTTGTCAGAAAAATATAATATGTAATAAATGCGGTCTAACCATCTCCTCCAATGACATTTCCAACCATGTGCTCCTTTCCTTCTCTTCAGTCACAAGGTTGTGCAGTTTACCTGAGGAACCAAACGTGGAAATCCATCTCTTCTCATTGCTATGTCTTTCAGGCTCCAGGAGCCTTGAATGAAAGGCGAGCGGTGGAAGGTCTGGGGTGGAGCAGACATTGCAGGAGAGAGGACGGAAGGACCTGGAGTGAAGGGGTGGGACATTAGACAGTCTGAGTCAATCAGTGATAGCAGGGCTGAGATGGGTAGTAACCCTGGTGGCGGGGGGTGGAGCCTGGTGGTAGGGGGGTGGAGCCTGGTGGCGGGGGTGGAGCCTGGTGGTGGGGGTGGAGCCTGGTGGCGGGGGTGGAGCCTGGGGGGGGGGGGTGGAGCCTGGTGGTAGGGGGTGGAGCCTGGTGGGGGGGGGTGGAGCCTGGTGGCGGGGGGTGGAGCCTGGTGGCGGGGGGGTGGAGCCTGGTGGCGGGGGGTGGAGCCTGGGGGGGGGGGGTGGAGCCTGGGGTGGGGGGGTGGAGCCTGGTGGCGGGGGGTGGAGCCTGGTGGCGGGGGTGGAGCCTGGTGGCGGGGGGGGGTGGAGCCTGGTGGCGCGGTGGTGGAGCCTGGTGACGGGGGGGGTGGAGCCTGGTGGCGGGGGGTGGAGCCTGGTGGCGGGGGTGGAGCCTGGTGGTGGGGGGGTGGAGCCTGGTGGCGGGGGGGTGGAGCCTGGTGGTGGGGAGTGGAGCCTGGTGGCGGGGGGGTGGAGCCTGGTGGCGGGGGGTGGAGCCTGGTGGCGGGGGGGTGGAGCCTGGTGGCGGGGGTGGAGCCTGGTGGCGGGGGGTGGAGCCTGGTGGCGCGGTGGTGGAGCCTGGTGACGGGGGGGGGTGGAGCCTGGTGGCGGGGGGTGGAGCCTGGTGGCGGGGGGTGGAGCCTGGTGGTGGGGGGTGGAGCCTGGTGGCGGGGGGTGGAGCCTGGTGGTGGGGGGTGGAGCCTGGTGGCGGGGGTGTGGAGCCTGGTGGTGGGGGGTGGAGCCTGGTGGCGGGGGTGTGGAGCCTGGTGGTGGGGGGTGGAGCCTGGTGGCGGGGGGGTGGAGCCTGGTGGCGGGGGGTGGAGCCTGGTGGCGGGGGGTGGAGCCTGGTGGCGGGGGGGTGGAGCCTGGTGGCGGGGGGTGGAGCCTGGTGGTGGGGGGGTGGAGCCTGGTGGCGGGGGGTGGAGCCTGGTGGTGGGGGGGTGGAGCCTGGTGGCGGGGGTGTGGAGCCTGGTGGCGGGGGGTGGAGCCTGGTGGTGGGGGGGTGGAGCCTGGTGGCGGGGGGGTGGAGCCTGGTGGCGGGGGGGTGGAGCCTGGTGGTGGGGGGTGGAGTCTGGTGGCGGGGGGTGGAGCCTGGTGGCGGGGGGTGGAGCCTGGTGGCGGGGGGTGGAGCCTGGTGGCGCGGTGGTGGAGCCTGGTGACGGGGGGGGGGGGGGTGGAGCCTGGTGGCGGGGGGTGGAGCCTGGTGGCGGGGGGTGGAGCCTGGTGGCGGGGGGGTGGAGCCTGGTGGTGGGGGGGTGGAGCCTGGTGGCGGGGGGGTGGAGCCTGGTGGTGGGGGTGGAGCCTGGTGGCGGGGGGGTGGAGCCTGGTGGCGCGGTGGTGGAGCCTGGTGACGGGGGGGGGGGGGTGGAGCCTGGTGGCGGGGGGTGGAGCCTGGTGGCGGGGGGTGGAGCCTGGTGGCGGGGGGGTGGAGCCTGGTGGCCGGGGGTGGAGCCTGGTGGCGGGGGGTGGAGCCTGGTGGCGGGGGGGTGGAGCCTGGTGGCGGGGGGTGGAGCCTGGTGGCGGGGGGTGGAGCCTGGTGGTGGGGGGGTGGAGCCTGGTGGCGGGGGGTGGAGCCTGGTGGCGGGGGGGGTGGAGCCTGGTGGCGGGGGGGTGGAGCCTGGTGGTGGGGGGTGGAGCCTGGGGGGGGGGGGTGGAGCCTGGTGGCGGGGGGTGGAGCCTGGTGGCGGGGGGTGGAGCCTGGTGGCGGGGGGGTGGAGCCTGGTGGCGGGGGGTGGAGCCTGGTGGCGGGGGGGTGGAGCCTGGTGGGGGGGGGTGGAGCCTGGTGGTGGGGGGGTGGAGCCTGGTGGTGGGGGGGTGGAGCCTGGTGGCGGGGGGGTGGAGCCTGGTGGCGGGGGGGTGGAGCCTGGTGGTGGGGGGGTGGAGTCTGGTGGCGGGGGGTGGAGCCTGGTGGCGGGGGGGTGGAGCCTGGTGGGGGGGGTGGAGCCTGGTGGCGGGGTGGAGCCTGGTGGTGGGGGGTGGAGCCTGGTGGCGGGGGGTGGAGCCTGGTGGTGGGGGGGTGGAGCCTGGTGGCGGGGGGGTGGAGCCTGGTGGTGGGGGGGTGGAGCCTGGTGGCGGGATTGGGGAGGAGAGGCCGATGGTACGCGCGTGTGGGGCGGCGCGAGGCGGCGGTGAAGCGCGAGGGGTCGGAGCCTCCGGCACGAGTCAGTCAGTGAGAGGGAAATCGAACAAAACCGGCAGTTTTTTTTAGCTTCAAAATATTTGCGCTTTATTTTGGTTCAAACACCTTCCATTTTTTTGTTCGCCCCCCGACGTCCTCGTCCCCCTTCTCCCACAATTATAAATAGAGCTGGTGGGGCGGGGGAGGCAACGGGGAAATGGCTCAGAGGGCGCGTCGGAACGGTTCGCCAACGAGCGGCGGCGGTGGTGGTGGTGGTGGTGGTGTTGGTGGCGGTGGTGGTGGCGGTGGTGGTGGTGTTGGCGGTGGTGGTGGTGGTCGGCCGCAACCCATGAGGGCCACTGTGCCGTTCCAGTTGAAGCGAGGCAGCCCGACGAGGGCTGGAGGAGGGGCGGGTCGACAGCAGCAGGCGGCCTCCTTGCGGAGCAGCCGCACCAGGACACAGCAGCAGCAGGAGGAGGCAGCCCCCTGCTCCTCACACTCCCCTCCATGGGCCCCAGTGGCTGCAGACTCTTCACAGAGGGTCAGACACGGGAAATCTCCAGAGCACAAGGGCTCCCCAGAAAGGAAGAGCCCGGGTACCGGCCCCGGCACCGGCCCCGGCACCAGCCCCGGCACCGGCCCCGGCACCAGCCCCGGCACCGGCCCCGGCCCCCCTCTCAGCAAAGGTACGGTAACTTACACCTGCTCTCGTGCCATTTGTTGTTACTTTACAGAGGGCCGAGGGGGAAGGGTACTGTTGAAACTGTCAGTTAATTCAATAGCTTATTTTAGAATGTGCCCTTACAAAATACTATGTCCAGTTAATGATAAAAGTAAACTGTTCCAATTTGTACTGTGAAAAATTCATTTTCTAACCATTGTAATCACTGAATGGTAAAGGCTTACAGATGTGTGTGATTCTCCGCCCTCCCCCAATGAATCTGTGTAAGTGCAATAACATTTTTTCCCCTTATCTTCAGTCAAATGGATGTTCTCTGGTGATTTCACCAGGAGGAGTCTCTTTGGAATATTACTTCCGACCATTGGTGTTGTGTGCAGTTACCTTGTGATGAACTAAACATATAACGGATGGGAGGTAGAACCTACAGTACGAAGGAAAATTCCTTTGCTGAAATTCCCTTTGCCAGCATCTGCTTTGTTGAGCAAACAGGCTTCAATTGAGGTTATTTTAAATTAATATTTATCCAGGCTGCTTTACTGAGGTTGGTGTAGAAGAAATATGTGGGTTACATATGGTACTAAGTACCAGTTTCCTTCAAATGTAAAATCACAGTTCCACGTATACAATAGCTCCTACTTGTCTGCTTTAAATGTTCAGCATTTTTGTTTGGCCTATGTGGCAGTGTGTATGTGTATGTGTATGTGTGTGTGTGTATGTGGGTTGGGGGCGGTGGAGAGGAATCGCAACAATGCAGCACAAGATGCTTTTTTGAGACAGGGGTCAAGATGCACTTTTAGGACACAACAGCTTTATTCAACATCTGGGAGTGCTGAATGTTGACACTGGGAAATATGCTAACCTGATAAGTCATAATTTGGCTGAAAATATTGTTCTAATTGTCAGTTTGTATTGCAGAATGAATACTTATTGATGATTTGACTATCAAGCTGGGTATTTTTACTTCAATGTATTACATTTATTTGAGATGCATGTTTCTTGGTAAGGCATTGGTATGTTTATTAGAATTAGCTTTAAAAATATCCCTATATTTTTGAACTGTGGAGAAAGTGGAATACTTGGTATTTGTAACTTGCACGTAATTGGTAATTTACCGAAAAAGGGTTAAAAAGTTATGTTCATGTTTAGTTTCCTAAATGTCATGTACCTGCCTCTTTTGGGCTGGAACATGATTGGAGTTATTTCTTGATCCTGTGTATCCTCTTGCACACTTAAGTGCACTAGAAAACTGTCTGTGCACTAGAAAACTGTCTGGGCTACCACAGATAAGTCGCAGTGGAGATGAACATGATGAAGATAGACACACTTCACCTTGTAGTCATCAGGTCATGCAAAATTCCAGGGGTGTCTGAATCACTTCAACTGATGATCTTCACAGCAGATCGGAGGTTTTGCTCCACAGATATAGTTGACAACTGCAACAGATGAAGCATAGTGAGAATCTTGTTTGGAAAATGGGTAAATCTCTATTGTCTTCCCAAAGAAAGACCTTGAGGCCTTAAACCCAATAAACGTTTCTGAGTGCAAATGTTGTCTCTTCTTCCAACTCAAATGCAATACTCAATAGCGTCCTCAACTGTGACAGTAAAGAAACAGTCCAGCACAAAGTCAGGGTTGAGTTGAATGACATAACTAGGTTAATTAATATATATAATAATAATCCTTGCATTTGATATAGCGCTTTTCACGTCGGGAGGACGTCTCAAAGCGCTTCACAGAACACACTGTAAAGTGAATTGACTGTATATTTGTGGGCGAACGCGGCAGCCAATCGCGCACAGCAATGTCCCACAAACAGTCGCAGATTGAAAATGACCAATTTATTATTGTTTTATTTTTGGAGGGATTATTATTAGGCTCTGTGTGGAGTAAGGAAACTTGCCCAAGGTTTCGCCCTCTGCCGGGAATTGAACCCAGGTGTCTCGCTTGCAAAGTGAGTGCTCTAACCACTGAGCTACAGGACTCCACAAATGGCAAAACATAAAGTCCTATACGTGTTATTACGTAAATCCTGGTGAAATGTCTTTTGTTTCATTTAAGCAAGAGGGCTCCTGCAGCAGAATCAAACTTGAGCAACCAATCACCAGGAATCTCTGTAGAGTTGATGCAGTGCTTTCCATATTAATCTGAACATCAAGTGTAACTGTATCAAGCCAGCACAAAGTTAATGTGTCCCAGGCAGGACAGCTTAACAGATAGCTGTAGGACTTGAGCCATGCCAGAAAAAGTATGCACTGTTTAGGATGTGCTTCTACACAACAACAACAAGAAGATTACATTTGTATAGTGCCATAGACGACCCAAGGCGCTGGATAGCGTAAAGCATTTCAGACCCGAGTCATCTTGGCAGGATCCTGTTCAAGTTTACAAGGAAATAACAAAAGGTGATGATAGATGGAAAGAGAAGAGTATCTCTGCCCCTTCTGATGTGTTGCTCTCCCCTTGGGGCAATGCAATTTTATGATGTAAGGGGAAAAAGTGCATTTTTATAGTCCTTTATACATCAACATTACATAATTGCCAAATGTGACTATCAGCCAATGTAGCAGCCAGTGTACACACAGAAAGATCCGATTTAAAAACTCTGGAGTGTATGATTATTTTTAATCTGGAGCACTGTGGTCCAACAAGCATTGGCATTGGCAGTTAATTTTATCCAGTCCGATACCATTTCCAATGTTCTAAACCTGCTCCCTCCCTGGTGATCGTCCTCCCAGGGCAGCGGCAGGAGTCGGTAGTTGGGAGGTCTCAGAGTGGAAATAATACCGGCTGTTGCTGCAGACTGTCAAGAAGGCAAGCGTGTCTCTTACCAACCGCGTCCTTAGCAACCGCCGGCTCCTGCCGTTGCAGATCATGATTGATGCGCAGCTGATTGGGGTGGGGGGGGGAGTTAATTAGGGGCATAGTGCAACTTTTAGATTTATTTCTTTATCCCATTATCTTGGCTAATGCTAATGAGCCTTGCATTATGGAATCTATACTCATTTTGGACAATTTAGCAAGATATATTGTGATACCAATACCCTCCTTGCCATGAATACCTTTACAATTGAAGAATACATCCCTTCTCTGAGACCTGATGCAACTGCTTCCCTATACAAATTGTTTTTTTAAATTAATTTACTCACATTAAGTGCGGTTGAGGTTAGGTGAGAATTAGAATCAGATGTGACTGGGTTGCATGCTGTAGCATAGCATCCTAATGATCCGTTTAGATTTACACATAACGAATGGCTTCTTAGTTGAGGTCTTGGAGGCCGAGCTGTGTCTTGGAGAGATAACAGTAGATCAGGGAAGAGAAATTTATATTAAAAAAATACACAGCAATTAACCTTGCCAGGGCATCCTCAAACTGTCTTACGAGAGAACCTTTGATCTCAACAGCAATAATCCTTGAATTTGCATTTGTTTCATCAGAATATACTGAAACAAAATGCAAAATATTGCAGATGCTGGAAATCTGAAACAAAAACAGAAATCGTTGGGAACTCTCAGCAGGTCAGGCAGCATCTATGAAGAAAGGAAAGTGAGTCAATGTTTTGGGTCCACGACCCTTCGTCAGAACAGAATATATTGAATTTGTGGTTAGAAAATACAGATGTAGCCATAATAGTTGAGGAATCTTAAATAAAATGTGGATCAGGACACCCCCATATAAATTATAGGGACATGTTGAGATGAATTTTTGGAGAAGGAAAATCTCTTACTGTCTACAAAGACCCTCAACAGCAAAGAGCTGTTGAGGAGAGCATTATCTTCTGGGCAACAGCCTTTTTTGACAGCAATCTGGCTTTGTGGCAATTGGGTCTGAGATTGGCATTGGAACAGGATTCCAGTTGGCCAGCCTCTGACAAATTGTGATTTGGATATTGCAGATTGTAAGATTTGCTATTTACAAATCAATTTAAAAATCAATCAATTAAGTACGAAGTGTTAACCGAGTTGCAATGGCACAGCCATAGTCTGCTTCAGCATACAATTCCAACAGTATCGCCCATGGAAGAAGATCTCCCCGCAATCCCTTTCTGTTGCCCTAAAGTCCTCTGAACTCCTCTTCTGGCCCACCACTCGCACCAACCCACTCGTTGCGCTTACTCTTCTCCACAACGCCCTCTCCACCACACTCGATGCCCTTGCCCCCCTATTCCTGATGCTCACCCTGGTTCACCAGCCACCTCTGCTCGCTTAAGGGCCAGGTGAGGTCTGCCGAACTCACAGCTCAAATCTGGTCTAATGGTCCACCGGCACTCCTGGCTGGACCTCATCAAGTCCTACCGCTCAGCTTTCACCTCAGCCAAATCATCCTTCTATTCCAGGTTAATCCTGGAGGCGAAGGGCAACCCCAGGCTCCTGTTCTCCACCACCAACCGGCTCCTCCGCCCTCCCTGACACACCTCGCAGATTCTTTTCTCTGACTCTCACTGCGAGAAAATGCTGGACTTCCTCGAGTCCAAAATCGAGGGAATCCGCTCAGCTGCCACTGCCCTCCCAACTTCCACCCCCTCCCTACACGCACCCCACACAACTACCCATCCGACAATTACCCATCCCTCCTTCACACCTTTGAACCTGTCACCCCTTCCTCTGTCTTCACCACCGTAACCTCCATGAAGCCCACCACCTGCTCCCTGAACTCCATCCCCCTCTCTCCTTAAATCCCAGCTCCACCTCCTTGCCCCACTACTCGCCGACATCATTAACATCTCCCTGTCATCTGGCACTGTTCCTTCCCCCCTCAAAGCAGCCATTATCACCCCCACCCTGAAGAAACCTTCCCATGACCCATCACAGCTATCCAGCTACCGGTTCATCTCAAATCTCTCTTTTCTATTCAAGGTCCTTGAGAGAGCCGTTGCCTCCCAGTTTCGCTCTTTCCTCTCCTCCCACTCCCTCCAAGAGCCCCTCCAATCGGGTTTCGTGCTGACCCTGCTCTGGTCAAGGTCACAAACGACACCCTGACCACGTGTGACCAGGGCTCCCTCTGCCTTCTCGTCCTCCTCGACCTCTCTGCCGCCTTTGACACTGTGGACCACTCAATCCTCCTCCACCGCCTCTCCTCCCACCTTAATCTTCAAGGTTCTGTCCTTGACTGGTTCAGGTCCTACCTTTCACACCGCCTCCACTTCATCACAGCAAACGGCTTCTCCTCCAGTCCCCGCACCATCTTGTGCGGTGTTCCTCAGGGCTCTGTCCTCGGTCCCCTCCTCTTCATCTTCTACATGCTCCTCCTTCACATGTATGCGTGTGACACCCAACTCTACCTCACTGCTTCCACCCTGAACTCCAGGACTACTGGCATCCTGACCAACTGCTTGTCCAACATCAAGTCCTGGATGAGGGCCAACTTTCTCCAACTCAACGTCAGCAAGACTGAGACCCTCCTGATTGGCTCACGCCAGCACCTCCACACCTCAGGCACTGGCAGCATCAGCCTCCACAGCTGCACACTCAACCTCACTAAGCCAGTCAGGAACCTGGGTGTCTTGTTTGACCCTGAACTGTGCTTTCTTCCCCACATCCGGACCATGACCGGCACTGCCTACCACCACCTCCGCAACATTGCCAGACTCCGCCATTGCCTCACCCCTCAGGCTGCCGAAACCCTCACCCACGCATTCGTCACATCAAGGCTCGATTACAGGACGTCCCTCCTCATCAGCCTTCCCAACTCTTCCCTTCACAAGCTGCAGATCATCCAAAACTCTGCAGCTCATGTACTCTCACGCAGCAGGCTCCGTAACCCCATCACTCCCACCCTCGCCTGACTCCACTGGCTCCCCATCCCCTCGAATTCAAGATCCTAGTCCTCACCTTTAAGGCCATCCATGGCCTTGCCCCCTTCTACCTCTCTGACCTGCTGACTCCCTACCAACCTGCCGACTCCCTTAGTTCATCAGGCTCCGGCCTGCTCCATGTCTCCCGCCCGACCCGCCCTACCATCGGTGGCCGGGCTTTCAGCTTCTCTACCCCCACACTCTGGAGCTCCATCACACGGTCCCTTTGCCTCGCTTCCTCTCTTACCTCCTTCAAGGCCGTTCTCAAGACCCTTCTCTTCGACTGTGCCTTTGGTCGCCCTTCCATCTCTCTCCCACCTCACCCCTACACCAGCCCTCCCCCATGCTCGGGCCCCGACACCTGACTGTTCAGCGCTTTGGGACGCCCTCCCGACGTAAAGACAGGCATTGTCTAGAATTTAACTGTCTTTGATATCTGACCAGAGTTAACATACCGGTAAGAGGGGTGATACAGGTATTAAAATTCGCTTTGGTGTCTTTGTCCCTCTGCTGAAAAGGGAAAAAATGGCAATGGTTTCTGTTCCTGTTCAAGAGACTTTTTCTGGAAAGTGCGTGTTTGTGGATTTTGGGTGAGGAATTGATCATTTTCAGCTGTGATAATTGGCATTATTTGAGAAGATAATTGGTTATTCTCTTCATGGGGCATTACTGTGCAAATTGAACGTTGCATTTGACCACAAATAGTCAATGTACTTAAATAATCCTTGCATTTGATATAGTGGCCAATCATCATCCAAGGCTCCACAGGATTTACTGTGAGATGTAGTGACTTTGGGACGTCCTCCTGACATGAAAAGCGCTATATCAAATGCAAGGATTATTATTATTATATTTTCAGGCAAACTTGGCAGCTAATTTGCACACAACAGTGTCCCACAAACAGATGTGAAGAGAATAGCAACCATTATTTAGAGAATGTTGGCCTGGGCACTGGGAGAAATTCCTTATCTTTTGAAGTAGTGCCATGGATTTTAACATCCAGACGCTTTAATGTCTCATCTGAAGGACAGCACCTCTGACTGCAACCCTCTCCCAGCTCTACACTGTGTCAGACTGGACTATGAGCTGACATTGTACTTGAACCTTCCAAAGCCGTTTTAGACATTACTACATAAGGTGCTCTATCAAATGCAAGCTGTATTACTCCCTCCCTCTTACTGTATTTTATACAGGTTATCTGGGGACACATGTGACACTATATTCATATGTACTGAATGGATGGGACTAAAACTTTTCTTTCCTCTCAGAGCCTATTATTTTGGGTAATTTATTTTATTGCAACCATTGGTATCCTCTACAATTGGCTTCTAGCTTAAAAAATGCATAGAGCCAATCTTGAGTTCAACTTGAATTCTTGTTCTATTCATAAAATATGAATAAATGTAACCATTAGCCTGTGACTTGGCATGATGAAAGGATTTTCTTGTAATTTTACATTTTGAGATTAGAGATGCCGTGAAACTGCAGTTTCCCTTTTCAGGAATTTCAAGACTGCAAGCTCTCGTAATAGATAGCCATTCAACTGTTGAATGGATTAAAGCTATTCTGGGATGCTTGAAAAAATCATTGGGTTATTGGCTGTAAATGTGGGTGTCCTCTCTGGAGACCCACATTTACATTTCAGAGGTTGCTGTATATCTTTTAGGACTGGGAAACTTAAGTGATTTTCCCCTCATTAGTTCTGGAACTCAGTGTTTAGAGCACTCACCTTACAAGCGAGACGTGGGTTCGATTCCTTGCAGGGCAAAACATTGGACACGTTTCATTACTCCTCTGTTCACCTAGCAGTAAGTAGCAACCTGGCTGTTAGTCGATTGGCGGATCGCTTTTCCAGGGATAATCATTCCTTCAAAAAAAAAATAATAATAAATTGGTCACTTCAATCCACAACTGTTTATGGGACACTGCTGTGCACAATTGGCTGCCACATTTTGCTCACAAATTATACAATCAATTGGTGGTATATTCTGTGAAGCGCCTTGAGACGTCTTGAAGACGTGATAAGGCGCTATATCAAATGCAAGTATTATTATTAATGTGAGCTTCTGAAGCCAATAAACGTATACCAGCTGTTGATTTGGTTAAGAACAACTAATGCATCCATGATTGAGTATCGACCCTAGGACATTTATGGTGTGTTTTGATGGGTGACCCACTGAGCCATGCTTTTATAAATGATGATTCCCCTCCAAAAAATATAATCACTACACTTCACATTAAATTCCATGAACTGCTTTGAGGCATCCTCCCGACATGAAAGGCTCTATATTAAATGCAGGACTTATTTTTGAATTTTAAGGGATTTAAAGAAATGCCTATGAATTTTAAAGAATATAGGCATAGTTTTAGTTGGGATTCTTGCTAGGAATGTCCGAAAATTCTGAAATTAATGTAGTGTTCAAATTGTGACAAACAGTTTCTAAATTTATCAATATAAGGTAGCAGAACTATATAATGCACTGCCTATAATGCACATCAGTTACAAAAATGATCAATAAATTTTGCACCCTATTGCTTAAATCGGTAAAAAAGGAATTTGTAGAACAGATGGTGTTAGGCTTGTGTATAGCTATCTATGTGACAACAGCAAATTACACTTGTATAGTTCCCTTCATGTCGGAAAGACGTCCCAGGGCTCTGGACAGTCAGAGGTTTTTGGATCCAAACTGGGGTCAGGAGGGGTGGAGAGCAGGGGGGGTAGGGATTGGAGGGTGGCCAAAGGCACGGTCGAAGAGGAAGGTCTTTCAACTTGAAGGAGGTAAGAGAGGGGGTGAGGCGGAGGGATTGCAGTGTAGAGTTCCAGAGTATGGGGGCAGAGAAGCTGAATCCCTGACCACCAGTGGTAGTGTGGGAAGTGCTGGGGACCCAAAGTAGGCTGGTGTCCACCGAGGGGAGGGAGTGATATGGGGTTAATAGGTCAGTGAGGTAGGGAGAGCAAGACTGTGGAGGGCTTTGAAGATGGGAACGAGGATTCCTCTATGAGGAATGGGGATCCAGTGAAGCTGGGCAAGAATGGGGGTGATTGGTTTGTGGAGCCTGGTATGGGAGAGGACACGAGCTGCAGAATTTTGAATAAATTTGTGGGAGGGAAGAGTTGGGAAGTCCAGCAAGCAGGTAGCTGGCAGTCAAGCTGGGACTTGACAAAAGTGTGGATCAGGGTCTCGGTGGCCTGTGGTGAGAGGCAGTGGCGGAAGCAGGCAATGTTGCAGAGGTGGGGAAAAGTGTAACGGGTCATGGCATGCATGTGAGGTTTGAAGGATAGCTGGGGGTTGAAAAGGACACCGGGGGTTTCGTATTGGCTCGGTGAGGTAAAAAGTGCAGCCATGAAAAGTGATGATGTCAGCTGCTAAGGTGCGGCCTCGACTGTGTTTTCAGTCTTTATGTCCCGAAACCCTGGAACTCCCCGAGTCAATCACTCTGCCTTGCCCCCTCTTTGCCTGTCTTCAGATCGCACCTTCCTCTTCGATGTTGCCTATAGTCCTCTCCCTTTTCTCCCCAGCTTGGTGTCCAACTCCGCCATTAAGTGCTCCAACATGCCACACCACTCCAGGCACTATGTAAATACAAGTTTTAATTTTTGATTTTCTTAGATCAACTAATTTTTCTGGAAGAAAAGTGAATCATTTTAGGTTTCTTTTGATATTTAGCAAATTTATTGTGTTCTCAAAAAGTTGGTGGCATAGGAATGTGATAGGAAGTAGTGGATTAGTAATTTAGCATGTTACTATGATCACACATATCACATATTGGTATGAAACCAAGGGGTCTCCCATTAATTGCTCTTGTGTTGACTTTCCAATTTTATATTATTTGCCCCTCTCTTCTATGTGCTTCAGCATTGGGTGTAGGAGAATCTTAAGAATTAGGAGAAAATTGGAGTCGAAACCCTTGTTTTGCCAGAATGTTAATTGTGGTTATCAAAAGTCGCTAAGTGAAAAAAAATTATCCCACATCCAAATGTATTCAGTATACAAGTCCAACGTGAATGTTTAACAGTTGGTGAAATGTAAAACGATTTTCTTCCATTACAAACAGTTAGACCTATTCTGTAAGTCTTTTTCTATAGTGTTACCTTCTACTGCTACAAATTTTAACAAATGTGTAATTTGTGTAGAACATGGACAATTTAAAGTTGTGTACAGTGCAATTTATATTTACATAGCACTTCTTTACATCAGGAGAACATCCCAGTGCGCATTATCAGTGCTGAGTGGGCACCTGAGCTGGGGCAAGAAAGAGGTTTTGAGACATACCTTGAAAGAGGGAGTGAGTTGAGCAACAAAGCAGTGAAATCAGAAATGGTTTGTGGATCGGACAAAACCATCCGTCGGGCTGGTTGTGGCCCGTGCCTGTTTAATACCTGTTTGTCCACGCTGCATTGTAAGCAACAAAATCAAGGCCGAAGGAGCCTTGTATTGCACGTGCATTGTCCAAATTAACAAGCAACGATTTCCCATTTGCTGGTTGTAAAAGTACATGGGACTGGGCATTGTTTATGATTCAATTTCAAGAATGCATTGGGACTTATTAGCTGTCAAGTGTATCTTTGCATTGTAGCTCAAATAATAGTTGTGGATGAAATGTAAAAAGGACTTTTATTCGTGTTGCTTCATTAAGTAAGTTCCAAGTATTTCCAGACAACAGAACCTGATTCTTAAAGTTTGAGGAATGCAGTGATTTTTAATTCTTGTGTCTTTAAACAGATAGTGCTCCCATTTGTTGGCTACCCCAAGCAACATTACAAATTTAGAAAGCATTTGTTCTTCGTATTAAGAATAAAATTGGCAGATTTTGTTTAAAAATTATTTAGCCAGTGAATCTGGTAATCCGGGCAATCATTTATTATTTTCCATGTTTTCAGTATTATAATATTAATATCTGCTTTGCAGATATACTGTTTGGCTCATTTGGTTACATTGCCTGTGAGTATTTATTGAGATTTCCTATTATAATTGCATAACAAAAGGATTGCTATTTCAAGCAATCGGTATATGATGTATACCACAGGTGCGACTCAAATTCTAAGGATCTGTCTCATTTGAGACAGTTCAACCCCAGGGAGCCTAAGAGGAAAGAGAGAATTTTGCCAGTCTGAGGGTATATCTGTTATGGTTAAAAGAATGTTTTCTCATTTGTTGACGGTGGACGTGTAGTGGAGGGTGACACTCCCACTATTCTTCCCAATATTTGTGAGATTAGATGCAGCAAAGCATCTTCTAATTCACTTCACAGTATTTACAATTGGCTTCCGCAAGTGTCATTATTTCCGAAGTGAGAGGGGCATGTAAGCTTGGCAGTGAAGGATCTAAAAGTGGTGAGAATGTGGAACTCATCGCTGGAAGTTGTGGTTGAAACAAAACGTTTTTAAGGAGAAAAGTACCATGCAATGTATGCATCTGTTAGCAGATATGATGGAAGGAATCAGTGCCAAACTATTCCTTGGCATTTCAGAAGTGATGCTCACTAAACTGAAATACAGCAATCCCTGAGTTTCTATTTCAGATTGCTGTGGTACTGTATATACAGTAAGTTTATTTAGTTTATATGCTGAGAGAGTCTTGGTCTCTGCCTCTCTCTCTCTCTCTGTGTCTCTTTCTCTCAGGTTCTCTGTCTCTCTCTCGGGCTCTCTGTCTGTCTCTCTCCCTCTGGCTCTCTGTCTGTCTCTGGCTCTCTGTCTGTCTCTCTCTCTCTGGCTCTCTGTCTGTCTCTCTCTCTTGGTCTCTCTGTCTGTCTCTCTCTCTCTCTCGAGCTCTCTGTCTCTCTCTCTCGGGCTCTCGGGCTGTCTCTCTCCCTCTCTGTGTCTCTCTCTCTCTCGGGCTCCCTCTCTGTCTGTCTTTCTCTCTCTCGGGCTCGCTGTCCGTCTCTCTCTCTCTCTCTCTCTCTCTCTCTCTCTCGGGCTCACTGTCCGTCTCTCTCTCTCTCTCTCTCGGGCTCACTGTCCGTCTCTCTCTCTCTCTCTCTCGGGCTCACTGTCCGTCTCTCTCTCTCTCTCTCGGGCTCACTGTCCGTCTCTCTCTCTCTCGGGCTCACTGTCCGTCTCTCTCTCTCTCGGGCTCACTGTCCGTCTCTCTCTCTCTCTCTCGGGCTCACTGTCCGTCTCTCTCTCTCTCTCTCGGGCTCTCTGTCCGTCTCTCTCTCTCTCTCTCGGGCTCTCTGTCTGTCTCTCTCTCTCTTGGGCTCACTGTCCGTCTCTCTCTCTCTCGGGCTCACTGTCCGTCTCTCTCTCTCTCGGGCTCACTGTCCATCTCTCTCTCTCTCGGGCTCACTGTCCGTCTCTCTCTCTCTCTCTCGGGCTCTCTGTCTGTCTCTCGGGCTTGCTGTCTGTTTCGCTTTCTCTCGGGCTCGCTGTCTGTCTCTCTTGGGCTCTCTGTCTCTCTCTCTCTCTCTCTGGCTCGCTGTCTGTCTCTCTTTCTTGGGCTCGTGTCTGTCTGTCTGTCGGGCTTGCTGTCTGTCGCCCTCTCTCTCTCTCTCTCGGGCTGACTCTTGGGCTGGCTCTCCGTATCTCGGGCTGGATCTCCGGCTGCCTCTCGGGCAGGCTCTTTGTCTCTCGGGCTGGCTCTCTGGCTCTTGGCTGGCTCTCTGGCTCTCGAGCTACTGGCTCTGGCTATTGGCTCTGGCTACTGGCTCTGGCTACTGGCTCTGTCTCTTCGCTCTGGCTCTCTCGCTCTGGCTCTGGCTCTCTCACTCTGGCTCTGAGTCTCTTGTTCTGGTGCTCTGGCTCTGGTTACTGGCTCTGTCTCTTCACTCTGGCTCCTGGCTCTGTCTCTCTCACTTGTCTCTCTCGCTTTGTGGCTCTGGCATCTCTGGCCCTGACTCTCTGGCCCTGACTCTCTGGCCCTGACTCTCTGGCTCCTTGCTCTGGCTCCTTGCTCTGGATCCTGGCTCTGGTTCTTTTGCTCTGGCTCTGGCTCCTCGCTCTGGCTCCAAGCTCTGGT